>NW_012151174.1:6684486-6697349 GCF_000956105.1 Propithecus coquereli | reverse complement strand
TCTCACTCTTGCTCAGGCTGGTCTCGAACTCCTGACCTTGAGCGATCCACCCGCCTCAGCCTCCCAGAGTGCTAGGATTACAGGCGTGAGCCACCGCGCCCGGCCTATTCCCAGTGTGAAAATTACATTGCCTAATCTTTAGAGTAAAAATCTCTATGAAAAGAACATATAAAAACATATGATACTAAATGAATACCTGATTAAACTCAATTTTAATCAGAATTGAATCTAGTTTTAGGGTAGAAATAAATTAATCTAAAAAATGAAAGACATTTTTAAAACAGTGGGAGTTTGTTATTGTTGCAATGATTTTGTTCAGCTCTGTGGGCCAAAATCTGCAAGTGCTGAGACATACAATATCCTTAACGAGTTTACTCTACTTCCATTTCAAAGAGAGTAACAGGCACTAAATTGTGCTTTCCCGAAGCCGAGCGTCTGCGCGTTTTCTCTGCAGGCCGTGCGCTGTCGCCAACAAAGAGTGACCCAGGTGCCTCCCGCTCTCTTCTCATTGCTTTTCAAAATTTTCTCAGTCTCAGTCCAACAAAGGAAGAGCCGGACCTTGAATAACCCATCTCGCTCAGAGAAGCTCTTCAGGGAGAAGGGAGAAAAATCCATTTGTTTTTTAAAGAAAGGCTGTGATCTACATTCTGATCTGGCGCCTGCTGGAGCTTGGGGAGGGGGTTTCGTGCTGCGGCCCGGCGGGTCCTCGATAGACTCCGCATCCTCGATGGACACCTTTTTTCTCCAGTCACACCTTTATCTGTGAGCCGTCCTGCGTGGTGACTGACGCTGCCTCAGGCGAACAGTGAGCGGAGATTAGAGAAACAGAGGAAAGGACAGCGGGCTGGAAGAGCGACGAGATCAACACCTGGTTGTTCTCAGAGCTCCGCTCTGCGAGTGACTGGTCGCGGCCAATGGCCAGGAGCTTAGCCTGAGGGGGACGCGGAGAACCCGCCGGGACAGAGCGCTCAGAGCGTTGCAGGCGTCCGCAGTCAGCGAGAGTGACGAGTGTGCCTGTCACAGCTACCAAAATACTTGTCTCTCTGGTCGATACAAGATTCTACTAGATGACGTGCACGTACGCTAATAAACTCCTCTGTGCTTGCGAAATGCGTGAAAACGCCAACAACGATAAACTCAAGCCTCGCTGTTTCTGATGAGACAAATCGTGCCAGGTTGTTTTAAGAAAACTAAGGTCTTTAAAAAAAATTCCCCTTCATCTTATTGGCTATACCTAAGGAAATAAAACTAAATAATAAACAAAGGACTTGAACAGACATTTTTCAAAAGAAGATTGGCCAAAAGGCATATGGAAAAAAAAATTGACATCACTAATCATCAGAGAAAGGCAAATTAAAACCAAGAGAAGGTATCACCTCCCACCAGTAAAATTGGCTATTAGCAGAAAAACAAAAGATAGTAAGTGTTGGTTCGGATGTGGAGACAAGGAAATCTTTGTACACTGCTGGTGGTAAGACATGGGGTCAACCAAAGTTTCCGTCAACGGATGAATGGATAAAGAGAATGTGAGACACACACACACACACACACACACACACACACATATATATATATATATATATATGCATGCAGTGGAATACTATTCAGCCTTGAAAAAGAAGAAAATCCTGTCGCTTGTGACAACATGGATGAACCTTGAGGACATTATGTTAAGTGAAATAAACCAGGAACAGAAAGACAAACGCAGCATGATCTCACGTCCTGTGGAAGCTAAGAGTCAAACCCACAGCACAGCGAGGAAAACGGTGGTCACCAGAGGCTGAGGGTGGTGGGATTGGGAACGTGTTCTTCAAAGGACATGGAGTTTTAGTTAGAGAGGAAGAATGAGTGCAAGAGAACTACTGTGCGTCATGGTAACTATAGTTAACAACGACGCAGAGGTTATTTGAAAACTGGAAAGAAACCACCTCTTAGGAGTCAGAGGAGGAGACATCTCGGACTCGCTGCTGTGTCTTGTGATTTCTACATTCTGGTTGCGCGGCAGCCATTGTCACAAGAGGAGGCTTTAGTGCCACTCAGGAAAAACAAACAAAAACACAACCCCAACCCTCTATGTTTAGTTTCTTGGAGAATAGTTTAAAATAAATTTTAAAAAGTTTCAAAATTTTCTGCTATTTTAATATAAAAATGAACAATTGACCAAAACTTATGTTGTGTCAAAATTATTCTTCTTAAATAGAAAGATCCAACTAATTTCAAATACATTGAGAAATTTCATTTTGGATTTAAATTTCTAAATTGTTCATATCGTTTTTATTCTGAGAAACACAGATGAAATTGTCTTAAAGTTCAGAGTCAAAGTGAAAAGTTGAATTATAGATTGTTTTTTTAAAGAATCTGATATTTGCTTTCTGCTCTGCAAATCTCTGCAAACACTGCTGCACACGGCGGCTGCCATAAGGAGGTTTGGAGCTGGGGCCCCTCTTACGGCCGGGTCACACAGACATAGCTACCGATGTTCTAGTAAAGACTTTGGCCAATCTTGAAGCTTTTACTAAATGTAGATTAGAAATCTCCACCGACTCTCAACTCCATGAAAGCACGGGCTGTTTTTACATTGCGTGTTCTATATGTTTGCATGTCAAAGGCAAGAAAGACAGGAGGAGTAGATCCTTGGGATAATTCATTCGACACTGAGCAAAACATTAGTGATATCCCTCCATTAATGTAATCAATCTATAAAATGCAGCTAGCATAGTTCCTAGTGTCATACATAGTAAGTGTCCAATAAATGTGATTTCTCTATTGTTTTTCCTACTTTTATAGTATTCTAAGAACTAATTCACCTCTGAGACGTGACGTCTGCCGACATCTCTCTGTGTTCCTCATGATAGGATGGGTCCTTTTCTCATGATGGGAAATAACATCTTTGACTTTTCTCAATGTTGTTTTTGATGGTCCGTGGAAGATGAGCAGGATGGATTTTCCTGTGAATCTGTGGCTGACCCTTGAACAACGGAGGGGCTGGGGGTGCCAATGCCCCACACAGTTGAAAATCTGCATATAACTTATGCCTCCCCCCAAATTTAACTACTAATAGCCTATGGTTGCCGGAAGCCTTATTAATGACTAACAGTAGATTAACACATATTTTTAAATTATGTGTATTATGCTGTAAATTATGCTGTATTCCTAAAATAAAGTGAGCTAGAGAAAAGAAAGTGTTACTAAGATCATCATAAGGAAGAGAAATATATTTACTATTTATAAATGGAAGTGGATCATTACAAGGTCTTCATCCTCGTCGTCTTGAGTAAGCTGAGGAAGAAGAGGAAGAGGAGGGGTGGGTCTTGCTGTCTCTGGGTGGCCAATGTGGAAGAAAATCCATGTACAACGGACCTATGCAGCCAAACCCCTGTTGTCCAAGGGTCAACTGTATACTTAAATAGATGTTTTAGTGAAAAAATACGTATCTTCCTCCAATATTCACTCTAAAGCTCATTTGAGTGTAAACTAATGTTTTAAGTTAAAAACTTTTCATTTCTTTTCTCTACTTGTCATGTTTATAGCACATCAAGAAGAAAATCAACTTCTCACTCTTAGCTTTAACCCTCTCAGGGATATCAACATTGCCTTAAATTCCAAAGAAAATTACGATAATATAATACCCCAGAGTCTTCCGCGCCTTTCCGTTATTTCACAGTGAGCTCCAGTTTGAGCAGGGATTCTGTGTGGAGAAGGTGAACCAGGCTCCCAAAGCGTCCCTGGAGACCAGGCTCACTCGCCCATGTCCAGATGTCCCCAGCTGGCTTTCCCTCGCTCCTGTCCTGCACGTTGAACCATATTTAGCGCGCACCCTCTGACCCACTGAGGATTATCAGTTAGATCTAAGAGATTTATTTTTTTGTCCTTTAGCAAATAAGCAGTGGTCATGTAAGTGCCCAAAATTATAATAAACCACACGATATATTTTGTTCAAGTATGTGAAGACTGCAATTCCAGAATCATATTTTATTCTATGTTCTACTTCAGTATAGCTACACGGGTATTGATTAAGAGCAAATAATATAAATAATCATTTTAATAGTCCAATGGAAATAAACTCTAAGTGCGCCACGCTATGTGTGGATGTCTCTCCTTCCTTGTAGAAAAGCAGTCGCCCTCACAGAGAACTCTACCTTTGCGGAGGCTGATCTTGTTACAGGTTCCCTGTGGGAGGAGAGGAATGTTGAAAAGAGGAAATGCAGGCAAACCACTGGGAGGGGGAGGAAAAAGATCACATTTACATCGGACTACAAGGAAATGTAAGTAAGTCTGACCCTAGTGTAGCTGGGTCACAGGGATGATGGAAATTTAATCTGATAACTTTAGAAGCATCATCTTTAAATAAGTTGCAGAGGAGACGCATAGTATGTTATGATAGCTAATCCTTAATCCACGCTTGCCATGCAGAAGGCTCTCTGTTAAGCCATTTGCCTTTGTTGTAGCCAGAGAGAAACGACAGCTTGAATCTGTCAACTCGTCCTGAAGTCTCTACTAGCCCATGAGTCATCACAGTCATTAATTCATCAGAAAGAAACATTTTTGCCTGTTTTATCTATTGCGGCTCCCTCACCACACAGAACAGCGTCTGGCTCAACGTCTGTGCTCAAATACCAGAAATATCACATAAAGCATGACGAAGCTCTTAAGGACAGCAGTTACAGAAAGCAAAGATACAAATATCATTTTGAGAATTATGTGTCTCACAATAACATTTCTTCTTGGAAGGTAACACTGGATATCATTTATAAAATGACTACTGTCACTAAATACAGGGATCTATGAAATAGATTTTTTCATTCCCGTTTTGTAAATTGAAACCTAATCTTAAAAAGCTCGAGTTGCTCCAAGCCACACACCTAATAAGCCTGAGAATAAATGTTTGGCTACACGTTCACCGTATCTGAGCCCAGGAAATCTGGCGCCAGATCCGTCTTGGCCATTAAGTCACGTGCTGCTTCCTCGACAGACCAAGAGCTTGTAAACCAGAAGTAAACATGCAAATTCAGAGGTGTTTTATTATTGTTGCTGAAAATTTTATTTTGTGAGATATACTTCCAAAACCGCCTCTGTTATGATTATTTGATCCTTAAGAAAAGACCTGGGGAATAAGCAAAAGTGTCTGAGGCAACAAGATATTTTCTAGTTTTCACAAGGTGTTGAATTTTAAGAACATATTTGGATGTGCTTTCAATTTTCATAAAGCTATTTTAAAGTCAAGCTTTTGTACATGGACGACGCCACCAAGTCAAATTAAAATATGGAAAAGACGTAGATGTCTATCAATTATTCAGAACATCTCATCGACGTCATTGATCATTTTTCAAACTGAGCCTGAGCCACTGCTGGAGCGACGCGGCAGAGGCCGGGGGTGGAAGGACGCGGCGTGCCGGGCTCGTCTCCTACGTGCGGCGCTGGGCTATTCGACTTTCAGTAACATTCGGAGTAAAGAAACTCACATGAGCTCAGTAAAATATAATTAATTGGAGAGGAGAGGGCTGCAGTCAATTTTTATAACTTCAACAAGTATTCGTACAGTACATGACAAAGTAAATCAGATTCGTCTATTGGCATTTCAAAATTTTGTCCTTACATCCTTTAATCACATAAAAATTGTCAAAAATACTGACTTTAAAACTTCTTGGTAGGCGTTTTCGAGAAGCCTAAAGTGAGCCTGGCGTGGTTTAGAGCAGCAGTCGCCGGGTTTGGGGAGGAGGCTGATGTCGGAGAGGGCCAAGGGCCAACATTAAAAGAGTTAATAATGTGGATGGTATAATTTAGGTCTCTGGATGGAGTTTTTTCCTTCCTAAAAATCATTTTGCTTGTTTACATTTTTCAAATAAATAAGGTTATCTAACCCTATTAAGTAACAATATTTCTATTGGAAAATAGTTTCTGTTAAAGTAGTAAATGGTAATTTTCTGAAAAGAGTTTAAGGGAAGTTCAGTAATACCGCACATAGGATTTGCCTACCTGAGCCATTGATAGATTGCAACGAAAAGGAAAATTTGAAAACAAAAACAATAAAAGAACAGCAGCTCATTTACATAGAAGCTCTGAGTTGTTCAAGTCAATTTTCTTTTGCCTTTTGGCAAATGTTTTTCATGGGCTTCAGATGCAGACCGCATTTCTATTGGCCGAGACGGCGCTCTAACAGCTGAAGATGCAGCATGATACGAACGCTGATAGCAACCTCGAAATAAATCACCTTTACGCCAGCAATAAGGCAAAGCCGTTTCACTGACGGATCACAAAGAGGGTAACAGCATGACACCAATGTGAGTCTAAATTGAACGTAGTGAACACAATTAGTTCTTCCGACTCCACTGTTAATGCTTACTTATGTGAGCTCTTCAACAGATTGGAATAGCTGACTTTTTTTTTTATGTTTAAAATGGATGTTTTTAAGTGGCTTAAATTGTAGAACTCAAAATGTTTGTGCCCCAAAAGTCACAGATCCTATTAAAGATGTCTTTGTTTATATTTCCCTGGTCTTCTGTAATTTCTAGGGATATTTCTGAATAGGTCCTTTCATTAGAAGTCTTTACTGATTACAAAATAAAAACCCAGAAGACACACACACACACACCCAAAAACCAATTCCAGAGGCCCAGACAATGCCTGGTGGAGTATAAACGACACCCTGAGATGGCCGGTGTGCGCAGACAGAGACAGTGCACTCGGTAGATGTAATTACAACCTTCACAGCGTTCTAATTAAACAGCACATCCGTCATATGCATCGTCTGCGTTGCTGAAATTGTATAAATCAACGTGAAGCAAAGCAGGCCGCAAATCGCTGCTTCCTCCCCGCCGCTGTTACTGACTGTAAACAAGCAACAGCGTCGGAGGAAAAATCTTTCATATCAGAAAGTGATAAATGATATGATTTCCTGTTCTCAGCGCTTGTTGGCTCAGACCACAAAATCTATATGTGCATTGTGATCATTGTGCGTTATTTCCCTGGAACTGAGATTTATCCTGCGACGTGAATCAACACCATTTTTTTCCTATTTAGACAAAAGAGAAGGATGGCTTTTCTTAAGATGACAAAGAAATGAGCATGTTGAATGGGTGTGCAAGATGGAAAAACTAATTCAAAGTGATAACTTCCACCAAAATCATGGTTGCCTCTTTCTTTGTGGCACAATTTTCCTATAATTTAAATAAAAGGAAAAGAATGAGTTTAGTATTCATGTTTTTTTGATCAATAAGGTCTCAACTTTGATTTGGGATTTATTCAAATGTTGGAAATTTGGAAGGAAATCCCGGCACTATGAAGAACCAGCAAATTGACCGATGACTTAACATGATTGTTCGGCAAACTGCAGGTCAGCCCTGTGGGCTCCCGTGGTCCCTGAGCTACACGGTCCCGGGTGTCCACTGTCAGGAACTCCGCGGGGAAGGGTAGGGGTGTGTCGGGAGTAAGGGGCAGAGATGTGACTTTCCCAGGGAATTTTAAAGCCATCGCCATCGTAGGGAGCTGTGGAAAAGCAGGTGAGCAGACAGGGCTTTTCTTACTTATGGAAGGTAAACCACGATTCTTTCTTTCCTCACATGAGAGAAAACAAGAAACAAACAAAAACGAACTTAGCCTTCCGCGTCAGTACCACGGCGGGCAGCACCATGAGAAGCAAACACTGAAAGATCATCGCCTCTGGCCCCACGGAAAAGCCCCCTCGGTCGCCCTGGGGGAGGAAAAGTACGCTTTTCTGCTGACTTTTTATTAGTTTTAATTTTTAAGGAAACATTGTGGAACATTTTTTATGGGGTACATGTAATATTTTGATAGAAGCATACAACGTGTCATACTCGAATCGGGGTAACTGGGATAGCCATCGCTTCAAATGCTTATCATTTCTTTGCGTAGGGACATTTCGATTCCACGCTCTGGCTCTTTCCAAGTGTACAATAAATTATCGTGAACTATAGTCCCCCTACCGTGCCACCGGACACTGACTTTTCACTGAATTTAGCCAGTTTATTGAGATCCCAGAAGTCTTACGAGTCAATCACGGCTTTATACATGACTCACGATGACCCGAAAGATGATTCCTCAACGCTCTCCTTGGAGCGAACATCTGGGAAGATTCGACTCAGGCGAGACAACACCAAGTGCAGCAGGTGACCCGGTAACTTCTCCAGGCCCCCGAGCTCCAGGCAGCGGCCCCTCCAGTGTTGCTCGTGGGAGGGAAGCCCAGACACGACCACACATCAGCGGGAAGGCTTTAGGGACAAAACTGGGATTCCACCAGTAGATTTGTTTGTTTCTTTGTTTCTTAAGACAGGGAAAGATACAGGAAGAAACCAGATGGTCAAGAATCATTGAGTTCTGCAAACTTGCTCACTTAAGTCCTTGAAATTCTTTCCTGGCTCAGACAGAG
Source organism: Propithecus coquereli (assembly GCF_000956105.1). Classification (NCBI taxonomy): domain Eukaryota; kingdom Metazoa; phylum Chordata; class Mammalia; order Primates; family Indriidae; genus Propithecus; species Propithecus coquereli. Next base: position 6,688,963 of record NW_012151174.1, on the reverse strand, counting down.
GTCAGCAATTTTTTGCCTTCATTTTTTCCTACCCCACATCGTGCAGTTGGAGTGAAATGCCAGAGAAAAGGCAACAAAGAAGGCAGCAATTCAGTAGAAATTTGGCAATCCGTGCTACGTACGTGCTCTTCATGCGGGAACGTACATGTTTCACGTGATGTTTCACGTTCTGAACCTGATTTCCATAAATGCCTTTGTGATTGAAGATGTGTTTCCCAGAGACACATGCCTAATCCAAATAGCAGGAAAATGGATTTTTAAAAAATAATTTCCGCTCTTACATTCTTTAGTCAAGTTTAGTGACACCGTGGCAGATTGCCAGCGTTTTTAAAATGTTGTTTGGCCCTATTGTTACAGACATTCGCATACCTGAAACTCTTGTATATTGTCCGTATCTGTGTTCACCATACAAATCTCAGTTCTTCTGGCACAGAATGTAGAGATTATTCTTGAAAATGTAGTATGTCTGAGTGATTCACAGTGAAATCATAAGAGGAACTCCTGGTAAGAGCAACCTAAAGAGGTTCCCAATTCCAGTAATTCTTCTTGGCAGAAAACATGTGTAAAATTGGGCGAAATTTGTCCAAAACAACATTTCAGGACACTGGAAATTGACCAAAATTGGAAAACAAATTGAGAAGCTTTTATCCTGAAAAACATAAAAGCTCGAGTCTGTGTTCCCCCCGCTGGGGGCTGACCTACCGCCCCACGCCCCACCCCCAGTTCACGGGTGTAAGTTTTTAGTTTTATCAGATGGGAGCTGGCTGAAAACCACAGCCACCTGGGTGCCAGAGACGGAGAATTCAATCCAGAACCAGAGACGTGGAAAACTATGGCTTCGCTAACTACGAGTGGCAGATTTTGTTGCAAACGTCAGAAAACACTGAGTTTGTGGTCCTGGTTCAGGGCAAGAAAGAGCCCAGCTGAATATTTATCAGGGAGGCTCTGAAAACTGAGGGATCCATAAAGGGGTGAGAAACGCTCGTCCCAGGTCCAGTCTCACGGCCAAACTGCACCGGCATCGTGGACGTGCAGGCGAGTCTCAAGTACCGAGATCCGAAGGCGACCTCGGAGCGGCCTGCGGCAGGGCCGGCTTCCAGCCCACGTGCCGTTCAGTCGGCAGCTGGGACCGTCAGGGCTCGCGGGGTTGGGGTGCAGCCTCTGCCCCCGCAGCGGCTGAGGACGGAACCGTGCCGAGGGTTGACCACGGGAGGTCCAGATTGAAAAATGAGAATAAAAAATTGAGCAGAGACATCGGTGGCTGTACACCGAGAAAGAGAAAAAGGAACACAATCCCGAGGTGTGAAACACTATCTAAATGTCCGGCTGTCATAATAAAGAAACGGGAGATTCTTACAGCATTAGAATAAAATGCAGTTGATTCAGCCTGACTCAAAATGGACTCAGAAATGAGATTTAGCAAAGGTTTTAAAGCAGCTGTTACAAACATAGTCAAAGAATACCTAAAAGGAGAGAAATCATAAGATCAGAGCAGAAATCAAGGAAATAAAAAAAGAAAATTAATGAAACCAAAAGTCGATTTTTCCAAAAGGTCATTGAAATGGATAAATTCTTAATGACACTGACCACTGACCAAAGAAAAAGGAGAAAACAATAATTACAAAAATCAAAAATGAAAGAGGGTGTCATCTCATCCTCACAGTAACGCTATTATTCCTATTTTACCTACGAAAACACTGGGTTTTAGGGCTATCCAAAAAATTACCCAAACTAACGCTAAATTAGGAAGAAGCAGTGGGAAAACTGTGCAACTATTATATGCCTGTTACTGTTCCAAGCACTAGAAATAGAACAGAGAATGAAAGAGACAAAAATTCCTGTTCTCGGGGAACTTACATTCTCGTCAGGGAAACAAGAAAAAATATTGATTCTCTTTCTCTCTGCTCTCTCTAATACAGCAGATTAAAAAGGAGCAAGTGGCACAAAGATAGATGGAGCAGAAAAGACAGATGCCGGGGGTGAGGAGGGAGCACTGGCCGCTCAGACAAGAGGTCGGGAGAGGCCCTCTGAGAGGACAGCGTCTACGCAGAGACGGGCGGGGAGTGAGCCGCGACTCATGATCACAGGACCGGAAAGGAGTTTCCGGCAGGGCCACAGGCAGGCCGCACTTGTTCTTGGCAACGTCTAGGAGAGGGAAGAGCACCGCAGGTACAGTGCAGCCGTACAAAGTCAGCAAGGGATCGTATTAAGGAGTCGCGGAGGGAACTGATGATGTCGAGCCTCGTAAGCTAGCGGAAACCTTCTAAGATCAGCGAGACGATCTGGCCTACGTCTGCATAGAATGGCACCAAACCCTCTGTTGGACAGACCGAGGAATACCGCGGGGGTGGGACTGGGTGTCCAGAACGTAATTTAGGAAACCATCCAGAAAGCCATTGCAACGACCTATGTGCGCGATCACTGTGGCTTGAACCAGGGTCGTAGGTTGGAAGAGATGAGAAGTGACAAGATTCTGGAGGATACTTTTATGCTAGAGACAAAGGGATTTCTGGTGGATCGGATACGGGATGTGAACGAAAAGGACAGTCAGGAAATGCACTAAGGATTCCGGCCTGAGGAATTGGATAATGGAGTTGCCAATCACTGAGATAAGCAAGATTCTTGGAAGAGCCAACCTGGAGAGGAAAACCAGGAATATGGTCTTGGAAATGTGAAGTTTGGATGTCCGTTAGATATCTAAGTAGAAATAGTAGATATCTGGATATATGAATCTAGAATTTAGGAGAGAGGTCTCTTAAATATATAAACTTGGTAGCTGTCAGCATGTTGATGGTATTTAAGGCCATTTGACTAAATAAGTTTATAAAGACAGTGGTAAATAAGAGAAGTCCATTTCATCCAGAAGAGACAGACAGATAAGGAATGATTAACAAAAGAGACTAAGAAGCAATGGCCAAGAGTAGGAGGAAGACTGAGACATGCTGTCCTGGAAGACAAATGCATTCGATATTTATTGGTGTGTAACAAACTGTTGTAAATCTTACCGTCTTAGAAACAAACAACCACACACTTTCATGGTTCATGGTTCAGTGGGTTGACAAGTTGGGCAGGACTCTGCAGAGACGGCCTGTCTCTCCTCCAAGTTGAGTCACCTGAACGCGTTCACACACGGGACCATCACCTGGAAGGGTGGCCTGGCCGAGGTGTCTGCTCACAAGGTCTCCCACCTTTCCAGAGGCCAGACTGGCCTTGTGCCCGTGGGGAAGTTTCCAACACAGAGAGTGGACGCCCTGCAATGCTTCTTGAGGCTTTTGCTCAGAACTCACACGATATCACTTCGTGGTCAAAAGGCGTACCCAGCACAGCTCAGAAAAAGGACTGGAATGAAATTGTTGTGCAGAGAGCCACAGAAAATTTGGGACAATTCTTTGCGATCTGCCCCAGCAAGTGAAGGAAATGACAGATTGTCTAGTGTTCTATCAGGTGAGAGGAAGGTCAAGAGTGGACCCGGCATTAACAAAATTAAGAGCTTGGCCAAAAGCCTCCATGAAGAGAATTAGACAGAGAGGAATGAGCGAGGACTGGGTGTTTAATTATCTGTGCGTCAGTAACACACATCACCAGAGAACTTCCACCGCCTGGAGCAATTCTGTGCATAACCAGGGGCTTTAATGATACTCCATTTAAAAGCAACAGTGACTTACTCACATTTTTGTAGGATTTTTGTGTTGAACCCCCGTGGGTTCCTTTGTTAATTCGCCAGGTAGCAATTTGCTATTTTTTTAAGTGAAAGAATCTTATTGGGAATTATATTTTTAAACAAGTCAAGGGCAACTCCATGACAACTAATGTCGTACACTCTAAAATGAAAAGCTTAATGGTAATTTTAAAAAAATAAGTGCTTGGTACACTATACCTGGATTATAAAGGAGGGCTTAAAATTTTAAAACGGAGAAAAATATAAAAGATCTGAATATATAAAATTGCATCCTATCTTTTTTATTTAAAAACGTGCTTGCATATGACCTGAAGAGTAGCAAAAAGTTCACTTCAAAGAACACTAAGTAATTTTTTCCATTAAGGTAAAATATAAAGAAACTACTTTTAACGCTATTTTTCGATTCAGTGAAATTTAGTGTATGATAATGAGGGACTCTTTGAAGGCAGTTGCTACAAAAAAAGAAGGAAAAAAAAACCCTTACTTTTGGTAAAACTATATTCTTCCTTACGTTTGGGATAACTAGAGGCAAATGATATTTTGAGGCAAGACTGAGTACCAAAAGAAGGCTATTGTGTGTAAGTTGTGCAAAACAATCACTATTGAAGCATTATCATGTTTTACATTACATAGTTAACATCTGAAATTACATAACCAATACCGATTAATGTCAGAAATATAAATTAAGCAATGCAGATAATAAAAACAATTTTCAAAAATCCCACTGTCACGAGATAATCAGTGATAACATTTTAAGTAAGTCACTTGAAACATATTACCATTCAAATATAAAGTATA
>NW_012151174.1:6679724-6682128 GCF_000956105.1 Propithecus coquereli | reverse complement strand
TTCTTAAATTGCCTTTGAGCTCTCCACTTAGTGGATTCTCAACATGTGCCCTTAACAGATTCAAAATAACCATAATTTGAGGACACTGGTGAAAAATTGAAGGTACACATGTAAAACAAGAGATACTTTTTCTGAGATGTAAATATTTTAACATTTTATTATTTATTGCATGAGGACTGACATTATCATTTTGAAAACTAGTCAATGTCCATTTAAAAAGTACTAGAAATAAGTTATGTAAAGAATAGGACCTTTTTATATCCATTTATAATATGAAGTGAAGACTTATCTCAGAATTTGGGGACAGAGTGATCAAAAAGACGTGATCATTAAACCAATGACATTTGTATTCTACAGAGAGAGACATACACATAAGTGAACCACTGCTACCTGTTAAGCTACTAATATTCATAGTACATATAAGATACTATGAAACTACAGGGGAGGGAATATAGCTGGTGACTAACCTGTCGCATTTTCAAGAGCCAGGAAATCATCTCACTCATTATTTCATCTCAAAGGTTCAGTACAAACACTTTGAAAGAGGTATTCAAATGTATTTGCTGGAGGGAGGCAGGAACGAGATGGTGGGCTAGGAGCAGCCTGCACACACTGCTCTCAAGGAGAGGATCGGAGGTTGCAAGTAGATGCCCCTCTATGGATGGACCTTCCTGGAGACAGCATGTAAATCATCAGAGAAGTGATAAGAGACACTTAGAGTGGAGGAGGAGGAGATGGGGTGGTCCACTCACCAAGATTGGAAGGCACCTGGGGGAGGCATCCTCACGGGGGGATGACAGGAGAAGAGAAACTCAGGACTCTGTGCTCCCCCTGCAGACACTGCAACCTGAGCTGTGAAGGGGCCCCACCACCACTGCAGAGAGCTGCTTAGAGACCACGCAGTAAGACTGCACCAAGGCTGGCACAGCAGGGACCTGCTGGCTTCCGTTGCCAGGTCACTATAACTGACGCAATTCTGAGTTCTTGGGACCAGAGTGCCCAGTCTACACAGGGATCAGCTTCACTGCAACCCACTCCACATGGCTCCTGTCAGGCTGGGAAGGGAGAAGGGAGAGCAGAAGCTTTCATACATCTCATGATTGGGAGCCAAGTGCCAACCCCACCAGGGAATTCAAACAGAGCAGGCAACAACACCACCTGAGAAGTCCAACAGGAACAGTCTCAGTGGGACCTGCATGGGGAGAGAACCAGTGGTCCTGCCCCTGCAGCACTGCATGCTGCCCGGAGGACTATTCCCCCACACTCCTGTGTGCTGCCCAGTGGGCCACACTCCTGCTGCCCCTCGTGGCATCTCACCTATAGTCCCATGCTCCACCACGGACACACTGGCCATGAGCCACCCCCAGCCATGTGCCAACATCACACCTGGACCTGGGTGGAGTGAATGCTTATTGCCCTGATGCTAGTGGCCACTGCCTACATAGCTTTGCCCAGCAGACAGTGCCACCACCATTGGGAGACCTGGGCAGAGCAATCTCCCGCAACACCTGGCTTGGTGGAGAGGGACTCACACAGCCCTCCTATGGAGATTCCAATAGTGGCCTGGGGACCAACTCACCACTCCACACATTGGCTTGGACTGTGACAATCATGGGGATACAGGACAATGCAGAACAGCTATATTACAGGCTGTCACTGCATCAACCACTATCTTGCTAGATCAATCTTCCACAATAAGACAAATGCACCCTGTAGGGACCTCTCCTACTTTCACTAAATAAGAGAGTTCCCAGGTGCACCATAAACCTATATGCACTGAACTAAGAGAAGGTTTCAGATGAGAAGAAACCAACAAAAGGACTCTGGCAACATGAAAAACAAGCTAGCTCAACAGACTCAAAAGATCATAATAGATCTATATCAATGGACCCCAACCAAAAGGAAATTGTCTAAATGTCAGAAATGCAATTCAGAATACAGATGGCAAATAAGATGAATGGGATTGATGAGAAAGTTGAAAACCAACACAAATAAGCCAAAAAATATTTCAGGACACAAATGTAAAAATGAAAGAGTTGCTAAAGAAATAGACCACATAAGAAAGGATAGAACTTAAAGAAATGCAAAAGTCATTTAGGGAAGTTCAAAATATAGCAGAAAACTTCAACAACAGTCTAGATCAAGCAGAAGAAAGAATCTCAGAGCTTAAAGACAAGGCTTTCCAACTAACCCAGTCAGTCAAAGACACAGAAAAAATAAAGAAGAATGAACTCAGATAAATATGGGACTATGTAAAATGAGCTAATATAGGAATTATAGGTTTCCATGAGGGAGAAAAAGAAAAAGAAAAAAGCATGAAAAACCTATTTAAGGGAATTACTGAGGAAAACTTTCCTCTTACCCCCAGAGATTCCCAAGATGATCATTGAACACTGGGAAGATT
>NW_012151174.1:6674231-6679674 GCF_000956105.1 Propithecus coquereli | reverse complement strand
CTGACATAGTTACTTGTAGATTAATTTTTCAGCCTCTTCTTTGGTTTTGAGTTTGGCTATATTTTTCTAAACAGAAGCTTTTAGCAATCTTATCATTTTAGTCTTCCGTGTCACCTCTGTAGTCTGCTAAGCACCAGTCATCCTTCTTCTTTCAGTGCGATTTGCAATTTGCACATTCTGTTCCACTCACAGATAGCGCTTTCCCTTAAAACTTGTGTGGTTAGTATCCTCTCACCTTTTAGTTCTAGCTTAGAAATCATCTCACGTTCGTGCTCCCCACCCATTATTTCTTAAGTGGGGAATGCTACAGACACGTAATCATCTATCTTCGATTCTTCTTCTTTTTTCATTTATAGACTCGTTTTAATTCATAATGATTTTATTCTGTGTTAAAATTTAGCTATCCCAGGTAAATGCTAGCTACGAGAGGGCAGAGATCATGTCTGTGTGTGTCACTATCAGACGACAAGGGTTTAGTAGTTTTGCTACTTAGTACATGTTCAACAATATTTATTATCGCATGAAAATATTTTTCACTACAAAACTATTTATGTATCCTCTTACATTAAAATCTAGTCATTTTATAATTTTCTTTTCGCGTTTAAATCACAAATCTTTTTATATTTTACTTTGCTAGAAGTAGTAGTAGGGCTATAACTTTCTTAGTCAAAATTTAAGAAAAATATCACATTCTTTCTGTATTTCTTTCCTCATTGATGTAAAATGGCAACATGGTTAATATGCTGTTTTCCCTGGGATTGGTGCCATTTCTGGACTTTTTTATTTTGTTCCACTTTCCATTTCATGGGCACTGGCTCTCAGAAAGATAAAACCAAGTGAATTATAACTAGGAAATGTTAGTTGCATCAAACATTGGGTGATTATTTGAAAAAAATATGACACTCTAGTTGAATCTGTGTTTGCTGCATGATATTAAGAAAATTTAATTGTAATGTTGATGAGTCTGTGTCTTACAGGAGTTTTTAAGACATAAATTCCCAAAGACTAAAGTATAAAAAAACCATCATCAGTGGTTATAGATACAATTAAATCTTAAATAATAAAAAAGTAATTTTCCTTCTCTGCTTCTTTAGTGGTTTAAATTTTAATATTTGAAATCTGGCTCCTCGTAACATTATATTGGATTTTTCTTTTTATGTCAGACTTGAGTGAAATCAAATAGCTTTTTTTTTTTTTATTGAGACAGAGTCTTACTCTGTTGCCCTAGCCAGAGTGAGTGCCATGGTGTCAGCCTAGCTCACAGCAACCTCAAACTCCTGGGCTCAAGCAATCCTCCTGCCTCAGCCTCCCAAGGAGCTGGGACTAGTGTTCACCACCGCTCCAATTAATTTCTTTCTATTTTTAGTAGAGACGGGGTCTCGCTCTTGCTCAGGCTGGTTTCGAACTCCTGAGCTCAAACAATCTGCCCGCCTCGGCATCCCAGAGTGCTAGGATTACAGGCGTGAGCCACCGCGCCCGGCCTCAAATAGCTTTCGAATGAAATGCATTGTTTTTAATGAGCATAAAGCAAAAAAGTCATTTTTTCCTGCTTTGTCAACATCATGATTATAAGCTGCTTAAATTTTAAAGCCATAACTTCTATTTCTTTTTAATCTTCTTAAATTGCCTTTGAGCTCTCCACTTAGTGGATTCTCAACATGTGCCCTTAACAGATTCAAAATAACCATAATTTGAGGACACTGGTGAAAAATTGAAGGTACACATGTAAAACAAGAGATACTTTTTCTGAGATGTAAATATTTTAACATTTTATTATTTATTGCATGAGGACTGACATTATCATTTTGAAAACTAGTCAATGTCCATTTAAAAAGTACTAGAAATAAGTTATGTAAAGAATAGGACCTTTTTATATCCATTTATAATATGAAGTGAAGACTTATCTCAGAATTTGGGGACAGAGTGATCAAAAAGACGTGATCATTAAACCAATGACATTTGTATTCTACAGAGAGAGACATACACATAAGTGAACCACTGCTACCTGTTAAGCTACTAATATTCATAGTACATAAAAGATACTATGAAACTACAGGGGAGGGAATATAGCTGGTGACTAACCTGTCGCATTTTCAAGAGCCAGGAAATCATCTCACTCATTATTTCATCTCGAAGGTTCAGTATAAACACTTTGAAAAGAGGTATTCAAATGTATTTGCTGGAGGGAGGCAGGACCGAGATGGTGGGCTAGGAGCAGCCTGCACACACCCCTCTCAAGGAGAGGATCAGAAGTTGCAAGTAGATATCCCTCTATGGATGGACCTTCCTGGAGACAGCATGTAAATCATCAGAGAAGTGATAAGAGACACTTAGAGTGGAGGAGGAGGAGATGGGGTGGTCCACTCACCAAGACTGGAAGGCACCTGGGGGAGGCATCCTCACAGGAGGATGACAGGAGAAGAGAAACTCAGGACTCTGTGCTCCCCCTGCAGACACTGCAACCTGAGCTGTGAAGGGGCCCCACCACCACCGCAGAGAGCTGCTTGGAGACCACACAGTAAGACTGCACCAAAGCTGGAACAGCAGGGACCTGCTGGCTTCCGTTGCCAGGTCACTATAACTGACGCAATTCTGAGTTCTTGGGACCAGAGTGCCCAGTCTACACAGGGATCAGCTTCACTGCAACCCACTCCACCTGGCTCCTGTCAGGCTGGGAAGGGAGAAGGGAGAGCAGAAGCTTTCATACATCCCATGATTGGGAGCCAAGTGCCAACCCCACCAGGGAATTCAAACAGAGCAGGCATCAACACCACCTGAGAAGTCCAACAGGAACAGTCTCAGTGGGACCTGCATGGGGAGAGAGCCAGTGGTCCTGCCCCTGCAGCACTGCATGCTGCCCAGAGGACTATTCCCCCACGCTCCTGTGTGCTGCCCAGTGGGCCACATCCCTGCTGCCCCTCGTGGCATCTCACCTGCAGTCCCATGCTGCACCACGGACACACTGGCCATGAGCCACCCCCAGCCATGTGCCAACATCACACCTGGACTTGGGTGGAGTGAACGCTTATTGCCCTGATGCTAGTGGCCATTGCCTAGATAGCTTTGCCCAGCAGACAGTGCCACCACCATTGGGAGACCTGGGCAGAGCAATCTCCCACAACACCTGATTCTGTGGAGAGGGACTCACACAGCCCTCCTATGGAGCTTCCAATAGTGGCTTGAGGACCAACTCACCACTCTACACAAAAATCCCCCAGCATTGGCTTGGATTGTGACAATCACAGGGGCACAGGACAATGCAGAACAGCTACATTACAGGCTGTCACTGCACCCACTACTATTCCAGAATAAGACAAATGCAGCATGTAGGGACCTCTCCTACTTCTCACTAAATAGGAGAGTTCCCAGCAAAGGAGAACAGGTGCACCATAAACCTATATGCACTGAGCTGAGAGAAGAGGTTTCAGATGAGAAGAAACCAAAAAAAAAAAAAACAACAACAAAACAAAAACAAAAACAAAACAAAACAAAAACAAACCTCTGGCAACATGAAAAAACAACTAGTCCAACATCCCCAAAGGATCATAATAGATCTATATAAATGGACCCAAACCAAAAGGAAATTGTCTGAATGTCAGAAATGCAATTCAGAATATGGATGGCAAAGAAGATGAATGGGATTGATGAGAAAGTTGAAAATCATCACAAAGAAGACAAAAAAAATTTCAGGACACAAATGTAAAAATGAAAAGAAATAGACAACATGAAAAAAGATAGAACCTAAAGAAATGAAAGAGTCATTTAGGGAAGTTCAAAATACAGTGGAAAACTTCAACAACAGTCTAGATCAAGCAGAAGAAAGAATCTCAGAGCTTGAAGACAAGGCTTTCAAACTAATCCAGTCAGTCAAAGATGTAGAAAAAATAAAGAAGAATGAACTCAGATAAATATGGGACTATGTAGAATGAGCTAATATAGGAATTATAGGTATCCATGAGGGAGAAAAAGAAAAAAGCGTGGAAAACCTATTTAAGGGAATTATTGAGCAAAACTTTCCTCTTACCGCTAGAGACTCCCAAGATGGTCCTTGAACACTGGGAAGATTCATAGCAAATAGGACATCTTCCAAGACACATAGTCATTAACCTGGACAAAGTCATATGAGGGAGAAAATTCTACAAGCTGCAAGATGAAAGCAACAACTAACTTACAAAGGAAAACCCATCAGGCTATCAGCAGAATTCCAGCAGCGACCTTAAAAGCCAGAAGGGATTGTGGTCCCATTTTTATTCTTCTTAAACAAAACAACTGCCAGCCAATAATTTTGTATCCTGCAAAACTAGTTTCATAAATTATGGAGAAATAAAGACCTTTCCCGACAAGCAAACATTAAGGGAATTTGTCACTATTGGGCTTGCCCTACAGGAAATGGTCAAAAATGAGCTATACATGGAACAGAAAAATTGATACCCACCAGCATAAAACCTCCCGAAAGTTAAAGCTTACAGCTCTTATAAAACAATAGCACAAGAGGGCAAACAAAACAACATATCATTCAACATTAGGAACAGAACTGCATCCCACATAGCAATACTAACACTGAACATGAACAGTCTTATGCCACACTTAAAAGACGTCAACTGGCTGAATGGATAAAAATCACAACCCAATTATATGCTGTCTACAAGAAATCCATCTAACTTGCAAGGACTTGCAGAGACTCAGGGTAAAAGGGGTGGAAACAAATATTCCATGCAAATGAAAACCAAAAGTAAGCAGGTATAGCCATTTTCATATCAGATAAAATTGACTTTCAATAAACAATGGTTAAAAAAAAAGATGATAAAAGTATAATGATAAAGAGAGCAATTCGGTGAGAAGACATAATAATCCTTAATATATATGCATGTGACACAAGAGATCCCAGATTAATAAAATAAATTCTACTACATCTAAGCAAAGAAATGAACGATAGCAAATAATCACCAGGGACTTGAACACCCCACTGAAAAAACTGGATAGATCGGAAAATCAGAAGAAATCAACAAAGAAACATTGGACTGAGAGGGGACGCTAGAACAAATGGACCTCACAGTCATTTACAGAACACTGTACCCCAAAACTACATGATATATATGATATATATTCTTCTCATCAGCACACAGAATGTTTTCCAATGTTGATCATATCTTAGGCCACAAAATGAGTCTCCACAAATTTAGAAAAATCAACATCGTACCATGTATCTTCTCAGACCACAGTGGAATAGGACTAGAAATCAATTCTGAGAGAAACTCAAATTGACCCAAATTTATGGAAATTAAACAACTTGGTGCTGAACAATCCTTGGGTCAATATGAAATTCAAATGGAAATCAAAAGATTTTCCAAACTGAACACCAACAACAACTGTTGAAATATATTGAGAGAAAATATTAATGTTATTATAATATAACATTTAAACACACCAGGTAAACAAAGTA
>NW_012151174.1:6635924-6674181 GCF_000956105.1 Propithecus coquereli | reverse complement strand
AAAAACCTATTTAAGGGAATTACTGAGGAAAACTTTCCTCTTACCCCCAGAGATTCCCAAGATGATCATTGAACACTGGGAAGATTCATAGCAAATAAGACATCTTCCAAGACACATAATCATTAACCTGGACAAAGTCAAAATGAAGGAGAAAATTCTACAAGCTGCAAGATGAAAGCAACAATTAACTTACAAAGGAAAACCCATCAGGATATCAGCAGAATTCTCAGCAGAGACCTTAAAAGCCAGAAGGGATTGTGGTGCCATTGTTAGTCTTCTTAAACAAAACAACTGCCAGCCAATAATTTTGTATCCTGCAAAACTAGTTTCATAAATTATGGAGAAATGAAGACTTTCCAGACAAGCAAACATTTAGAGAATTTGTCACTATTGGGCCTGTCCTACAGGAAATGCTCAAAAATGTGCTGCACATGGAACAGAAAAATTGATACCCACCGGCATAAAAACACCTGAAAGTTAAAGTTCACAGCTCTTATAAAGCAATAGCACAAGAGGGTAGACAAAACAACAACATATCATTCAACATTAGGAACAGAATTGCATCCCACATAGCAATACTAACACTGAACATGAACATTCTTAATGCTACACTTAAAAGACATCGACTGGCTGAATGGATAAAAATCACAACCCAATCATATGCTGTCTACAAGAAACCCATCTAATTGCAAGGACTTGCAGAGCCTCAGGGTAAAAGGGGCAGAAACAAATATTCTGTGCAAATGAAAGCCAAAAGTAAGCGGGTATAGCCATTTTCATATCAGATAAAACTGACTTTCAATAAACAATGGTTAAAAAAAAAGATGGTAAAAGCATAATGATAAAGGGAGCAATTCAGTGAGAAGACATAATAATCCTTAATACATATGCATGTGACGCAAGAGATCCCAGATTAATAAAATAAATTCTACTACATCTAAGCAAAGAAATAAACAATAGCAAATAATCACCAGGGACTTGAACACCCCACTGACAAAACTGGATAGATCAGAAAATCATCAGGAAATCAACAAAGAAACATTGGACTGAGAGGGGACGCTAGAACAAATGGACCTCACAGTCATTTACAGAACACTCCACCTCAAAACTACATGATATATACGATATTCTTCTCATCCTTCTTCTCATCTTCTCTCACATGGAAAGTTTTCCAAAGTTGATCATATCTTAGGCCACAAAATGAGTCTCCACAAATTTAGAAAAATCAACATCATACCATGTATCTTCTCAGACCATAGTGGAATAAGACTAGAAATCAATTCCAAGAGAAACTCAAACTGACCCAAATTTATGGAAATTAAACAACTTGGTGCTGAACAATCCTTGGGTCAATATGAAATTCAGATGGAAATCAAAAGATTCTCCAAACTGAACACCAACAACTGTTGAAGTATGTTAAGAGAAAATATTAATGTTATTATAACATTTAAACACACCAGGTAAACAAAGTATATATATACATATATACTTATTATTTTATTGCAAGCACACTATATGTGCTTTGGCTGACAAAACAACTTTTGTTTTCTTGTGTAATTTGATTTTTGTTTTGTTGTTATTTTACTCCAGCGGTGTCCAACCTTTTTGGCACCAGGGATGGGTTTCATGGAAGACAATTTTTCCACGACCAGCGGGCGTGGGCGGCAGAGGTTGGGGTGGGGGAGCTCAGGAGGTGATACCTGGCCCCAGTTCCTAACAGGCTGCGGCCTGGGGGTTGGGGACTGCTGTTTACTCGACTAAAGAGCTCCTCCGAAATGTTTTCCAGCCAGTTGACCCTGTTTTAGACAATCTCCTCGGTTTTCTTTTTTTTTCCATTTCAGTTAAAATTACTTTTTTTTGCTTTTTAAGCTTGGTTTTTTTTACCACCAACTTCCCAGATTTTGGATTCTTTTCTTTTGGGGCTTGGGCCGTTTTTTAGGGGAGGAGGGTTTGGGAACTTCCTTTTTCGGCTCTACGTTACGGGGTTTTAATTTGGGGTGTCCGGCTGGTGTACCGTTAGACGTGTCTCCTCTAGGGCATGCCAGGCGTCAGCTATGTTCCTACTATTACAGCTTCCTCGGAAGCAAAAATAATGGCTGGATTTCAATTATCATCACTTTTAATCTAAATGTCAGTGTCGAGCACATATTAGACAATTTATAATGACTATGGTTTGTAAAATAAGTTATGTCGATGATTGCCTGGCCAGGTGTGTCAAGAAAAGAACAAAGGTTAGGTTTGTGCACTCAAGACTAAACGTAGTACAAAAACAGACGAAAATGTGTGTACATTACACATCTGTGGATTCCAAAACTGTCTCAGTGCCAAGTGTGGTTCACCACAGAATAGTTTCAGATGGAAAAACGATGTGATTGAGACAGTAATAATTAGAGCCCCGCTTCTAGTGATCGGCTCTCGGGAGTAAGTAGGTTCATGAGTTGTGTTTATTTCTAACGCAGTCTCCTGAAGGACGTGGAGCAGAGGCTGCATCTTCTGAAGACAGAGTAAGCGTGACGAGGACGGGACTACAGAGGTGAGCGTGTTATTTATCTGGATGCCCTGCTGGACCTCACCCCGTTCCGTAGCTTTCCTCTTGCTGAGCGAGCGGTGCAGACGGAGCATCAACATCAGACCCACTGGCCACCCGCCCCTTGAATGTTCAGAAGGATTTGGAGTGTAAGTTCCCCAGCACCAGGACCAAAGGCATGAAGAGTAAGAGATGTCAGTGCCTTTTCATCCTCTGCCTCTTGCACTCAGATTAATAACTCTATTTCCTTTTTATGAAAATGATATTAAGACTCTTCAGTTCAGTTAGGTCGTGTGCATTAGTTAGGCAACGCTGGAATAACTTGCCCGGTGAGCGGCTGACTTTCCATCCCTGCATGGATGTCCTCTGTTGAATGCTGGGACCAAACGGAACATGACATTTGACGGTTCACCATGCCTTGCTGTCATCCTGACAGTCCCTTAAGGGGACCTTCCCCCGCCGTGACGAACCCTGAGACGCGAGAACCCTGAACTGCAGATACAGAGGACGGGAGCTGAAGTATTTGGGAAGCTAAAACCAACATGCCAAAATCTAGGGTTATACAGGGTTAAACGGCAAAATTATGACTGTTCTGAAAACGAATAAGTGTATTGGCTGCAACTAACTGCCCTTAGGAGTGATTTTGTAACTGAATGAGTTTAATTATTTTTGGTTAATCTTTACCCGCTTTTTTAGAACAATTTTCCATTGAAGACAATATTTTCCTATAATAATAAAATATGTTATTACTAAATTTAGTTTTGTACAGCAGAAAACATATACATATTAAAATGTAAAAGGTGAAAATTACCCTCTTGAGAGCAATATGGTTACAGAAACATTTCTTGGTTTAAAAGAATAACAGAGCAAACGCGGAGCATCAGTTTCTGAGACGTTTTTACCTCCACGAGACACACACAGCATCTCATTCTGCAGTTCCAGTGTTCCTCCGGGAATTTCCAATTTTTCCTTCATTTGACCTGCTTCCTCTAATTAATAATAAATTACGAGGTCGCCATTAGTCTGAGTACAATTCCTATGGAATTGATAACGCAAGCATCATAGTAACGTGTAGCGGCTCCCGGCGACACGGTTAGGCACAGGTGTGTACACCCTTAGCGTGCGAGGCACCCCGCACGCGCAAAGCAATAACACGGTGCGATCGCTAATCCTCGCCCTCGATAGATAGCGTCATAGTAACAGCGCCCCGGAGACAAGAACTGGAAATTGGGTAAACATGTTAAGATCGGTATAGGCTAGAGTGAACTTAATCAAAATATTGACAGTATTTATTATTCGGCATGTCACTTTTCGACAACACTAAACAATTGGCTTTAAGATTCTGTCAGAAACTTATAACACAATCCCTGTCTAATGGAATCGCCAAATAGAATTCTAAAGGCTGTTCATACTGAGTGAGACAATGGCGCTCTTTCCCATCTCTCCCGAGTCTTCCTCTATCGTTTCTGTGCTCGCCACTGTCCTTACGAAAACCTGTGTCACCCGGCAGACCTTAATTAAGTTTTCTCTCCCCCAACCCACCCAGCCATACTGGCTTCCTTGATGTGCACTCGCCCCTACTCGAGGGTCTTTGTGTTCGTTCTTTCCTCTTCTAAAAGGACTCCCTCCCTCCCTCCCTCTCTCTCTCCTCCACCCCACACATTTCTAGCTCCTTCATTCTCAGACTGTTATTCAAATATTATCTTCTCAGAGAGAGATATTTCTTAATCGTTTTTAAATAAACCTGTTTCTTCAGGCTAACACTTCTCTGCTTATTTTATTCATAGCACTTATCATTCTGCAATATACTAGGTAGTTTGCTTTATTTATATGTTTATTAATTCCCTGTCATCTTCTTTCTCCTGACTAGAACTCGAGCTCCGTAATGATACAGATTTTGACTGCTATTCGTGGCTCACATCCCTAGAGCCTGCGGGAGTACCTGGTATGTCATCAGTACTTAACAAACATTGTGCGAGTGATTGACTATTAACACGCTGAATTAAACTGACTCATTTCTTCCGCACACTTGAGAAATATACTGCATTTAAAAAATATATATCAAAAAATTCTGCTTGTTTACAACTCAAGAAAATATCAAATGGCAATGCGATATCATGTGAAATGTAATGAATTTAAATAATGAGAAGATATTGAAAAAATATTGATGGTCAGAAGTTGCCCTGCTCAAAGGCTGATCAGACACAGAGCAGAGATAGAACGAGAAGGAAATCAGAACGTGCTCTTGTGTTGAGAAGAGCAAACTTCCTGTGGAATTGGTTATACAAGCATCATAGTAATGTGTACTGGCTCCTGGCGATACAGTTACAAACACCTCATATTCCGATAGAATATGAAAATGCTATAGGATAAAAAAGGGGATGACATATATTTGAATTTAGAAGAAAATAAATTTGAATAACAACACAGAAACGACAGGTGGGAGGGGGAGGAGGGGACGGGTATATTCATTCCTAGTGGGTGTGGTGTGCACCGTTTGGGGGATGGGCACGCTTGAAGCTCTGACTCAGGCGGGGCAAAGGCAATATACGTAACCTAAATATTTGTACCCCCGTAATATGCTGAAATTAAAAACATTAAAAAGAAATAGTATGTAAGGTCGCAGATTGTCATGTCAAGATCGTGAGACCACAAGCCCCTGTACGCAGTAACCATCCCTTGTTTTGGGATATCGTTAGGCTCCTGGGACAGTCTCAGGAAGCCTTTAGAGATAAAGAACGCAAAAGATAATGACAGTAAATGACTTGCTCAGATCGATTTTGTAACCTTAGTCTTGTTTGCAACAAAAAAACCAGGGAGTGGTGAAACATTTAGTTAGCAATGTGCTGTTCATGTCCATGAGTAGCCAAAAAAAAAAATCAGACACTTTGTATTCACTTTCTTCTATCTTAAATAGCTGGTAATTATTCAACCAATTATGTAACTATCAGAATTGAACGGCGAAAGGCTTTAAGAAAATTGTCACAATTTTGGTTCATAAAAATTACTAAATAAGATAGGGAAGGAGGGTGGATTATGGGCTACATTGTTTTTGAGATCCAGAACATACTATCAATATCAGAAAAAGAAACATAGAAGAGTGTACTCAGGACCCCAGAGAGGGCGGCAGGGAGGGTGGAGAAGTCTCAGAGTGGCTAGTTGCAGGATTCCTTTTAAGGAAAACTACCAAATCTCTGAAGTTCGGCGTTTTAAATGCTTCTTCTGGTGTGGACAATATCTTGAGATTTTCTACAGGTTATAATGATGGTAGTCATGCACGTAAGCCCATGGGAGGTCCTTAATTCCGTTAACATTTCTTTTCAAAGGAATTATATTTAGCTTTCAGGTGGAACAAGAAATCAGGAAGAATTGAAAACTGATTGCTTTCATGAGGCCACTTTCTAACTTTGTGGCAACGTGAACGATTTTTGCTTTGCTATTAGGTGAAGGTATATCAGGGAAAATCCACATGCTTCAGCATAGAAAACTTAATAGTACCTTGCACGTGGGTACTGTATGTTCTTTCAATCACAGGGAAGTAAATATTCACTAAATTAACCTCAGCAGGATGTGCAGAGTCTAAAAAGAACAATTAAAGTAAAAGTTTATAAAGAAAAATTATTTAACACCATGATACGTTAAATTTATGTGGTGAGTATATTTATGTAAATTAGGAGACAGTCATTTACTGAAAAATCTCCTTAAACAAATGGAAAATTTTTATATTTATTTCAATAATAGCATGGTGTTTGTATTTTATGCCTTCAGAAATCTTTCCCTAAATAAAGGGAAAAGTAGTTAGGATAACATGTAACAAATTACTAAAGCTCCATGACTCTTTGGTTACCATATTAAGGAAAAGGTTTGATATTATTAAAGGTTTCCTAGTATTTTTCACAATATCTTTGGGGTCTGATGGAATTTTGTGATTATATATTTCATTGCTGAATAACTTCTTTTATCTTTTAACCTTTTATTTGGAATAATTTTAGATTATCAAAAAGTTGCAAAGATCATACACAGAAACTTCCCGTGTACCCTCAGCCAGCTTCCCCAAATATTAGCACTTCATATAGCTGTCCTATGTATTTAATAGCATAATGGTCGCAGCTAAGAAATTAACATCGGTGTGATCCTATTAACTAAACTACAGATTAAATTTGGATTTCATCAGCTTTTTCACTGATGTCCTTTCATTCGATCCCAGATTCCTTCCAGCACTTATCACGTTTGTTCGGTCGTTGCCAATCTGAGTTTGTTAGTCTCTCCTTGCTTTGGGGGCCTGGCCGTTCTGAAGAGCACCGCGTAGATATTTGGCCGAATGCCCCTCGGTTTGGGCCTGTCTGATGTTTTCTCACCTTAGCCTGCGTTACAGGTTTGGTTACGACCCTCTTACGAGGATCTTGCAATTGCAAGAGAGAGAGTCTGACTAGTCTTCCCACCTCAAAATCCTAACTTGGTCATACCTGCAAATTCCTTTGTGCCACATACAGTAACATTCATAGGTTCTGGAGACTCGAACGTGGACAGTTGGCGGGAAAGGGAAGAGAGCATTTATTCAGCCTAACATGTGCCTTTGAACTCCCCAGTTAAATACCCAGGAATGCCTTCTTCGTGGAGATATACGAATGAGGATTTAATTGAAGTATTACTTACCAGTGAACAACTGAAAACACTGAAACATCAGTAAATGAAATATCTTATATTAAATGTATAATATGGAAGACTACATTTAAAACACTATAATAGATTCTATTTACTCTGTACTGAGAGATGCCCACAGTTTGTTATCGAATGAAAAAAAATCAAACTAAAAAAGGCTATACATACTAAGACAATTTTTCTGGAAAACAATTATGTATGCTTATGTGTGATTTGTGCATATACAGAAAAAGGTCAAGAAATAGTCAATTTCTTAACGTCAGCCATTAAGATGAATTACGGCTGCAGGACTCTATTTGAAGTGCGGGGGGTGGGGGAAGTTTCATGTTTGTTCTATACTCTTGACTTGCTTGACTTTTAAATACGTATTTGGTAATTACATAGAATTATCATCTGCTTTTTACTGAAAATACTCACATAGAACAATAACAACCAGTGCTCACACGACAGTTTTCTTATCTAATACGAAGGGGAATGGCCTTTGCATTTCTTCCAACTGCCATCACAAGAGAACAAAACCAAACAAACCATTTCAATGTTTTATCTTAATGGCTTAAAAGCCTCGCTCAATTTCCTTTAATGCTCTACGGTGATCGGTACCTGATATTCTGTGGCATTTTGAAAGCGTTGAGTACGTATTTGTATATACGCTTCCTTTTGTTTTCAAAGGAACGTAGAACGAAGTCCAGGGAGCGGGTTCTGTGCAGGCAGCAGGCCAGCTCAGCGGCTTCCGTGGTGCTGAAGTCGTTGGGACGTAGAGAGAAATGTCAGCTCAGTAACAGTCTCAGCCTCTGCCTGGCCACGTCTTCATTTTCCATAACAAAGTATTCGCCAAAGCAGGTCCCAGGTGTCACTAGTCAGATGACGATGACATGTTTGGGCTTTGGGGGGCAGTTCCTCAGAACACCCTCCTGCCCATTCAACTCCTCTTCTGGTCATCTGGGTGGACGACCCTCCGCTCCAAGGCGTGCAGCCCGGGAGCAGAGAGGAGGATACGTTTCAGCCCCACTCGCCTTCTCAGTCAGGCACCTGAGCCCAGTTTGGTGGCCCCCCCGGCACAACCACACCTGGCGGCTCTGAGCAACACCGGACCTCCGTGTCACGGGAGAAGCTGGACGAAGAGGAGATAGGGGCCTAACGACTGAGCACCTCTGGCAGCTATTAATGATTCGGGATCTGGGGACTCACGGATGAAATGTTTAAATTTATAGCTAGGATTCTGAGACCTAAAATTAAAAAAGGAAATCTGGCTGATGTACTGATGATTCATACCCCTGTTATTAAATTACTAGAGAGGGGCCAGATATGTGTGCGTGCATATTTTGGCATGAGGGATAGGTTCATGTTTTGCATGAACATATGAGACATTGGCTGGCATCATCTCAAACATGCAACGTTTATGTGACAATGTGCTTGCATGCGCACTGACTTACATTTTTGAAACGCATTTGAATACAGGGTCATCTTATCTAAAAGTCAGAAAATGTAAACTTCTCAGTATATAAATAGTGCTGCCAGGAATTTTGTGCACAAGTGTTTGAATATGGTTCTCAATGCTTTTGTGCATATACATAGGGATGGAATTCCTGGTAAGTCTCTATTTAATTTTCTGAGGAACTGTCAGACTTTGACACGGTGGCCGCACACCGTTTTGCTTTCTCCCCAGCAGCGTGTGGGATTCTGGTTTCCCTGCATCCTCACCCACACTTGTTACTGTCTGCCTTTTGGGTGACGGTCATCCCGGTGGGTGTGAAACGGTGTCTCGTGGCTTTGATTTACGTTTCTCTGATGACTCCTATTGCGGAGCATCTTTTCCTGTATTTTTTGGGCATTTGTGTATCTATCTTCTCTGGGGAAATGTCTATTCGAATCCTTTGCTTATTTTTTAATTGGGTTATTTGTCTTTTTACTATCAAATTGTGAGCTTTCTTTATATTTTCTGGATGCAGGTAGGTACCTTATCAGATGTGTGATTTGCAAATATTTTCTTCTGTTTTTTGAGCTGTCTCTTCACTTTCTTGATGTTATCATTGGTAGAACAAAAGTTTGTGATTTCGAGGAAGTCCAAAACAAAGACTAAGCCTGTTGGCCAGACTTGGTCCCAGACGTCATCTCACAATGCCCGTGAATCTGAAGTCATCCTATCGCGCACCCGCCCAGTCTCACGCAATTCCCAGCCTTGCAAGGCTTGTCTTAACATCGGTTACCCAGTCCGCACTCTAGAACCCACCCTTCTCCGCTTTCCCTCTTCAAGGTGCTGTTAAAAATCAACCAAGATTATTTTTCTTTCTTCTTTCGGCAAATCCAACGAAGTAAGGTTTGCTTGCTCAACGGTATTTCTGATCGTGTTTTGCTAAGCTGAAAGTTGACAAAAGCTGCAATTACACCAATCGATAGTGTATCCCTGGGATAGCAAGACTAGAAATAGAACTGGGGAGCAATTCCTTCCACAAAGGATACAATAACAATAAAACGCTTAGAAGCAGTGTCCGCCAGAAAGGCACAGAACCTACACAAGTAAAGCAATAAAATCCTACTGAAAGACATAAATGAAAATCTCAACAAAAGCAGGCCACATGCTTGGATGGAAATACTTCATGGAATAAAAAGACAGTATTACTTTCTCCCAACTTATCACAGAATTTATACAAGTTTAAAGGAGCACATTAGTGTTTTTTTTTTCTTTTTAATTCAGGAAATCTGGGTGGAAATTAGTATGAAAAATATGAAAAATAAAAACTGGGAGGTACATTTGTCCTGCCAGATACCAGCATCCACTGTGAAGGCACCGTAATTAAATCCAGGTCTGTTATGCTGGGAATGGGGGAAAAGAGCAATTTCACAAATTGCTGGTGGGCGCGTGTGCTGTCTCAGTCTGTTTGGAAAGCAGTCTGGTAATATCATTAAATTAAAAATACATATACGTTTCTGCTCAGCAGTCTCGCTCCTGGGAATCTTTCTCACAGAGGTGAAAGCACAGTGGCCACAAGGACACGTTTATTGCAGAAATCCCCGTGGTGGAAAAACTAGAAAACCCAGGAAATGTGCAGTGAGAAATACCTGAATGCATGAAGTCAAATCCACACCAAGAATACCATGCAGTCACTAAAAAGAATCTGCTAGAACAGCACTTCTCAAAGAAGTTTCATCCAGGAAACCCCACATATATACACACGTATGTTCATTTATATAAATATATATAAAGTATGTATGTAAAATATAAAGA
The DNA here is from genome assembly GCF_000956105.1 of Propithecus coquereli. NCBI lineage: Eukaryota > Metazoa > Chordata > Mammalia > Primates > Indriidae > Propithecus > Propithecus coquereli. Next base: position 6,663,766 of record NW_012151174.1, on the reverse strand, counting down.
TATGCGTGTTATATAGTTCTATAAAACATACACTGATATATATAAAGTACAAAGATATATATCGTACAGTTCTATAAAATAATGACCAAATTAGCCTGCAGGGGTGTTTTAATGCACACATACGCACAGATACGTATGTATACGTCATAGTCTGTGCACGGAATCAGTTCAAACCCTCGTGTTTCTGCTGCGCTGTGGATATAGGGAAGGGCTCTGCTGGAGACTTTCCAACAGCTATCGGTGTCGGATTTCTTTTGTTCTTTTTGTCTGAAGGTCATTTGTTGGATCACCTGATGGAACAATGTCTATCACACAGTTTCAGACTCCAGAGGTGACACATTCGAGCACACGGCACAAAAATATCGAGACAAGGATCGATTCAGGGTTTGTAGTCACGTCGTACACAGAAGCTAAGAGCAAAGAGCTCTATTTCCGTGAAGGTTTGGCTTCAAGACTGACTATTAATTCTAGGACTCCTTGCCGAGTATCATCACTGGAACAGACACTTCCATAGCTAGTATAATTTGACAGTGTTTTTATATCTCTGACAAAAAGCCATCTGATGCTTGAGTCTAATTATGCAGGAGATCATCTTATTGTGCATACTGGTGTCAGAAGCAGCCGTCACCCAAACAACGCAGGTATCGATACAAACACGGTAATTACGTCGGATGTGCATTGTAATCAAAAGGCAGATATTGGACACGTAAAAGGGGGTGACTAAAGGTTCCAAAAACAAAAATAAGAAGAGAACATTTACAGGTATTATATATAAGAGGTTAAGGAATCTGTTAATAGTCTAAATTTAATAGTTAATAAGTGAAGAAGGAAGAAAACAACCGTGAAAGAACAGAACAAACGCAGGCAGGTTAAACGTGGCGATCGGCGCTTTTGACCATTCAGAGGTTCTCGGCATCTCGTGCGGAAGTTGTCTCCTTTCTGCAGGTACCGTCTCGATCAGTGTTCTGGGTAAAAGGCTACCTGCTCTCAAAAAAATTGTTTTTCTCTTAAAACAACACTTTTTATTTAAAAATTATGAATTGTTGCTATTTTTCCCTCTTGCCCCTTTGATTTTTCTTTTTTTCTTTTTTATTTCAGCATATTATGGGTGACTAGAAGCTTCTTAAGGGCTCTGGTCTGAGGTCTTCAGCAAAGATAGTTCTTCGTAAGTGAAGATGGCTTAAATCTCCTCACTTGTGACTGGGAGACTGAGTCTCAACACGCTGGAGCTTCACCGCTGCTCTGGCTGTTGACGGCTCCTGGTAATCTTTTCCACGGAGGCTCAGGTGGACATGCCCTCTGATGGTTCACCCAGAAAATGAAATTTCCTGCACCAGAATCAGAATGACAGGAGTGGAGGCATTTCTTCAGGTGTGACACGAAATTTTAATTTATGTTGATACTCTGGGAGTGAATAATGCTGCACGAAGTGAGGACGCTGAGGCCCTTCAGGATTTCTTGATGGTATGATTTGTAGGATTTTGAGATGTCAAATAAACCCTTGGAACCATTTAAAAATATAAAATATTAAATTTTAATTTAATTAAGCATAACTTCATATTTTGTAATTTAAACTATTTGTGGAAATAATGAACTATGAACGCATAAAAATGTGTTGGAAATGTAAATTCTCTAAATTAGGAAAAATTAAATGCAGATCTTGTGCCAAGTAAAATGTACCTCCCGTTATTTTCACACTGTGATAAAATCAGAGATAAGGTAGTTATTTATCGTTAACAGAATATGAATTCTTTTTAATAAATCTCTTTGGCATATATAAAATCATATTTTTACAAAGCTTTAAGTGTATAGCTTTTCTTCTTATTAAGGAACAAAGGCTTTTACCAAAACTCACAATGGTTTCACTACTACACAAAGTAGTAAAAATATTTAGTAATTTTTAAATATATTTTGCATATTCTTGAAAATACACTCTATTAAATCTTTCTAGAGTGTAAACAAAAATCTAAGAGCCATTTCTGATGATCAATAAATGGCAAAAGTTTCCCATCGAGCCACATGATGAAAAAGATAATCTGTATTAATCTCTAAGGATGAAACTAATGAACTGTTATCTTCTACACGGACCTAAGAGGATAGAGCATCTTCGTGGGATAAATAATGACTTTACTAAGGTCCCCTCCTTGGTTTCCTGGTGAATCTCTCAATGGGACTTTTGTGATTCATTTTCTGTCCAAACACTTTTTTAAATGTCAATGAAAACAAAAAGGAAAAATGCTTTAATTAGACATTTTACATTTGTAGTAAAATTACACATTTTTAAGTTTCTTGTCTTCTCTCTCTCTCTCTGCTATATTTAGCTTTATGCTGGGGAAACACAGCCGACCCCTCGATTTTAGCAAAACAGAACTTTCCTAGGCTTCTACTCTAGAACTTAAGATAAATCGTGTTAAGCCACGCGTTTGTGGCAATTTGCTACGGCTGCAGCAGAAAACTAGTACAAGCAGAAGGGATAGTTGATCCACCGATTCTCTTCCTTTTGTAAGTTGGTCCCAGCAAATTTCAGGATCCCGTGACACAAGCACAGAAAATGGAAGGTTTGTTTCAAAAGAACGGATTTGCAAACTGAGTGCAGCAGAAGAAAAAATGCTGCCCTTTCTGCTGACCCTGCAAAACTGCGTGTATCACGCGCGGCTCTCAGCTCTGCAGCTCCAGGAACATGGTTGAAATGCTGAGGACGCTTGCGCTTGTGCCACACGGAGGGTCGGTTATCGCACAGAGGAAACTTAGATGAAGGAACAATCTACCTTTCCGTACTGAGCACAGTTTACAGCTGTAATTTCGTCTCCTTTATACATAATGTTTTAGGGTCAGCTCTAGATTAGTGCTAATTTTCTTCTCTTGGGCAGATTGTTCTACCCAGATATAAGCTTCAGATTGCTAGTAAGTTTTCGTATTTTTATACCCTATTTTATTACCAGTGCTGGCGTACAATGGCACTAAATAAAGTTTGTTGAATGAGCGATTGGTTATTTTCATCATGATGTGGATAATCTTTTGCTCCATCTTGTCACGAGTTTGCGTGTGTCTCTTAGGTACCCGTCCAACGCATTGCTCGGACCGTGTGGAAGTCGCTCACGCTGCTGCAGCCCTTCCTTCCGCCTGACAGAGGGAGACATCAGAGACTGGGACATCCTGGGTCCTGAGCCGACGTGGCTCACTTGTGCCGTGACCCAATGACTGTACCCACCCTGCAGTTGAGTTCTGAGGGTAATTTCAGAGTGCCCCGAGCTACCAACAGAAGAGAAAGTCCTGGTTTCCTATTTTTTGATAATTTTTTTTTAAGACGGGGTCTTGCTATGTTGCCCAGGCTGGACTTGAGCTGCTTGCTCAAGGGATGCTCCACCTCAGCCTCCCAGGTAGCTGGGACTACAGATGCAAGCAATTTTGTTATATGGAAATACATCATATGCATCCAGAAGTATCAAAGACATATGTACGCAGTTCATAAATTTTCCGCAAAAAGACAATGCCCATGTAATCAGCACACAAGTAAAGAAACGCACGATGAGCAGAATTCCAGAATCCTCCTTTAGCCTCTCGGAGTTATTTACTGTCCCTCCTTCTGCCTCAGTGATAGACACTGTCTTCTACCACCGCAGAACAGTGTTGCCTGCTGTTGAAATTTATACGTGTGTGTATATGTATATGTGGGAGTACATACACTCACACACACATGTATATAAAGCCATACTTTTAATAACCTAGCCTATGGCAGTTGCAGGGTTGCAGACGAAGTTTGCTTTTGTAATCCTTAGGACTTAATCTCATGAGCCTTTGAATGGGGAAAAAAATCTTAGATAATTCCTTAATCAATGGGACAAAAAATTTTTTAAAAAAACCATAGATTAGAAAGAGGTATTACACCACTATGTTCCCTTAAGCAAAACAAGACAACATAAAACAAACATTCAAACAGAAGCATCTATACAAATAATTTATTCTCTCTCGTTAAATCTCGCAAACAATTTACAGGAAAGAATGAAGAGAACTTAGGGCATATCGGTAAATATGTTAATCTTGCTTTATTTGCAATAAAAATGAGAAAACATTGCAAAGTGTTGGCGTAAAAGAAGGTGAAGGATTTTCTCACCAAACTGGAATCTCCTAGAAACTGTGTGTAAACGTGTTCCTCGGATAAAAAGAGATTAAGAACAAACCACCAGGTAATGAATCTGCTGACTGTGTTTCTTTTAATACATGAGCCCGTCTTTGCTCTCTCCCTGTGACAGATGAATGGTGTGTAAATTTTCATGTGCTTGTATGTGGCAAGTAAATTAATTATGATAACTGATACGTCCAGAAGAGAAAAATAAATAAAAATTATCGTCCCCTCTGTAATTGTGAAAGTAGTCATAATTTTCACTTCTGATCTTTTGTGCTAATTGGTCATGACGTGTTTACTAATTGATTTGAGAAAAAATCTTTATACAGTGTCAAGAACAGTGATATTTGTTTGTGAGCATTCTATTAAGAAACTGATGAAAGATGTCTCAATAAAAACTATTATTTTCCAAATTTAAGGTCCAAATATCGTAGTAAAGTGTATGTTTACAGCTTATAATTTTTTTAAATAAAAAAAAAACTGAAAAATCATACTATGCCAAAAAGCAGGAAAGCATACAGAAAATGGTATATTTTAAAATGCTGGATTTTACGAAGTAATCGTATTTTTCATTGTTATGGACAGATGTGCTCTCCCAGACAGCTTCTCCCTCTCCAGGTTCCCAGCCCCTTCCTCCTCCTCCTCCTCCTCCTCCTCCTCCTCCTCGCTCTTAGACGCCCACTTCGGCTCTCACCTGCGGAGACAGTGGCCGTGGACAGAGAACTTCCGCGAGGCCCCGGCTGCCACCCTCCCTGGCCCCTGGTGCCTGACGCCTCTGAGCTCTTTGTGCACCTGCTCCCCGCATCACACAAGAACGCACCTTGCAGCTCCCTCCCTCCTGCACGCTCCTGTCCCGTCAGTCATCACACTTCCGCGCTGTCAGTGACAGTCCACTTGTCACCCTGCATCTCTGCTCCGGCCCGGCCTCTTGTATCGCTCTCTCCTTTCCTGGCTGCTTAAAACCAGACTTCCCCGTCTCCCGGACCCTACTTTTCTACACATCTGCACTTACTCCTTTGGGGGATAAATTCAGCCTCACGACTTTACCCAACATCTCTGACAGCTCTGACCTAATTTTCCTGCACAGCCCAGATTTCCCTCCTCGAACCCAGACTCAGGTATGCGAACACCTCTCGACACCACCATTTGTGTGTCCACAGACGTTTCAGAATTAACTTAAAACCCAGGCTGCGGGTCTCCCGCCATGCACCTGCTCACCCTCACTGTTTTCATCTGTTTTATAACGGGAGTTTCAGCCCCTTAGTGGCTTAGGCCGAAGGCCATGGAGTCAATTCTGACAAGCCACACACTGGGAGAAATGTCTGCAAGTCACAGAGCTGATAAAAGGTTTGTATCCAAAATACACAAAGACTTAAAATTCAACAACAGGAAGTAAACAATATTTAAGAGGCAAATGATCTGAATGGAGTCTTCACAAAAGAAGATACACAGGCGGCGAGAAGCATTTAAAAGATACATAAAGGTATCCAACATTATTAATAATTACAGAAATGCAAATTAAAACCAAAATGAGATCCTATCTTAGGATTTTATCCAAGTGAACTGAAAAGTTACGTTGACATAAAATCTGAAAAATACATATATGTTTTGTTCATAATTGCCCAAATCTGGAAAGAACCAAGATGTTCAGGATGTTCTTCAACAGCTAAATACATATAAATGGACTGGCACGTGCATGTGATAACATACTATTCTGCAGTAAAAAGGAAGAGATTTTAATTCTGGTAACGATATGGTACCTGGATGGTGGATACATTAACTAGACATTTCTCAAAACCCATAGAACTGCACACCACAAATTTACTACACGTAAAATTAAAAACTCAGCATGAATATTGGGAGTTCCCATAATGGAATGCGGAGCATAAAAAGGAATCTAACTGCTTTGCAAATATCTAATGTAACATCATACTAGGGGTGGGGGAAGAGTCAGGTGACCTAAGTAACTTTGGAAAACTGTGTTTAGAGTGGTTATTATAATATAAGCAAAATGCAAAAAGAACAGCAGATAAAACTGTAATCTAGCTGGTAAATTTGTTTTTCACAAGACTACAGGAAGCATACTGATACTGCTGTACTTGTATACCAGTATTGTAAAATAAGTAAATCGTCAAAATGAGAGAGAGAAGTTACAAGAAGCAATGTAGGAAAGCGATACTGGACCCTATACTGCTGGATTAGAATTAGATCTATGAGTATGAATTCACAGAAATATAAATATATAGAGAGATATATTTAACATTATTTAAGAATATGAACAATTAGGTCAGGTACATAGAGTACATTAAGTAAGCTAATTTATATCTCTGTGATTAAAAACTGGTTAAAAAAATACCATGATGGATATTTAAATTCATATTTCTGCCTTTAAGTTAATTGCAAATTTTTAGGTTTTAAGAGGAAAAGGTTTAAATTTTCTCCCGGTGGGTTAAGACAGGAAAGCAGATTTTTTTTAATAGGCTTCATGAATAGTGTGTTAATGCTAAATAATGATACAAAGATTGTTAGATATTTTATTCTGGGTCATTTTATTATTATGGTCTTTTCCTGGAAATTTAAAACAGTTACCTTGAGTGCTAATTTTTGGAGTATTGGAGCCATATGTAATAACGATAGGAAAATGTATCCTCTCGGAGTATCTAAGTAAAATCTGTTCCAACCATTTCTGTTTTGAGAACAAGTCCTGAAAAATATTACTTTACACTTTTGTAGATAATTACAAATCTATTTTTACAGCTTTCTCAGCAAGAATAAATTAAATTGACTGCCATGTTCAAATAAAGGAAAATAGCAGTAGTCACTATAATTAAAATATGACTAATTTGAACATCTCCTTACAAATAGCATGAATGTTTCTTGTGAAAAATTACATATTAATAAAATACAATTTCCATGTATTAGTATGTAAATTACCTCACGTAGCTATATTGTACTCACATAAACTACTTACCAAATCTACCCTCTCACTGATAATATCGGATATTGTCAAGATCCTATGAAAGAATTTGTTCTATTTCTATATAGTTGACCATTTTTCCTATAATACTAGGAGAGCTGTTAGCAAATGGACACATTTTTCTGGTTCAGAAGAGCTAATTCTCTATATCAAGATTTCATCATGTTCTTTTTGCGTTAGAAGAACGCACCCTGGGCGGGGTGTGGTGGCGCACACTTGCAGTCCCAGCGCCCCGGGAGGCTGAAACAGGAGAACCCCTTGAGCTCAGGAGTCTGAGGCTGCAGTGCACCATGATCGTGCCTGTGAATAGTCACTGCAGCCCTGCCGGGACAGCAAAGTGAGACCCTCACTGTAAAAAAAGAGAATACCTTGGGCAGTTTTCTAATAGTCTTCATTTTCAGACAAAGACAGTGTTAAAAAGTTAGAAAAAAAGCTATAGCACTCCTCTGAGACAGGCACTTACCAGATCGGCTTTATCAGGGCTCAGTTCTTCAATCCCACCCCACCCCGCCCCCAGGCCCAGGCCACATCCATCTGGGCCCCTCCCCGTGGACTGTGTGAAGGCCCCAAACTTGGAGCATTAGGAGCCCCAGGACCTGCTCCAGCTTCATTGCCACCGTCTGTTTCCACTGGTGAGTGCCACGCCCCACAGGGGCTAAAACCACATGAAAAAGAAATGATGTTTTCCGTAGGATACTGACGTATCGATGCCTCTCCTATTGTTGTCTTTGATAGAAGCCAACTCACCATTGTCCTCTTTATGATGTTAACTCAAAGCTTCCTCGTAAACCCAGATGCTATGCAACACGGAAATGCCAAATCCAACCGAAATATGGTCAACGTAAAGGGTACCTCGGCAAGATTCACCGTAAATAATCCTTTTGCCCCTGTACTTTTCACTCATTAATAAATGCATTCATTTATTTAATTCGTTGTTATTTGCAGAATGTGAATTCTCCAATTCTACTAGGATCAGAGTATTAAAGAGGGAATGACAGTTTCCAGAGAGTTCTGTATTGATTTGAATCTGCCACTTATTAAAATATGATATTCTTTTACATAGGACTAATTATAACTCAGGAAGGTTTCTGAAGAATGTAGTACGATAAAGAGTAAACCAAGTCTCAGATACTCACCCCAGGACTTTCAGCGCTGGGAGCGTGAGGCGGCGTCACGGCACCTAACGTTTGTTGTCTGGGAATCTCAGTGTCATGTTTTGTACTTTTGAGATACCAATCAAGATACAAGTTCATAATGTTTTTTCTTTTCTCTCTTTTTTTTTGTTCATTATTTTTTTATCTTTAATTAAATCTCATTTATAGTCCATGTCTGAGTGCACTGGTCAGACCTAGATGAACAATATTTAACACGTAATTCCAGGAGCAGAATCATTTTATTCCTGATTTTAATGAAAATGTTATATGAATTTTTTTGTAATAATATATTTAATTTGACTTATAAATACATTCACATATTATAAAATATCTCTAATTCTATTATTTTAACTTAGAAAAAGGAACTGAGTTTTTAAAAGTGTTTTTAGGAGCTCATTTAATCTATTAAGAATATAACATTTTCAATATCAATATTTAATGATGCCAGACATTGTGTTTATTTTTCTGTAGTTATATTTCTTAATTTATATTTTAATTAAATTTGGGATACCCTTTGCTTTTTTTTTAATTTTCAGATTTTCCATTGTGAGAACAGATAGAATATTGATTTTAATATCACTGTAATCTCCTATGTTTTCAAAAAGTTATTGAAATCTTTACTGTAAATTTCTCATTACTCAAAAGCTTCAAAGTAATTAGAAATATTTTTAAAAGCTGGACACAATTTTCAGTGATAATATGCAAATATGACATTTACTACTACCACAAATCTTGTACCAAAACACCAGATTTGTAGAGCTTTCATAGCTAGCTTTTTATTTTTTTAATGTACACATGGAGATAGGCTGATAAATGTTATTTTAGTAGCTATGGAAGCAGAGGCATATTGGACCATTTTATTGCCATTTGCATTTCTGAACATGCTGATTTTATGTCAGACAACTGGCTAGCAGATGGACAGCAGAAAGACAAACTTCAAAATTATATATAAATATTGTCATAAGATAGAATGGGACAGGATAAAATAGCAGAGATAAGTAATGAAGACAGACCTCAAAGGATAAATCAATGTATTTACCCTAGAAAATTCCTTCAGTTGTTTATTATTTAGAGAAAATACCATTTTCATTTATTATTTCTGAGCCAAAATGTCAAATATTAAATTTTAAATAGTACCTTACTGTAAAACAGCATGAATGTTAGAGTACAATCACAGAGAAATAGATCCCCAGTTAAAGTCCTGTGATTACAATTAAACACGATTTTCCTGAACTTTTGCTTTCACATCAAACAGAGATTTTACATTTATTTTTTCATTTACCTAAACCTGTGGATCACATTATGATAAATTTTACCAAAAATATTTAAAGTGGTGACTTTAATATGATGGCTGAATAGGAGTTCTCTGGCTTCACTCTCTCCCCGCCCCCAAAATCCAAATATCAACTATTCACGGGCAACACTCCCATCCTGAATATTCCAGAGCTTGGGAGTGAGGGAGAGACACCCCTTGAACCGCAAAACTGAGAAAAGCCATGACCAAACAGTGAGAGGACGGTTCCCTCTGACCGTGTCGCCGCCTCCCCAGGGCAGCACAGCAGCACATACCGAGGCTCCCCCCGGACCCCCGTTATTTTCCAGGGGAAAAGTGAGCTTTTCGGCCTCCCCAGAATTCTGAGACTCTTCACAGGACGCTCACTTCTCACACATCCTACAGGAAACATTGGGACTATTGGCCGGCTACATCACCTGAGGTCACTTAAAAACAAAGAACAAGGGTGAGACTCACAGTGACGAGCACACGGATCTCGGTGGTCACTCTGCACTCCAGCCCACAGATGAGGCACACCAGAGAAACCATCCCACACCATCACATTGCAAAAACACACCGCGGTCCACAGGTCTTCCAGACCCTCACTCCTGGCCTGCTTCCCTGCGAAGTCTGGGTGCTCTCATTGATTAATTCCAGCCACCCACTGTGCCAGCCATGGAAGCCACATGATTTCAGCGGGTCTGTGCCAGCAGCCACACTCCTGGACTTAGAGTGGCCTCCAGCATGGGGATGGCTGCAGTGTCACACATGTAGGGAACACCAGAGATGTCCTGTGTTCCCAGACAAAGCCAGACTGCCAAGACTGGAATAGTCAATTCTTCAGTGAACAGGCATTGACACGTGACCACAAGGATCAAGAGCAATTACGGAAATGTGACATCATTAAACATTCATAGTAAGGTACCAGTGACTTACCCTAAGAGCTGGAAATGAATGAACTGCCTTATTAAAAAATAGTTAAAACAGCTTTTTAAGGAAGCTTAGTAAACGCCAATAAAATACAGAGAATCAACTCAGAAATTTATCAGAGAAATTTAACAGAGATATTAATATAATAAAAAATTCCAGAAATCCTAAAGTTGAAAATACAATAAACAAAATGAAAAATGCAATAGGGACCATCAACAGCAGAACTGATCAAAGATAGAAAGAATCTCTGAACTCAAGACAAGTTATTGAAAATACACATCCAGAGGAGAAAAAAGAAAGCAAAATGAGAAGGAATGAAGAAAGCTTACGGGCCTTTGGGACAGCACTGAAAAAGCAAATGTTCCAGTTATTTGTGTTTAAGAGAGAATAAAGAAAGATAAAGGAATAGAAAGCATATTTCAAGAAATAATAGCAGAAAACTTTCCAAATCTGGAGAAAGATATAAATATCCAAGTTCAGGAAGGTCACAGGTCTCCAATTAGATTCTATCCAAATAAAATGACCCCAAGACATTACAGTCAAACTCTCAAACTCTCGTAGACAATGAGAGGATCCTGACAGCAGCAAGAGAAAAGAAGCAAATAACATACAAGGGAGTTAAAAACTCCTAGCAGCAAACTTCTTGGCAGAAACCTTACAGGCCAGGAGAGAGTAGGATGATATACTCAAAATGCTGATTGAGGGGAAAAAACACTGTCGACCAAGAACTCTGTGCCTGGGAAAAATGTCATTCAGAAATGAAGGAGCGATAAAGACTCTTCAAGACAAAAAACCTGAGAAAGTTCACACCACCAGACCTACCTTACATGAAATGTTAAAGGAAGATCTTCAAGCTGAAAGAAAAGAATGCTAATGAGTAACGCAAAGACATCTGGAAGCACAAAACTACTGGTAAAGTAAGCACGCATTCACATTCAGAATACTCCAATCCTGTAATGGTGGTATGCAAATTACTTATATAGTTAGTATGAAGGTTAAAAGATAAAATTATTAAAATGATAATGATAACTACAACAATTTGTTAAATATATGCAACATGAAAAGATGTAAATTGTGACATCAAAAATTCAAAATGTAGGGGTGAGCTGGAGTGAAACTGTAGAGTTGTGTGAAGGTTATTTTTTTTTTTGCAATCAAAGTTAAGTTGTTGTTAGCTTATATAGCTATATAGTTTATACTATGTTTTTTCTAAGCCCAAAACCAAAACTTGTAATAGATAAATAAAAAATAAAAAGCAAGGGACCAAAACATACTAGTAGAAAGAAATCATGTAACCACAAAGGAAGAAAGCAAGAGAGAAAGAAACAAAGAAATGATCTGCAAAACAACTAAAGCACGATCAACAAAGTGGCAGTGTACAGTTTTTACTTATCCCTAATTACTTTGCATATAAAATATAAATATACATGAATTAAATTCTCCAATAAAAAGACATAACATGCCTGAATCCGTAAAATAAACAAGACCCGACTATATCCTGCCAACAAGAGACTCACTTTCCCTGCAGGGACACACACAGGATGAAAGTGAAGGGCTCGGAAAAGGTCGTCCATGCAAGTGGGAACAAAGAGAAGGAGCAGCTACACTTAGATAAAATGGGCTATGGATCAAAAACTGTAAACAGGAGACAAAGAACACATCATTATATCAAATAAAGGAGTCCGTTCAGCAGGAAGACACAGCAACTGTAAATGAAAGTCCACTCAGCATCAGATCACCTCAATATATAAAGCAAATATTAAAAGGTCTAAGGTAAAAGTGAATGGCAATACAGGAAGAGTAGGAGGCATTAACACCCCACTTGCAGCGAGGGTCAGACACTCCAGAGGGAAAATCAACAAGGACTCCTGGACTCAAGCCATGCTATGGGCACCTAACAGACACAGAGAGAATAAAGAGGCCTCAGTATAAACCTGAGCTCAATTCTAAATACGATAAGGACGAGCGGGCATTTGTAGCCAAGCAGCAGTTTGGGGTGTCACAGGATGAAAAAGTACTAAGAGGAAAGATGGGGGGTGCGAGGGGAGATTCTGGCTGAGCCGACCTGTTAATACCAGGTTCTTGCGGAAAGCAGGCCAGGTGACCAGACGTCACCTGTGGGACGGTGGGGGCGGGAGGGTGAAGAAGTTGATCAATGAGAGTGCTCAGATATCAAGAGTGGGTTTTTTTTCTAAACTGCCTTACCAGAATCTTGCTAAAACTGAGCGGTGAGACCCAGCAAGGACAGACATGGAAGGTCTAGTCCTGTGGGGCTTAGAGAGTCTGACTAGAGTCAGAGCAAGGAGAGAATCTTTGCCGCCTCTCGTGGCCGTAAATGCCCTATGGGTGAATGTTGTGATCTCCATGAAAGAACGGGAAATAATGCTCTATGGCCAAATACAGCCCCACCTCAACCCCATAAAAACCATATGACAGTTTGATTTCAGAAAAAGCACCCCTATGAATCCCCACTTGTTCCAGGAATTGGCTTAGCCATGAACACCTTCCACCCCAAGCACTAAAAAACCTTCTTCTTTTGAAATGTCCACTTGCAGCCAATCAAGGGCTGCCAACGTGTCCTTAAAACCAACCAGAAGTCTCCAACCTCGATAGAACACTTGCCAGTCAGATCCTCTTTCACTGTTTCCTCCTCTGACTCTGTGAAGCATCCTGTCCTTTGAAATACCTCTAGCCCCTGCCGCAACCAAGTGATCAATTTAAGTATAAACCATCGTTGTTATTTTCGTTTGCACAACAGTGCAAACAGCTGAAACCTAGAACAACCATATGTCCATCAACTGGGCAACGGATAAATAATGGGAAGATAAATCAGTATCCACACAATAAATATGTGGTTAAATGAAATTCACACGATAAACTCTACCAAGCACTGTGAATGCCTGGGATATCATGATGGATCTCACAAATGCTGTGCCAAGCAAAGTAAGCCAGACACAAAACAACGCATAGTGCATGATTCCATTTAAATAAAAATTCACACACGGTGAATTCAGAGTCAGGATTGTGGCTACACAACCGAGGGGTCATGGTTGAGAGACAGCAAGGGGTGGGCTTCTGGTAATGTATTTCTAGGAGTGTGCTGGAGGGACAGTGTTCATTTCGTGAAAATTCAGTACGATAGAAATCGACTATTAGTGCACATTTCTGTTTATATGTACACGTTATAACTCTACAAAGATATTTTGAAACACTATCGTCTCCTCTTGCCATAGGCTAGAGAGTTCTGCATGCCTCCTGGGACATACTAATATGAAATAAAATAATTTACTTTAGGAAATATTTTAAGCAGTACTAGTTTCCTCCACTCACAGAAAACAGGACTTAGATTTATTTAGAAGATCATTGATGTCAACGTTAGTGTGTTCATGGCCAACAGAGGCGCATATTCAAAATATTCTAGTCTCAGTTCATATTTACGCCCTACCCTAAAAATATCAATACCTTCGACAACGAGTCAGATGAAAATAGAAGTGTCCTTCAATCTACTAACGTTCAAAACAGTCACATATTTTTCCTCTATCCATAATCACTGTAACATTCTATTGAATAAAGCAACACATTGAAATTGCAGGTTCAAGATCTTGGGCCAAAATAGGTCACGCAAACAAAATTCAACGAAGGGACACTCACAGCTGTTACCGACAGACCATTGTTTCATAGGTCTCCGTTACGTCGGAACAGTGTTGTTTGAAAGGCCTTGCTAAGCAACAGGCCTGAATTGTTCTCCCGTGTGGCCTTGACGATCTCGTCTCCAAGACAACCAGCGGCTGACGCACGCCTGTCTACCGCGGAGTTCATAGCGTTGCGCCCGCACAATTAGCATTTCAAGGTTTCCTGAGTTATTTGTGCAGATTTACATTGAGCTTTTACATACTAGATATAGTTCCTGGGCATAAAGAGGACAAAGTTATATCTGACTCTAAACAAAACTATATTTTAAAGCTTTAAAGGTTATTATTATAAAAACACCATTGAAGAACTCAACTCAGTTGGTAACACCTTGCTCCGCTGCATAATACAGTAAGTAAAAATGATCAACAAATCAAGTTAAAATTTAATGTGCTTATTTTTATTAGTACCAAGAAGTGTTACTTTTACGTGTGCTCGTTCCTGGACGACTTAGTCATTTGCTTGTGTGTTTGGGTTCCTTATTGCACAGTGATGCTCTCCTGGTCCGCTACAAACTGCAACAGCCGCGTACACCGTCACAACCACTTACTGTTTTGGAAAGGAGGAGTGAGTTTCTGGACCTCAGCACCGTTAGAAAGTATGTAGACAGCAGGATGTCACTTGATTATATTCAAGACTGGGGACCTAAGAAGACACAAATCCTGTGCATACACCTGCCCAAACACGGCGCTAAGAAACATCGCTGAGAGAAACCCATGTAAGCAAATGATCAGCATATAGGAATAAAAGTAGCGCTTTTAGTCTTAAAACAATTCAAACTTTAGAACTCAAAAATTATATAAACACCTAGAAAACTAAACTCGAACGCTTAGAAGACTTTGTAATTACTGACTAAAGTTTCAGGTGAGAGTTACGAATATCCTGCCCTCCTAAGAAGAAAGGTTGTAAGAGAGAAACTGACAAACTGACCCTGACGTTTACACGGAGAGGCAAAGCTGCGGAGTCGTCGGCGCAGTTCAAAGAGGAGCGACGTCAGAGGACAGGCACCGCCCGGCTTCACGGGCTGCCGTGGACTGCGGCGATCGAGAGAGCACGATGTGGGCGGATGTCTCTATGGACCAGGACGGTGAGCCCAGAGCCGGCCTGTGCAGAGAGAGTCAGCGGGCCTCTGAGAAAGGAACGGAGGCAGTTACGTGTGGGAATGTGCTGGAACAGCTGGACGCCTGTGCACACACAGAGTTAACCTAGATACAGCCTTACACATTTCACGAATAGCAACTCACAGGGCAACCTGGACCTAACTGTAAAACACAAGATTATTGTCAAAAGACAAGAACCCAAACTCTGTAAAATAATTTACAGAGGTGCATGGACTGGTTGGTGGGCAGCGAGGGATTCCGGGTCTCCTAGGGACGAAAGTGGGTGCCGTCCTGGTTCACCACCCGCCCCCCCCATAATCTGGGCTTCCAGGGAGGCTCATGGGATACCCACAGGCGCAGTGAGACTCAGGTCATGCAACTCCCACTGTCCAGACAAAGTGGTTCCCTGGTGACGTCTGAGCCACGAAGGAGGTACCAACCCGGGCACTGTAAGACAAGACCCAAACCACAGCCAGGCCCTTTTTTCCTCACCCTCTTCTGCTAAGACAGCGGGCCCGGTCGTCACCTGCGGCGTGTGTGTCCTGCTCTCTGACCTATACCTTGCTCCTGCTCTATAACCCCTTCTTTCTCTCCTCCATACACCCCCCCGTCATGCTTGCCTGACTTTGGTGCGTCTGGCCATTCTTCGACCATGAGCGCACCCAGAACGAACGTTCCAGAAGAACCAACTGCAAATCCAGCCTGACCACGGCCCAGAGAGCAACACTTAAGAAGCCCTGGGTTACAGTTTCATACCATACATTTTGGGGAGGCAGGAATAACACATAAAGTCACAAACCAATACGTGGAAGGCGTACACGAGCCTGGCCTGAACAGACAGGACATCTCCGGACGGGGGCTTACAGGTTATAGGTGGGTTGAAAGATTCTGTGATTTGCAATTGGTTAAAGACATGAAGATTCCTCTAAAGGCTTGGAATGTTTTAAGTTAAGATAAGGAAGTCTGTTAATAAAAGACAAGCCGCCAGACATATACTGGACATACAGCAAGACTCCAGTGATCTGTTAAGTAAATTGGTGACCTGCAGGTGTGGTTTAACCTTTGTCTTACATGGTCTTAGGCTTGCTAATGACTTTGCATCTTATTGCTACAAAGAATAACTCCAAAAGGGATGAGGCACAACTAGGCCTATCTGACCTCCCTCCTCCCCATGGCCGGCAACTCAGCTTCAGGATTTTTCTTTGGGGTTGGGGGGTCCCCTTGGCCAAGAGGGGATCATTCATTCGTGCTGGGGGGGGCGCTTGAGATTTTATTTTAATTCACATTATGCAACTCCTAGGTGGTAATAAAGGATATAATCGACATGACGGGGTATTTGGTGTTGGCTATTTAGATATAACACCAAAGTTTCAATCCAAAGAAAGAATTCATAAGTTAAATTTCATTAAAATTAAAAACTTCTTTAAAAGATACTACCAAGAGAATGAGAAGACAAGGGCATGCTGGGAGAACATATTTGTAAAAACTATACCTGACAAAGCTGTTATTTTGGATAACAGAACTCTTAAAACACAAGAATTAAAAAAATGCACAAAAGATCTGAACAGACATTTCAGCAAAGAAGATAAGATGGTAAACAAGCATATGGAAAAAATGCTCAAAATCACATCGAAGGAGCTCTGGAAAACTCGCCCCAGAATACGACTCCTGACGATAAAGAATATGTTGAACTAAGGGCTCTTAGAGATTAACAGGCCCTTGGCAGAGGCTTGCCCTCCATCTGCGCAGAGCAGCCGACGACAGGCACTGAGGAGCCGGCAAGGCTGGAGTAGAAAGGACTTCACCGCAGTTTCACGATGGGATTGTTCTAACAGGCTGAGTGAAGAGCCAGCTCAGCTCCAGGACCTCACAGCAGAACATGGATTTTTTCTCTGTATAAGATTCAGTTTAGCAAAGGAAGAAAACAACTGCTAAGTGACTGAATGTACATCAATACACGAAAGAGAGAAGACATGCAGAGCACACCCTTTGTCGGTCGCTGTCACCGAGAGCTCTCGTTCAGCTCCATCAGCCCCGGGCACCCAGAGTTCCTGTCTAGTGAAGATTTCCCTGAATCCGGCTAGTTTATTTCTGGTTATATTGGGGTTCTGATAAGAACCATAGCTTGGAACACTAAAGGGTTCATCACCGACGAGAGATACAATACAGCATATTAAATGGTTCAGAGCTTGTGCTTTGGATCGAGGACTTTTTTTCTATATAAAAATCTGTGGGCATTTATTATAATTTTCTAGATGGAACATTTTTAATTAGGATTCTGGATGTTATTACTACTAGCTTATTCATAGACCTAAGACTCACAGCGAAACACAGAATTAAGCTTGGGTTTATAGGAACTTCTAAAGCTACATGTGAACAAAGAAACAATTGCACGTCACTTCTTTCCCCAGGTACAGAGCCCGTTTGACTTAGATGCGTAACAGCTGAGTATCGTTTTACGCAGTCACAAAAGATAGGGGACAGAAGGATCTGCTACTTCTTTTTATATCCTCCGTTTATTGAAATTATCTAATCTTAGCTGATTTCATCATGTAGTGGTCAACATTCTAGACTCTGTAATAGTCTGACCTAGAAAAATAATACTTTAACATATTTGCATGCCTGCATTTGGTTATCAATTTTGCAATTAAAAATTCCATGGGATCTGGTTAATTTCCCTCTCTCATTGACTATACAAAATGTTTTAATATATTCTTGTGTGTCTTGTCGTAGATTGCAGTAATAAACCGTTGTCAAAGCAAAGCAAATATTAGTTGATATCTACATGTGTAGCTAACTATCCCTGTCTGTGTAAATCCTACCTACAAAACATTTAAAAATGCATTAAGCATTCTCCCTGGGCACTAACACAGCTGAGGCAATCTAACTCCGAGCTTATCGTCATTATAATGCTATTAAACATTTAGTGCTCTCTCACTGAGTTTGATGAAATAACTTAGCAATTTCTTCATCAGAGCCTCTTCTGCTCCTTTTTTCATAATTTCACTGTAAGGTCTTTCATTTTTATCTAAAATGAATACTTGGCTAGAGATTCTCATTTGGTGAGAATCAAGAACCTCATAGCACGCCTTGCTATTTTCTGCCCCTATGTTAATTTTATGAGTGAAAGATACCAAGAGATAGAAAAAGCAAGTGGACACCCTGACAGATGTCCTATCTACGGGAAGGACTGGATTAATTAAAGTAAAAAAAAAAAAAGGGCTTTACTTGCTTTAACTAATAAGTAAGTTGTCAAGCCCCTACCAAAATCTATGCGTTAATTCTATGGCAGTTTCAAAAGACCTGGGGTTAAAAAAAAAAAAAAAAGAGTTATTTCAGTCATACTTAAAATCTTTTCTATACCCTGAAGTCTTATTCGATATTTTTGAAAGATAATTTTCATGTTATTTTCCAAAGGAAGATTAACAGGTCTTCATGATATTAATCTAAGAAATAGTAATTACTTTTAAATAATTCAAACAATTGTATGTTTCCCTTTAAGAAGCCCTTAAAACACCTTCAATACAAAAGCTTTGTGAAGAAATTTTAAACAATGTATTCTTTATGCCCTTGAAAATATTATAGTAAAGCTGGCAGATTATATGGTCTCAAAAATAGGTAGGCAGATATAGATATAAAGATAGAGATATATAGACACACAAATAATTTTATGATAATGTAAAAGCAGTTGCATTGTATTAATACCATAATAAAGACTAATCACATAAACTATCAAGAAAGAAGGAAAAGCAGAAATAAAATTTAAATGAAAATTATTCCTTGACTTACACTTAGTTCTTCAAATCCAGACTGGTGGGAATTGTGTTTTAAAATACCATCAGAAAAAGAGCTATATTTTAACAAATTTGAAAATAGAGACGAGAAGATACCACTGTGGGCAAATTCTACTGAATGCATACATTTTAGTGGTAGAAATGGTGATTTAAAGGTCCCAACTGCTGTTGCCTTTTTAATTCTTAATGTCCTATGGCAAGAGCTACCAAATGCATTTGCCTAGTTTGACGTATGAAGTTGCGTTGGAACACGGCCACACACACTCAAGTACTAACATTTGCCGTTTGGCTGAAACTCTGGATTTGAGTAGCTGTAACAGAGCCTGTAACTCACAAGTTTAAAATATTTACAATCTGTCCTTTTAAAAAGAATTTTGCCTGCTTCTACCCTACTGGGGTGTGTGTATGTGTGTATGTATGTGTGTTTTAGAGACAGTGAGAAATAGAGACAGACGGAAAGAAGTTGAGAACTCATCTATGAGGAGCACGTTTCTGGCAGTAACTAGTGGCCTTTGATGTGACTATTATGCATGTAGGGGAGTTGCATGGTAGTTAGAATCACGGGGAAAACGAAAGAGGTGAAGGATTCTGAGAAGATGCAGAGTGAGGAGCACCAGGAATCTGTCTCCGCACTGGGTAGAAAACGCACTGGCAGAGTCTGTCTGACGTGACGGCTGTCACAAGCCACATAGCAACGTTTGGGGGAGCGGAGCAATGCAAATGCAACAGTGATCTTATAAGAGTACATATCTCATTTTTACTGAACCTTTTCTATGTTTAGACACACAAATACCATTGTGTCACAACTGCCTGCAGTTTTCAGTACAGTAGCATGTACACAGGTTTTTAGCCTGGGAGCAACAAACTATTAACATACCGAATAGCTTAGGTGTGTGCTAGGCTACACCATTCAGGTTGGTGTAAATATACTCTGTGATGCCGGCGTAACTACAAAATTGCCAAACGACGACGTATTTCTCAGAATGTATCCCCCTCTTTCAGTGGGGCATGACTGTATTTGGAACTCTGGAACCTACTGGAGGCTTGCAGCTTCCTGGGGATTGCTTGGATGCAAAATTATGATTAATTTCAAACAAGTTTTGCTCTTAGCACAGAAGCAGCTGCTTGCTCCCCACCCTTCGGCCCCTGGCAGGCGGCAGCTACGCTCGTGTTCAAGGAGCAGCTTGCACTGGACGTCCGGGGGCTAGTGTGGGACAAACAGCAACCTGCCCTCCAAACCTCTGAGATGTTCCCTGGCTGCTGTTTCTGATCACAGAGGTCATACAAAGGAGAGGGCGGCCGTTACTGCTGCACCTTCACCCGCTGTTGCAAGACTCCACCCCAACAGGACGGTCTTGTGTTCAGTGTCCACATAGACCGGTCATCCGGCACCCGGCCACCCAGTCACTGACCTCATCCTGTGCAGGAATTTTGTTCCGCACTCTCCTTATCCTGTATTTCCTATGGTTATTTCGTAGGTCCCCTTATTGCCAGAAAAATCTACCACTTCCGAAATCTCGATTTCAAATATCCCAGTCTCATTTTCTCTGCGTTACCATTCTAGCATCTTTGATTCCGCTGGATTTGCAATCCTTCAACTGAACCCCTTGGCCACGCGTCCCCAAGCCTTGTGTTCCCTCCTTTCCCGCCCTGTCTCCGGGACCCACAGCTGCCTGAGCACACTGACACTGCATGGCCCCGTCTTCCTATGTAAACAGAACGCTTTCACCAGGCACGACAGTCCAAGGGCTCAGAAGTTGTCTCCGAGGCCCTGAGCAAGGCCAGCCTGGAGATGGGCCTCTCGGCTAACGCGGGTCTGAGCATCCCAGGCCTGCGGGTTAACCCTCCCCGGCACATGGTTTTTATGGAAAACTGCTCAAGGTTATCTGTCCATTATGTATAATTCTGTCTTCAAGTTATTGGGATGTGGTTTAAAGTAGTAGAGGATATTCAAAAGTTAAAATAAATAACAAAACCTTCTATTAAAAAGAGCAGCAGGAGAGATGCACGTAGCAATGTGTGAAACCCAGGTTGAG
This sequence comes from Propithecus coquereli, assembly GCF_000956105.1. Classification (NCBI taxonomy): domain Eukaryota; kingdom Metazoa; phylum Chordata; class Mammalia; order Primates; family Indriidae; genus Propithecus; species Propithecus coquereli. Next base: position 6,642,686 of record NW_012151174.1, on the reverse strand, counting down.
TTTAGTGCTAGAAAGCAAATAAAATTCGAAGCTAAAAAGTAAAATTGGGCAATAGTTTAAGTCAGTCTGCTGTGCCTTTTCAATTTTTGTATATAGGGATGAAGGAAAATCTGATTAAAAATAACAAAAACAAAAATAAAATGTACAGAATAAACCAGCGGCGCAGAGAGAGCTGCCGAGACCACGTGCTACACGTTTGTCCACAGGCTCTGGTTTGCTGGGAAAGTCTAGGTTTACAGTTCTTTAAACACAACTGGTAATACTTCCCCCCTTCACTCTCAGAAACAGCGTGTTCTAGTTGATAAATTGCACGGCCACTGCGGGGAGCTGCCATCGCCGGAGGACTCAGCGCCCGTGGGGCGGAGAGGCCCGTCCACGAGACACGGGAACGGCGACCCGACGCGGCTACGTAACCGAGCTCTGGGATCAGAGCCCCCACTGCGAAAGAGCCTGCAGGGGGCTGCTGTCGGCGCTTCCTAAGGTGCAGCGCGCTGCAGAAGTGACTCAGCCGTGCAGGCGAGAGATACGGACGGAGTCCGGGCAGCGGAAACAAAACCCACGGTCTGATGAGGCCAGTGTGTGGCTCCGAAATCTCTCTAACTGGTGAGTGTTGGAGTGTGGAAATGACAGACAGGCCAGGCAACTACGAAACCAGAATGTTGCAAAATATGAAAATAAACCATTTCCCACAAAAATGAGTTCGAAAGTCAAAATTCCATAATAAATAATCTAAGGCTAAGAAATATAAAACTATGACAAATTAAACCCCACCAGGAAACTGTTAAGATTGAATCTCCCTTCTGTGAGCTCAAGCATACAGCTGGTGCTACACGGTGTTCCTTGACAGCCATCGGCGACATAAAGCAGAACACCCTTGGCTAAATGGATCTGAGAAATTACATAAACTGGATTTGGTACAATAGTCTTTTACTTCCAATTTTATTATAGCCTAATATTTAAGGCACATTTAATAATTAAAATAGATTTATGTATTATTTGTATATTGTGTGAAACAAATTACCTGAACACTTTACAGCTTAAAATACCCGCCGCTTATTATTACGAAGTGCCGGGAACCGAGGCGTGGCACAGGTGTGCGCTGACTCGTGGCCGCGGTCTAACTATTGACGGACAGAAACATAATTTGACATTGAACTTGTATTTCAATCCATAGGTTCCCAAGTTGTCTGAGAACCTGGGATGACACTAAGGCTCGCAAATTCTAATTATCGCCACCAAGTCTTTGAGCCATAATAGTATCTAAAATTTTAATCTTCCATTTAAATTTTTCTACCCCAAAACCTCATTAAATAACAAAGAAACCTTTCTTATATAGGCATACCTCAGATGTGTGCTTTTTCCTATACATACATTCCTATGATAAAATTTAATTTATAAATTAGACATAGTAAGAGACCAACAACAGTAACTAATATAAAATAGAACAATTATAACAATATACTGTTTATAATTTCATGGATAGAAGATTTGTTCTCGCTGTAGATCTTAGAAACCTCACTATATTTTTTTTCCTTTCCTCATCAAGAACTTTTTCCTTTTTCACTTAAAGGAAGCACGTTGGGATTTCTCTCTGGTATACCCAAATTGCCAGCGTCACTGCTTTTGCACTGACAAATGCCATGTGAATGTCAATCGATACTGACAATATCAGCGTCATTGTCCCTATTACACAGCTGAAGGGACGTATGGGTTGTCTTTGAATAATGGAGAAAAAATAAAAATGCCAAAACATTTCAGGTTTTGCAGACAGCACTTTTTTCTCACATATGACAGAACAAGGTCCTTGGAGATTTAACCTCTCATTAACATGCAACTACGCAGCTTGCCCAAGACGAACTATCAGAATAAATGAGCTGCAAATACATTCGCAGAAAACAATTTATGATGCAGAAAGATATTTTATATAGAAAGATATTTCCTAAGTGCCCATATTGGGATCATGGAATATAATTTATTTATTAATATTATATATGGAGGATAAGAGGCAATACCTGATATTTTTATATTCATATGGTGTGGAACTATAAGATAAGTGCTTTCTTAAGTTTATTAGTTTGAAATCTAGGTTGTAGGAAAGCAAAATAAAATAGTAATAGTGCCTAAATAAGAATCTGGTATTGCTGGAATCTGAGCTCTGTCCTCTTACAGATACTATAAATGGGTTTTGGGGTCTTTTTGTTTGTTTGGGGTTTGTGTGTGTGTGTATGTGTGTGTGTGTGTGTAGCTCACTGACACTGTCTAGAAAAAAGAGATTTGGTAGTAGCCAAGGCTCACAGTTTTTCCAATGATAACATCACCTCAGGCAGATGATCAACAAGTATAAAAAAAAACAAAATGGGTCAGGCACGGTGGCTCACGCCTGTAATCCTAGCTCTCTGGGAGGCCGAGGCGGGCGGATTGTTTGAGCTCAGGAGTTCGAGACCAGCCTGAGCAAGAACGAGACCCCGTCACTACTAAAAATAGAAAGAAATTAATTGGACAACTAAAAATATATAGAAAAAATTAGCCGGGCATGGTGGCGCATGCCTGTAGTCCCAGCTACTTGGGAGGCTGAGGCAGGAGGATCGCTTGAGCCCAGGAGTCTGAGGTTGCTGTGAGCTAGGCTGACGCCACGGCACTCTAGCCAGGGCAACACAGTGAGACTCTGTCTCGGAAAAAAAAAAAGCAAAATGAATGAAAAAAGTTAAATAAATATTTTTATGGAGTACCTCAGTGTTTAAAATAATTTTTAAAAAGTTCCTCATGTTTTTGCCCAAAGCACTGTCCTGTAACTACTCCCAGTGATAACTGGGAATTATTTACATGTGTTGTAGACAGAATGATGACCCTCCAAAGAGGTCCATCCTCATCCCTTGACCCTGTGACTACTTGGCCCGTGTGCCATGAAGAATGACGTGCAGACAGGGTTAGGATTGCTGCTGAGGTTTATGTAGGGCACCATGCTGAATTATGCAGGTGGACACAGTGTCACCACAGGGACCCCTAAGAGGAAGGAGAAGGCGGATTGACAAGACATGACAATGAACAGGCTCCCCACCGCCGTCCTGGAGGCTGGAGGAAAGGGGTCGTGGCAGAGCGAATGCGCTTCGCCTCGAGAAATAGTGAAAAACAAGAAAACAGATTCCCTGCAGAAGCCCGGAAAGGAGGGCGGCATTGGCAACACTTTCGTTTTAGCTCAGTGAGACCCGAGCCAGATTCCGACCTGCAGGACTGTACGATGGTCATCTGCAGGGTTTAAGCCACTTAGTTATCAGTGCATTAGCAATCACAGAAATTGTGTCATAGAAAAGGCCAAAAGTAAAGAAATTGCTCCAGAAAGGAGACAGATCTCAGGATGGAGGCCAATTTTTCTGAAAGTCATTAGGAACTCACCCGGTATTTGCCATGTCTGTTTAAAAAAGTCACTTGATCGAATACGTCTAGAGAAAGAAGAAAACAGAGTTTCTGAATTCCGGTTTCAGTTCAGCCTGGAAGTCACCACTCCTGTTGTCACAACAAGGAGAAGCCAGACGAACTGAAAATCAACGTTTTCTCTTAGACTAACTACACAGGAAAGTGAGGCGTCAGAGCAAAGTGCCGCGCTGAGGTCTGGAGACGCAGACTCCTTCAGAGAGCCCCGGCGGGGTCCTGCCCACCTGGAACGACAGACACCAGAGCTGGAACCAGCAGGAACACCTGCAGGCCAATTCTGATAGGTTTCTGGAAGCTGCGTGGAACAGCTTGAGAAACGCCTGCTGGCATCGGGCTCGGGGGCCCCACGCTTCGATGACACCCCAGGAACCACCGGAGTTCTCGAGGGAAGAGCGGGGAAAGGTCTCCCGTGTCTCTGGCAGCCGGAGGGGAAAGCAGCATCTGAAATACGCCCAGAACATTCTCTGTAACAAAGGACTCTCTCCAGGGAAAAAGACTTTACCAGAGGCTCACTTGAAAAAAATCCTACAGTTCTTGGATGTTCTGTTTTTTTGTTTGTTCATTTGTGTTTTTCATTTTTTCCTCTCTCTTTTTATTTCATTCTGGGAGGTTTCTGTGGACCTATCTTGAAGCTCACGGATTCTCTCCTGGGCTGTGTCCAGCCGTCTGACGAGCGCGTAGGATGCCGTCGTCATTCTTGCTACCGTGTTCGGTTCCAGGCATTTCCTTACGGTCCTTTCTCAGGGTTTCCGTCTTGTATCTGGTTGTTCCGTCTTTCTCTGCGAACTGGAAGCAATGTCACGATGTAGCAGTGAGGTGGTGGAGAAGGGCTCGCAGGTTTGAGAAGACAGGAGGTGTGGACATGTCCTGCCACGGAGGGTGAGAGTGAACCCACTGGGAACGTGCAGCATGACTGCAAGATGGCACCAGGACCACCTGAGGTTCGTGGACATAGACTTAGAGTGAGAACGGTCAGCGCGGTTTCATGCTTGTGCTCAGCCAGATTCCACCGCACGGACACTGCGGAAAGTGACTAAACGAAGGGTCTCGATTTGACGAGGGAGGGCAAGGATGCCGGTGGGGCCGAGTCAGCCACTCCGCTGGAGGTTGGTTACAGTGTTGAACATGAACTGAAGGCTAGTGAGGAGAGGAGAGAAGACATCAGGGCAGTGCGGGGCAGTGCATGGCATTTACGATAATAAACCTGAGATTTCCGGTTTAGCTGAAAGATTGAGCCACAGCAGTTGAGTGAGGACCACGGTAAGAGAGGAGGTGGCGGTCGAATAGCAGGGTATGTGAATTTGAAGTTATTCATGATGGTCATAACTAAGTGTGAACAGGAGAATGATGGGCTGGAATAGGGTATAGGATTTGCCTGAGAATGGAAATTCCGAGTAGAGTACTACGTGGTACTGTCTATTCACTTGCTATTTAAGGCTGAGGGTTTCTAGCAAGGACAGAGGGAACGAATGAAGTGCGATGACAGTCACCCCATCTCCACACAAAATAGTCAAAAGGCTGCAAGAAAAGCAGTTTTCTTTGTGGGGAGCCAGATTTTGTCCGTTAGAGAATGAAGTGGGAAAATTGAGAAAAACTTCGGGTTACAGGGAGTTTTGCTGCTGATGGACCGTGATGTCTGGAGGCAGCGGGGGGCGTGGCGGGGATGGCAGAGCCCCGTGGGAGGAGCACGGCTGGAGCCGGACAGTGACTCGGGCTCCAGGGTCTCTGTGTCAACCGACATAAGCCGCCACGAGGCGAGTCCCGCTAGAGTCAGGACACTCTTTGGACGATGTCCTTGGTGCTGTTCAACAGAATGTTTTTTCTTTAATCAAGGCTCATATAATCAAATTATAAAATTATTGTTTATCTTTGATTCCCCAGATTTTTTATTTTGTCACTTTTCTTCCTTTTTATCTCTCTCTTCTTCACCTTACATAGAGTTTTCATAACTCTCCCGTTTTGCATTTCTTTCCATCCACCAAATCTGTTCTCATAAAAATGAGCTGATATTCGATGTTATTTACAAAAGCAGTAGAAACATCTACATATTACATAATACGTGGGTAGTTTGACAAAAAGTCTTCAAATACATCATTGAATAAAACCCACACCATACAGTGAAAAGAGAATTCCAGGTTTCAGACAGTGGAGAGCACAAAGAAAATATTAATAGAAAATGCTTTCTCATGCCCCGCCTGCCAATGAGAAATCACCAGCCGTTCTTTCGTCAAATGTTACTGTTATGAATCTATTTACATCTGTCGCAGGGTTCTGAAAACCAGAAAGCACTAATACTAACCTGTTGACTTCCTCTTAAATAATTCAGATCTCAAACTGTGGTCTAAGAAAAGCCAGATCTTGATTTAAGAAACAAGTAAATATTATAACCAGATCTTGTCCTCCTTGTGGATAAAGTTACTAATGAGCTCTTTACTCTAGAAAAGCCATTAATATACATCATTAATCTTGTAGGACTTTCATCTTTGGAATATACTATTTTCTACCCCCTTGAAGCCTAACCCACATGGGTTCACATCAAGTAAAATCTGTGTTTATCATGGAACTTGACTTTAAAAGGTTTTTTGAAGTATTACATTTTCTTTCATATTTATTTACCATTTAAAAACATGAAGAATGTTCTCACTACATTATTATCCCAGTAGGAGAAAATACTCCCAAGAAACCAGTGTGTGTCCCCAAACATATTAAAATTAAGAGAATCACTTGAAAGGCATACATTTTATTATAAAACTGATTAGAGAATGAATTGATAAAGATGCTATTTGTTTGTTATCTGAAAAAGTATCTCTAAAATGTATATTTCTAAGGCGACATTAAAACCAATTCTGTATCATGGGCCTATGTTTCTACAACATGTCCATGGAGTCGGCCATGCACAGAACAGCATCATCTGTGATGGCCAGCATCTGAAAAAGGTGACTATTAAGTGACTATTCCTGAGCTCACAGCATGTTACCTAGCTTACTGCATATTTATACTACTTTGATAGCAGGTAGATTAAATCTTTCGTTTTTTATCTTTTTGTCAAACCTTGGCTATACTTAGCCTTTTACATTCCTATATAAATGTTAGAAGCTCCATGTCACTTTCAAAAATACCTGAGATTTCAACTGAAGTTGCAATGACGCTGAGGTGCCTACCCAGTCTGTCCGACTTGTTTTTAATTGTTATTAGGAGTTTTCTGATAGTCACCTTAGACATTTTGTTCAGAGTATTTAGTTGTAACTAGCAGGAGGAGTGGAATAGAATGCAGCTGTTCCATCTTGTCTTGATCCAGCATTAGTATGAGTTAATATTTTTAAATATCAC
>NW_012151174.1:6630825-6634553 GCF_000956105.1 Propithecus coquereli | reverse complement strand
ATAAGCCAAGCAGACAAATTAAACAAAATCATTTCAAATTTGGGGCAATATCAAGAAAGGCAAAATAATTTGGTTCATACTATATATGAAGATTAAATACACCTTTCAAATGTCCAAATCCAGGGCTCCAGAGTAAATCTGTAAGCACTCCTGGCTGAGGATATATCAAGCATACAATAGAACACCCAGAGATTGAACACGTAATTGCTCTCTTTTTATGCAGTAACAGCTCATCAAAATCAGCAGGACGTTATATCATGGTACCAAGCAGAGTAGAAATCCAGCCAGGTATTCAAGCACAATAAAACAGAAAGGATTTGTTGCCACAGCAAAGTGCGATTCCTGAAAATAATGACGTGCGAACTGAGCTGCATATAATGCCTTGTCCATTTTTTATTAAGATTAAAAATCTCTGAGGTCAGCATGACCCTCTTAACAACACAGAAAAAATGTAAGGGGAAAAATTGGGTTAGAAAGAATATGTGACTTTTAATATAAAATGAGTACCTTTAGAATACATGAATATAAAGCTATAAACTGAGTAATACAACCACTAGAAAATTCTCATGCTAACTGTCATCACACCTTTTTGTTAACATTAAGCAAAGAAGTGTCATCAGTATATGCAGGGCTTTTATTCATTGTTAAATCTATTTTATCCCAAATTAAGCTCCACTCTAACTAAAATAGTTGTGATACCCACGGTCAATGCTGATTTCAACACAAATTGCGTAGGATGGTGTCCGTCATGCCAAACAAATACTTGTTAAATAGAACTATTATGTATCTATTAAGCTTTGTTTTTCTTATTTAATACAAACTGAAGATCCTTCTCCTGTTATTCCAAAGAACCTCCTAAAAATGAAGATAAACACAAGCTGAGGATCCTTTCTCGATTATTCCAAAAGTACTTCCTAAAATGAGGACAACGCATTGCCGTGGCTCCTACGGTTTTCCCCTCAGACGTCCTCAAGCACCTACACCTCCGGCTGCTAGAACTGGGGGTGCTCAGAGCTCACCACTGAGACCCACCCTTAAATCGCCAGCCGTTGACGGACATCACCTGCCCCCAGATTAGACGACTCCTCCGAGGCTGCCTGTGTCCAACACTTGTCATTGTGGACGGTCAAAAACGCCACGCCCCTGCCTTAACGTGAGACAGCTGTGAAGAGACTTTCTAGCTCCTGAGGCCTCGGTTCCCGACACGTCTCGAGGCAGCCCCTTCTCCTCCCCGGTCCCGCGGCCGCCCTTCCCTCGCAGGTGTTCTTTCCAAAAGCACACGAAATTAAAACCTTGCACGCTCATTTTGCACACAGATCCTCTTTTCTGAGGAAGTAAACGCAGAGTTGGTCAAGAGTGGTCTGAGGAACTGCTCTGAAGTGAGCCTGGGAGGTGGCGCGCTCTCCTACCTGTGGGCGTGGAGGAATCTGCCGCCTGCCACACCCGGCGTGTGGCCGCGGTGCAGATGTTGGACTCCCAGGAGCGTCGAGCCGGGAGGAGACACTGGCCGAGCAAACGCTCTGGCGGACGGAACTCGGGCATCTGCAAGGGGTTGAGAAGGTCGTAATTATGAGGACAGTGGAACCAGCTGCTCCAGAGTAAACTTGCTGTCTCAGCGGAAAACGATGGAGGTCTCCTTGGCAACACAGGAAAAGAAACTAATCTCCTGCAGCTGGGGGCAAAACCATCTGCAGAACAGGCTGGGACTTTGCCTGGGAGAGAAGACCGCAAGCCTGGTAACTCTGCCATGCAGGGCTGGGGCCCTGGAAGAGAAGGACTAGGACCTGGGAACTTCCCGTGGGGACATCCGACTTAATGCCCTCGCAAATTTCGAACCCCTCGAGCCTGCAGAAGTGGCCCTTCCCTCCCTGGTAAAGGCTGCCAGGATTCCGGCTTGCAAGCCACGTGTGGCCTTTGCCCACCAGGACACGCTCCCCTTACTCTCCTCAGTGCCAGGCCAGGACTAGTTTGGATCTGTAGGCTGCCGAGAAAGGGAAGCACCTAAATCCCACAGTAAATCCAGCATGGAGCCAGCACGTACCGGCTGCATAAGCCAAGAAACGACGTGAAGTACCTGACTCCTCCACGAACACAAGGGGACATAGAGCTGCACAAAGGTGAGTTTATCCACACAAGGGCTCGCTCATGGTGTGGGATTTAGCGTCTCAGGGTGTACCTGGAAGCTGGTGCACGCAGCTCCCGGGATGGCTGTTGGAAGACAACAGAAAGCCACTGAGTAGCCTCTAGGAGCAAAGGGAAGCAGGATCACAGCCCTGCAGCCACGATTCCACCAACATCCTGAATCAGCCTCAAAGCGGACTCTGAGCCTCACAGAAGACAGAAGCCCTGGGTGATGCCTTGATTTCCGCTGGTGAGACCTGATCAGAGAGCGCAGCTACGCCACGCTTGGACTTCCGACCTACAGAAACCAGGAGATAATACATGAACATTGTTTTAAGCTGCCAGATTTGTGGCAATTTGTTACATAGCTGTAGAAACATACACACGGTCACTCCCAGGGCTTCTGTGCCTTTCACTAGGAGACCTGAATGTTTAGAGTTTAAGGTGGAATCTTCCACCACGGAACACAGCAAGATTCCCATTGAAGTTTAAGCTATAGATGCCAAGGACTCCCACAGGAAAGGAAGGGCGTCACCAGTGGTAAGTTTCCATGATCAGAGAAGATTGGGTTCCTGTCACTGCATGGTAGGAGTTGGTAGAACATGCCCGGTTCCAAGATTATCCAGTCGGGTGTCTTATCTCTTGGTTCTCCTGTGCCCAGTCTTGTTGGCAAAGGAGCCAGTAGGGCAGCCATGGTTTTGCTATTGTTTTGAACAAACTATTATCTAGTAGATCAACTGAAATAACGAAATGCAATTTGTTTATAGTTTAGTTATTTTTTCTGTCACACTCGTTTATGTAGGTTTGAGTTTCTGAGCTATATCATTTTCCTTCTCTCTGAAAACCTACTTTTAATAATTCTTTCAAGGCAGGTTTGTTCACAAATGTTTGTTTGTCTGAGAAAGTTTTTATTTCTCCTTTGCTTTTGAAGGATAATTTCACTGGGTTCAGAATTCTAGGTTAGTGTTTTTATTTTCTTTCAACACTTTGTATATTTTACTCCGCTTTCTTCTTGCTTGTACGGAGTCTGAACAAGAGTCCGCCCTGATTCCTTTTCGTTTTTAGAGGCGGGGTCTGGCCGCGGGGCCGGGTGTGGAGTGGTGGGGCGGTCACAGCCCCCGTAGCTCCAAACTCCGGGGCTCCATGGCGCACGTCACCACGCCCAGCTGACTTGCTGTATTTTACTGTTTTCTGGGACCCCTGGACCTGTGGTTTGGTGTCTGTCATTAATTTTGAAAAACGTCATTATGACGACAGATTCTTACTTTGCTCTTGTCTCTTCTGCTTCCGGTCCCCGCTCCTTGCACGTGGCACAGCTTCTGCCATCTTTCTGCAGTCATCTGACATCTTTTTTGTCTTTTTTTTTTCCTTTTCTTTTCAGTTCGGGAAGTTTTGTTTTCAAGCACACAGATTCTTTCTTTGCCCATATCTGACCTGATAAGCCCATAAAAGGCATTCTTCGCTTATGTTACAGGCTTGTTGTTTCTTTTTTTTTAATTCTAGGATTTGATTTTAACTGTTTCTTGAAGTCCCATTTCTCAGCCTGCATTGCCCGTCTGCTCTGCATGTTGCGTAGTTTTTCTGTCAGTGCTCCTGGCATGTTACTC
>NW_012151174.1:6622881-6630775 GCF_000956105.1 Propithecus coquereli | reverse complement strand
ACAAGAATGGAACAACCAATAGGGAAGGTACAAACCACCACAGCACCATGCAAAATACTACGCAGTCATTTAAAAGAAGGAAGACACGATCCCACAATATAATATAGCATAAAATTTTCAGTTGAAGAAGAAAATTATATATCCCATTCTAAGTCAGAAAATACATGAACAGACGTGTACATACTTATGCATTATAAAATGCCATATGCTGACGCACATGAAATTTGTAATAGTGAATACTCCTAGAGGTAGTTGACGCAGTATTATGAGGTTTCCTCCTTCCCATGTATTTCTATACAGTTTGGAGACTTGTACGTTAAGTATTATTAGTTGTCGTAACGAATCTGTGAGCGACATCTGAGCTAAACTCCTCCTGCTGTGCCTATCACTGTGTTTAGACAAACTACAGAGTGAATCTTGCTTCCCGCTGTAGACCCAGTATCTCTGATCGCATTTGAAAATCTCTCAACTTTCTTTTTTCTAGACTAAGAAAATTTCACTTCTAAAAGAGTCAATCGCTTCAACGAGAATGTTTCAAAAATAGTTTCATCATCCCTAAGGAGAGGCAATTTTAGAATAGACACATCCATGCATCTACATAAGATGACTCTAGAGGTGTATTTCTCTTTGCTGTTTCTGTCTTTCATTCATAATAAGCCAAGCAGACAAATTAAACAAAATCATTTCAAATTTGGGGCAATATCAAGAAAGGCAAAATAATTTGGTTCGTACTATATATGAAGATTAAATGCACCTTTCAAATGTCCAAATCCAGGGCTCCAGAGTAAATCTGTAAGCACTCCTGGCTGAGGATATATCAAGCATACAATTGAACACCCAGAGATTGAACACGCAATTGCTCTCTTTTTATGCAGTAACAGCTCATCAAAATCAGCAGGACGTTATATCACGGTACCAAGCAGAGTAGAAATCCAGCCAGGTATTCAAGCACAATAAAACAGAAAGGATTTGTTGCCACAGCAAAGTGCGATTCCTGAAAATAATGACGTGCGAACTGAGCTGCATATAATGCCTTGTCCATTTTTTATTAAGAATAAAAATCTCTGAGGTCAGCATGACCCTCTTAACAACACAGAAAAAATGTAAGGGGAAAAATTGGGTTAGAAAGAATATGTGACTTTTAATATAAAATGAGTACCTTTAGAATACATGAATATAAAGCTATAAACTGAGTAATACAACCACTAGAAAATTCTCATGCTAACTGTCATCACACCTTTTTGTTAATATTAAGCAAAGAAGTGTCATCAGTATATGCAGGGCTTTTATTCATTGTTAAATCTATTTTATCCCAAATTAAGCTCCACTCTAACTAAAATAGTTGTGATACCCACGGTCAATGCTGATTTCAACACAAATTGCGTAGGATGGTGTCCGTCATGCCAAACAAATACTTGTTAAATAGAACTATTATGTATCTATTAAGCTTTGTTTTTCTTATTTAATACAAACTGAAGATCCTTCTCCTGTTATTCCAAAGAACCTCCTAAAATGAAGATAAACACAAGCTGAGGATCCTTTCTCGATTATTCCAAAAGTACTTCCTAAAATGAGGACAACGCATTGCCGTGGCTCCTACGCTTTGCCCCTCAGACGTCCTCAAGCACCTACACCTCCGGCTGCTAGAACTGGGGGTGCTCAGAGCTCACCACTGAGACCCACCCTTAAATCGCCAGCCGTTGACGGACATCACCTGCCCCCAGATTAGACGACTCCTCCGAGGCTGCCTGTGTCCAACACTTGTCATTGTGGACGGTCAAAAACGCCACGCCCCTGCCTTAACGTGAGACAGCTGTGAAGAGACTTTCTAGCTCCTGAGGCCTCGGTTCCCGACACATCTCGAGGCAGCCCCTTCTCCTCCCCGGTCCCGCGGCCGCCCTTCCCTCGCAGGTGTTCTTTCCAAAAGCACACGAAATTAAAACCTTGCACGCTCATTTTGCACACAGATCCTCTTTTCTGAGGAAGTAAACGCAGAGTTGGTCAAGAGTGGTCTGAGGAACTGCTCTGAAGTGAGCCTGGGAGGTGGCGCGCTCTCCTACCTGTGGGCGTGGAGGAATCTGCCGCCTGCCACACCCGGCGTGTGGCCGCGGTGCAGATGTTGGACTCCCAGGAGCGTCGAGCCGGGAGGAGACACTGGCCGAGCAAACGCTCTGGCGGACGGAACTCGGGCATCTGCAAGGGGTTGAGAAGGTCGTAATTATGAGGACAGTGGAACCAGCTGCTCCAGAGTAAACTTGCTGTCTCAGCGGAAAACGATGGAGGTCTCCTTGGCAACACAGGAAAAGAAACTAATCTCCTGCAGCTGGGGGCAAAACCATCTGCAGAACAGGCTGGGACTTTGCCTGGGAGAGAAGACCGCAAGCCTGGTAACTCTGCCATGCAGGGCTGGGGCCCTGGAAGAGAAGGACTAGGACCTGGGAACTTCCCGTGGGGACATCCGACTTAATGCCCTCGCAAATTTCGAACCCCTCGAGCCTGCAGAAGTGGCCCTTCCCTCCCTGGTAAAGGCTGCCAGGATTCCGGCTTGCAAGCCACGTGTGGCCTTTGCCCACCAGGACACGCTCCCCTTACTCTCCTCAGTGCCAGGCCAGGACTAGTTTGGATCTGTAGGCTGCCGAGAAAGGGAAGCACCTAAATCCCACAGTAAATCCAGCATGGAGCCAGCACGTACCGGCTGCATAAGCCAAGAAACGACGTGAAGTACCTGACTCCTCCACGAACACAAGGGGACATAGAGCTGCACAAAGGTGAGTTTATCCACACAAGGGCTCGCTCATGGTGTGGGATTTAGCGTCTCAGGGTGTACCTGGAAGCTGGTGCACGCAGCTCCCGGGATGGCTGTTGGAAGACAACAGAAAGCCACTGAGTAGCCTCTAGGAGCAAAGGGAAGCAGGATCACAGCCCTGCAGCCACGATTCCACCAACATCCTGAATCAGCCTCAAAGCGGACTCTGAGCCTCACAGAAGACAGAAGCCCTGGGTGATGCCTTGATTTCCGCTGGTGAGACCTGATCAGAGAGCGCAGCTACGCCACGCTTGGACTTCCGACCTACAGAAACCAGGAGATAATACATGAACATTGTTTTAAGCTGCCAGATTTGTGGCAATTTGTTACATAGCTGTAGAAACATACACACGGTCACTCCCAGGGCTTCTGTGCCTTTCACTAGGAGACCTGAATGTTTAGAGTTTAAGGTGGAATCTTCCACCACGGAACACAGCAAGATTCCCATTGAAGTTTAAGCTATAGATGCCAAGGACTCCCACAGGAAAGGAAGGGCGTCACCAGCGGTAAGTTTCCATGATCAGAGAAGATTGGGTTCCTGTCACTGCATGGTAGGAGGTGGGAGAACACGCCCGGTTCCAAGATTATCCAGTCAGGTGTCTTATCTCTCAGTTCTCCTGTGCCCAGTCTTGTTGGCAAAGGAGCCAGTAGGGCAGCCATGGTTTTGCTATTGTTTTGAACAAACTATTATCTAGTAGATCAACTGAAATAACAAAATGCAATTTGTTTATAGTTTAGTTATTTTTTCTGTCACACTCGTTTATGTAGGTTTGAGTTTCTGAGCTATATCATTTTCCTTCTCTCTGAAAAACTACTTTTAATAATTCTTTCAAGGCAGGTTTGTTCACAAATGTTTGTTTGTCTGAGAAAGTTTTTATTTCTCCTTTGCTTTTGAAGGATAATTTCACTGGGTTCAGAATTCTAGGTTAGTGTTTTTATTTTCTTTCAACACTTTGTATATTTTACTCCGCTTTCTTCTTGCTTGTACGGAGTCTGAACAAGAGTCCGCCCTGATTCCTTTTCGTTTTTAGAGGCGGGGTCTGGCCGCGGGGCCGGGTGTGGAGTGGTGGGGCGGTCACAGCCCCCGTAGCTCCAAACTCCGGGGCTCAATGGCGCACGTCACCACGCCCAGCTGACTTGCTGTATTTTACTGTTTTCTGGGACCCCTGGACCTGTGGTTTGGTGTCTGTCATTAATTTTGAAAAACGTCATTATGACGACAGATTCTTACTTTGCTCTTGTCTCTTCTGCTTCCGGTCCCCGCTCCTTGCACGTGGCACAGCTTCTGCCATCTTTCTGCAGTCATCTGACATCTTTTTTGTCTTTTTTTTTTCCTTTTCTTTTCAGTTCGGGAAGTTTTGTTTTCAAGCACACAGATTCTTTCTTTGCCCATATCTGACCTGATAAGCCCATAAAAGGCATTCTTCGCTTATGTTACAGGCTTGTTGTTTCTTTTTTTTTAATTCTAGGATTTGATTCTAACTGTTTCTTGAAGTCCCATTTCTCAGCCTGCATTGCCCGTCTGCTCTGCATGTTGCGTAGTTTTTCTGTCAGTGCTCCTGGCATGTTACTCATGATGGCTTTAAATTTCTGGTCTTATAATTCCAAAATTGCAGCCATATTTTTGTCTGGTGCTGACATTTGCTTTGTCTCTTCACACTGCATTTTTGTGTCTTTCAATACACCTTACAGCGTGTGTTTGTTGTGCCGGGGAGGTCTGAGGTATCGGGTAAGAGAAACTGAGATAAACTGGTTTAACTCTGTCTGCGGGTTCGGAGGTTCACTGTCCGTAGCAGCGGTGGGTGTCCCCGCCTACTGTGTCCTCTAGCGTCCTTGTTCTGTGTCCCTGTGGTCTCTGGGTCTCCTTAGGCTTCATCCCTGCACTGCGTCCCTGCTGGCGCCCGGGGGCTGAGGACGTGGAGGTGACACGGGCGCTGGGAGCAGCTCTGCCGTCCTGCAGGGAGGTCTCAGTCCTCTAGGGAGACTGTGCCCCAGGGCGGGTCCCCAAGTGTCTCTCGGGGGTTTCTCATCCCTCAGGTGAGGCAGAGATTCTAGAAGGTGCTGGAGTTGGGTGTTTCCCTTCCCCCAGGCAGGCTGTGAAAAACCCAGATCCCTTAGGCTCTTGTCAAGGAGTTTCCCTTGAGGGTGTGTTTCTGTTAAAAAGCGGAGAATATTCTGGGCTTGTCTCAAAATGCTTCCTTTCTCTTCCTGCTCCTAGAGGCAGGGACAGCCAAAGGAGGAGCGGGTGGGGTTCTGGAGGTAAAATTTGTGAAAGTTTTGAGCCTTCCTCAGCCCGAGCCCGCTGCCTTTACCGGCCGAGCTTGCGAACACCGAGGTCGCGCTCACTCAGAGTCCGTGTCCCTTCCGCCACCGGCTCGGCGACAGGGCTCTGCTCCCAGCTTCTGTTTCGAGCCCGACGTGGTTCTCCCGCCCGTTCGAGCACCTTCTCTCCGTGTACCCGTCTCTCCAGTTTCCCCGGCAGCGCTTTTCCCTGTGACCTCAATTTTCTGACAGGTCTAAGAAGAGCGGTTGATTTTCAGTTTGTTCAGCATTTTTCTTGTTGTGAAGACAGAAATGACGGCTTCTGTGCTGTTTACGTGTCAGACCGGAGACCAGCGTGCTCCAGATCTCCTTTCAGTGAAACTGTCACCCGTGCAGGGGACGCTTGCTGGGCGCTCTCCGTGACCCGCGCCGGCTCCGCCTGGCCGCGGCCTTGTCTTGGTCAAGGCAGGTGGCTGTAGCCAACTGCCTGGACGCGGAGGTCTGAACACCACAGACGAATTCCCCACGGTCCTGGAGGCTGGAAGGCCGAGGCTGGGGGCCCGGAAGGATCCGAGGATGCCGAGAGCCTGTTCCGGGCTGCAGACTGGCAGCTTCTCACGAGGGTGCCGGCGCCGTCCACCCCATCCTCTCGCTGCCTCCCAACGACTCCGCTTCCTGGTGCCATCACTCGGGGAGTTGGGATTTCAACACATACATCTTAGGAGAACGTAACATTCCGTCCAATGCACTCTGCCCAGTCCTTCAAAATTCCTGTTTTCCTCACACGCAAAATACATTTATTTTATGCCAATATCCCTTGATGTTTTAACCCGTTCAGCATCAGCTCTGAGGTCCGAAGTCTCACCTCAACACCGTCTCAATGAGATCTGGACTGGACTCCAGGTGTACTTTACCCCGAGGCGAAATTTCTCTCCAGCTGAGAATTGTGCAGCCGGACGAGTTACGTGCTTCCCAAGCACAGCGGTGGGACAAACGTGGGGCAGACGCGGCCATTCCAAGAGGGACGCAGGGAAGGAGGACAGGGCGGCGTGCTCCAAGCAAGTCCGGAACCCAGCACGGCAACTGCAGGAGAGCTGAAGGCTCAAGAATGAGCCTCTTTGGCTGGAAACTCTGCTTCCAGCCCCCCCGGCTGGCGGTCCCACCTTCGAGCAACTGGGACGGGGTCCTGCCTCCGGAGCGCTGGGCGTCGGGTCAGTCCCACTCTGCGTGGGCACTCCCTGCTGTCGCTCTCTGCAGTGGCCCCGCCGGGCCGCGCTTCTCTGCCAGGGCGTGGCCCACCCCAGGGCTCTCCAGGTGGCCTCCAGCCCAGGGCTCTGCCGACTGCGGGTCTCACCCTTGGAAATCCAGGTGCAGGCGGCCCTGTTCCCAGCCCTGAGCGCGCCGGGCGATGGTGGGAGCGGAAGCCCGGGGATCTCTGAACGCCTGCGGCTTTTCCCTTGTTGTGAAGAATAGCGGGTGTTTGTCCTGCTCCCTGTTTCCTTCGGTGCCCGATGGCAGTGTGTCCGCTGTTGCTGTCCAGTCTCCATTCCTGGATTTCAGGAGATGCTCCTGAAAGATGAGTCTGCGGCTCATGTCCTTAGTGGCCTCTTCTGAACACCTTTTCCCATTTTCTGTAATATGGAGGGGCTGAGAATCGCCTAAATCTTTAAGTTCTGGTTCCTTTTTGATAAACAAATCTGTCTTCAACTTATTCCTCCTCCTCTCACATTTTACCGTAAGTGGTCAGGACAGACCAAGACCCTCCTTTACCACGTTGCTCAGATATCTCCTGGACTCAATACTCGATTTTTCATCAGAACTTGGTTTCATCAAGTTCTGCTCTCCGCAGAACAGAACACGAACATAGCCGAGCCGTGTTCTCTGCCAACTTACAAGGACAATCTTTGCTCCGGTTTGCAGTAACACCTTCTCATTTCCATCTGAGATCCCACCAGAGAGGTCTTTATGATCCACATTCCTACCAACATTCTGTTCAAGATGACTGAAGCATTCTCTAAGAAGATGGGAGCTTCCTCTACGGTTTTCCTCTTTTCTTTCTGAGCTCTCATAATTGCTTTTAAAATTCATTTATGGCAATCTTGCTTTTTTCCAGTGTGCACCTCCTAACTCTTCCAGCCTCGGCCCTTTACCGAGATCCAAAGCTGCTTCCACATGTTAAGGAAATCGTTACCTCGGCACCCTCACTTCTGAGCACTAATTTCTCTCTGAGTCAGTCCAAACTGCTAGAAGAAGCTACCGTAGACTAGGAGGCTTAGAAAATAGAAATTCGTTTCATGCCCTTCTGTAGGCTGGAAGTCCAAGGTCAGGTGCCAGCGGGGTCTGGTTCTGGCGAGGGCCCCTGCTGGTTCCAGAGTGCCTCCTCCTTGCTTCCCCCGTGGGAGACTGAGGATGAGAATAGTCTCTGGGGCCCTGTTACCGGGACACCAATTTCATTCATGAGGGCTCTGCTCTCAGGACCTAATTACCTCCTGAGGCCCACCTCCTCATACCACCTCATTGGAGGTTAGCATTGCAACACATTAATATTAGAGAACACAAAGCAAGCCATCTGACGGGGTGTGGTGGCTACGCCTGTAATCCCAGCACTCTGGGAGGCCAAGGCGGGAGGATTGCTTGAGCTCAGGAGTTCAAGACCAGCCTAAGCAAGAGTGAGACCCCATTTCTACTAAAAATAGAAAAATTAGCTGGACGTCATGGCGTGAGCCTGTAGTTAAAGCTACTTGGGAGGCTGAGGCAGGAGGATCACTTGAGCCCAGGAGTTGGAGGTTGCAGTGAGCTATGATGACACCACAGCACTCTACTCAG
>NW_012151174.1:6610849-6620066 GCF_000956105.1 Propithecus coquereli | reverse complement strand
AAAATATGTAATGAAAAGGACCCTCCTTTTTTTCTCCTTAATGTAAAAGGAGTGAAAACACATATTTTGATATCACTTTAGACCATGTAAACAGCTGAATTAAAGGACTTAGTCCAAACTCAGAATGTATTTTGAATTACTTAGAATTCCCGTATAATCAATATGATTGTACTCTTTGATCTTTTTGCTGCACATTCGCTATTTTAAATACTTTCTTACAGTTTCATAGGAATCCCAGTTCTACTTCTGAAGCTTTACACTCAACCTTTGGCTACTACTTGGTCTTCCAACTATAACCTAAGCAGTCATCTCTTGCTCTAAGCAAGCCCTCGAAAAGCCTACATTCTGTACACAACAGTGGGGGATTCACAGACACGGTGCATCCAAGCGTGGAAGAACACGGGCCACAGCAGCAGCCCTGCCACCAGTCTACCTTCATAACTTACAAACTGCAGTGGAAGACATCCACAACGTATCAGACAGGCCTAGCCTGGAACATTGTCACGATGATTCATTGTTATTCTGTAATTGTCAACCACTAATTATCAACAGCGACCTTCCATTTCTACACCTAAAGAAATGGAGATAATTTACCCTTGAAAATGTGTATATGTGGTATGTCTAACATGAGTCGTTGCTGACTAAATATGGTTTCCCTGAAATTCTCTTACGTATAATTTGCTAAATTTGATTATTAAAGACAATCTTGGGAGGTAATTAGGCCTGCCCCTACTCTCATTGAAACCGTATTGTGTAGATGGGTAAATTGAGGCTCAGAAGTAAAGTGACTTACCTCAGGGATCCAAACTCTTGGATGGAAGCCACACTCAAAATTTAGCTCTCTAACCTCAGATTCTGTATGTTTTTCACTACAGCATATTGCAAAAGACACATTTGGAAAGCATGATTCATTTGTGCATTTGTGATAAATTGACAGATATTATGTCACATTGTCGTGTCGGAGGCATGCCGGGAGTGCAGTTCCCCTTGGCTGGGCAGAGATGCCGCGGTGCCAGGCTGCAGGCTGGAAACACGAAGAGGCTCCCGGAGCAGAGGAGTTTACAAAAACCACCACGTAGAACCACTTTAAATGATTACATTTCTTCCTCCCCTGCTGTCCCGTTTTCCAATTAGTTTCGCTGGGTACGTGCCCTCTACACCGATCTGTCCCCGGCCACTGGGCAAGGAGTAGATAGCATGAGAAGCTAATTCTATTTGTAAATCCGTATTTACAAACCCTTACTCTCAATTAGCTCTGAGTTTATGGGACTGGGTAAATATAAGCCTGACAAATGTTTACAAACAGCAATAAATCAGTGTTACATTTTACCAGTGATGAATCTGAATTTTTAAATGACCAGATGGTTAAAGAGAAACATGAGGTTAGTAAAGGACGTTTCAGTTGGCACGAAGCATTGACAACATGCTCAATATAAAGCCAAACAAAGGTCACATTTTAAAAAGTCTAATGCTTTTATATTTTTTTTTCAACCATTCTGTGGAACTAAAGGAAAAAGTTCATAGACATTTAAGATTCAGTATAAAGGCAGCTAAGAGATT
Source organism: Propithecus coquereli (assembly GCF_000956105.1). NCBI lineage: Eukaryota > Metazoa > Chordata > Mammalia > Primates > Indriidae > Propithecus > Propithecus coquereli. The sequence goes on along the minus strand of NW_012151174.1, from coordinate 6,618,506 downwards.
ACCAAATCAAGAGATGTCTATTCGAAGGTAGGTATCTATTTAATACTAAAATAATTCCTAAGGTTATCATTGTGGAAAATGCCAAAGTGGTGATTTTTGCAAGTCAGATATTTTAGGAAGGCGATTTTCATTATTATGATGGAGGAATTAACTTAACCTTGTGGAAAAGCTGTGAGTGTGGGGTCAGAAATGTCTCCAATCTGGGCTTGACGTGAACTAGTGGATCGGACATCTCACCTAAAATTTCTGAGTCCGGATTTTTGTCATTGGAAATGGAAATCACACATACTGCTTCACGTATGCATTATTTTTATAAGCTTTAGATCCCACTGGTATGTACAAGTGATTGATCCCAACATATTGTCACTGCTCCCTCATGGTCCCACTCTCCTCTGCAAATAACTTAAATTCCCAAAGTCCTCTCATATACCCTTAGCTCTTTTGCCTTCGGTTCTCTGTCTAATACATGCAAGTTGGACAAAGCAGTGCTTAAAGTTCAATCTCCCCCTAGCCCATGCCTATGCCTGTGCAACCCAACATAATTGGAGAAGAATACAAAGCTATGCTGACTTATGTCACTTTAAATGCAGAACCTCTAACTTCAAATCGGCTATAATTGCTCACCAATAATTTTGCTACAAGCCATAAGTCCATGCACTCTCCTCACATGAATGATAATTTCCATGTCTCTCTTCTCAAATCTCTTAAACTTCTAACCCCGTCTTCACTCTTAGATGATGAGCTGACATCCAATTGACTCAGAAAACAAACAAAGCAATTCCCACAACATCCTACGACTGCATCTACACACCACCACTCCCTGTGCCCATGTGACCTGCCTTCTATTCCACTGCTACCTGTTAAACCTCACATGTCTCTCCAGCTGTTCTTTCTATTCTATTCTCTTCCTTTAAAGAGTTTTTATTACTCACTGGCCCCAATTACATTTCACCCCTCATTTATTCTTGAACATTTCCTTGTTAGATATTGCCCCTAAACTGGCTCTTGCAAAATCACCAAGAATTTTGAACTCCCGGCCTTAAGTGATCCTTCCACCTTGGCCTCCCAAAGTACTAGGATTATAGGCATAAGCCACCATGCACAGCAGAAGAAAAAACAAAAAGTATGGAAAACATACTGAAGAGAATAATGGAGGAAAACTTCTTTGGTCTTGTTAAAGATTTAGACATCCAGATACAAGGAGGTCATCAAACTCCTGGAAGATTAATTGTAAAAAGGACATCTCAAAGACACATAGTCATCAGACTGGCGAAAGTCAAAATGAAGGAGAAAATCCTGCAAGCTGGAAGATGAAAGCATCAAGTAACTTACAAAGGAAAACCCATCAGACTAACAGCAGAATTCTCAGAGGAAACCTTACAAACTAGAAGGGAATGGGGTCCTTTCTTTAGTCTTCTTAGACAAAATAGCTGTCAGCCAAAACTGTTGTATACTGTAAAACTAAGCTTCATAAATGAATAAGAAATAGAGTCTTTTCCAGACAAGCAAACACTAAGGGAATTTGCCACCACTGGATCTGCCCTGCAAGAAACCCTTAAAAGTGTTCTATAAATAGAACAGAACAATCAATACCCACCAGTGCAAAAACACCTGAATGGAAAACTCACAGCTCTTACAAAACAGTAACAAAAGAGAGAAAACAAAGCAACTAGGTAGCAATCAACATGATGACTGGTACAGTATCTCACATATGAAAATTAGCATTGAATGTAATCAGTCTAAACATAACACTTAAAAGATACAGCTTGTTGAAATGGATAAAAAACACAACCCAAATATATGCTATTTCCAAGAAACCCACTTAACTTGTAAAGATTCTCATAGATTTAAGGTAAAGGGGTGGAAATAAATATTCCACACAAATGGAAACCAAATGCAAGCAGGAGTAGCTATGCTTAGATATAAATCAACAGCTGTACTGATATCAGATATAAATTGACAATGGTATAAAAAGTCAAAGATGGTCATTATATAATGATAAAGGGTCAATTCAACAAGAAGATATAACAATCCTAAATATATATGCACCTAACACAGGAGCTCCCACATTCATTAAAAAAAAAATGCTGCTAGACTTAAGGGAAGAAATAAACAGCAACACCATAATAGCCAGTGATTTTGACACTCCATTGACAGAACTAGACAGATCTGTGAGTCAGAAAATAAACAAAGAAACATCAGACTTAAAGAGGACACTAGAATAAAGGTACCCAACAGACATTTACAGAATATCCTACCCAAAAACTGAAGAATATACACTCTTCTCACCAGTACATGGAACATTTTCCAAAATAGATCATATATTAGGCCACAAAACAAGCCTCGGTAAATTTTTAAAAAATTGAAATCATACCATGTACTTTGTCAGGCTACAGTGGAATAAAACTAGAAATCAAGTCCAAGAACTCTCAACACTACACAAGTGAATAGAAATTAAACAAACTGTTGTTGAGTGATCCTTGGATCAATGACAAAATCAAGATGAAAATAAAACAAATTTTGAATCGAATGACAAAGTTGATACATGCTACTAAAATCTCTGGGACACAGCAAAGTACTGCTAGGAGAGATGTTCTTAGCACTAAATGCCTACATCACAAAGACAGAAAGATCACAATTAACATCCTAATGCCACACCTCAAGGAACTAGAAAAATAAAACAAACCAAACTCAAAGCTAGCAGGAGACAAGAAATAACAAAGAACAGAGCAGAACTAAGGAAAATGGAAGCCAAAAAAAAAAAAGAAACCTAACACAAAGGATCAGTGAAAAATATTAGTTCTTTGAAAAGATAAACATAATCGAGAGACCACTAGCTAGATTAACAAGAAATAGAAGAGAAAGATTCAAATAAGCTCAGTAAGAAATGAGAAAGGAGATATTACAACAGATACCACAGAAATACAAAATATCATTCATGATTACTATGAAAACGTCTATGAACATAAGTTACAAAGTGTAGAGGAAATGGACAAAATTTTGGAAACATACAACCTCCCAAGCTTGAATGAGGAAACCTGAACAGAACAATAATGAGCACTGAGATTGAACCAGTAATAAAAAACTGCCCCCACAACCAAAAAAAAAAAAAAAAGCCCAGGACCAGATGGATTCACAGCCAAATTCTACCAGACCTACAAAGAAGACTGGTACCCATCCTACTGAAACTGTTCCATAGCATCAAGAAGAAGGGAATCCTCCCTAATTCATTCTATGAAGCCATTATCACCCTAATATCAGAGCCTGGATAGAAGACAACAAAAAATAAAACTATAGACCAATATTCCCCATGAACATAAATGTAAAAATCTTCAACAAAATATTAGTAAACTGAATCCAACAGCACATGAAAAAGATAATTCGTCGTGACGAAGTGGGTTTCATCCCAGTAATGCAGGGTGGTTCAACATACACAAATCAATAAATGTGATTCACCACATAAACCGAATTATTAATTAAAAAAAAACCCATATGACCATCTCAATAGATGCAGAAAAAGCATTTGATAAAATCCAGCACCCCTTCATGATAAAAACCTTTAACAAACTAGGCCTAGAAGGAACATTGCTCAAAATAGTAAAAGCCATATATGCTAAACCCACAGCCAACATCATACTAAATGGGAAAAAATTGAAAGCATTCCTTCTAAGAACTGGAGCAAGACAAGGATGCCCAAGGATCACTTCTACTAAACATAGTTTTGGGAGTCCTAGCCAGAGCAATTAGTCATGAGAAAGAAATAAAGAGCTTCCAAATTGAAAAAGAGGAGGTCAAACTATCCCTGTTTGCTGATGGTATGATCTTATATCTATACATCTGACAAAGGACTAACATCCAGGATCTACAAAGAACTCAAACAAATCAGCAAGAAAAAAAAGATAACTCCATTGATAAATGGGCAAAAGATATGAACAGATTTTTTTCAAAAGAAAACATACAGATGGTCAATAAACATGAAAAAATGCTCAACATCACTAATCATCAGGGTAGAATGCAGTGGCATCATTGTAGCTCACGGCAACCTCAAATTCCTGGGCTCAGGCCATGCTCCAGCCTCAGTCTCCCGCGTATCTGGGACTACAGGCGCCTGCCATGACACCTGGCTAATTTTTCTATTTTTATTAGAGACAGGCATCTCAGTATTGCTCAAGCTGGTCTTGAACTCTTGAGCTCAAGCGATCCTCCCACCTCGGCCTCCCAGAGTGCTAGGATTATAGGTGTGAGCCACTGCACCTGGCCTGAAAAAAAACTTTCGATTAAAGAAAACATGACTGATTATGAAAGAAGATAATAAAAGATAAACTTGTAGTCTAGTGAACTATAGATAGCTAGAAGAGAAATGAATTTTATTTACCTTGATTTTGTAGAGCCATTCAAGTATTGACAGTTTCTTACTGTCCTGTGTCCTTTCCAGAATTCTAAACTCTGATATTTTGGCTGAAGCCAAATAATTAATGAATTATAATACTTCTTTATTCTCAGTGACATATTACTGCAAATATAATATGTAAGATCTCCTTTCATGGAAAATATACTGCAACTCCTAGGAATGATCAGACCATAATGGATCTAGACATCATTATATTTACGGTATGCGTGAATTGATTAACTAGCTACTTTTTATAGCTATAGCCCCAGAATCCTGTGGGCAAAAGACTACTGATCTAGGCAGATTAACTGAAGCAGAGCAGGCAGGAGTTCAGATTATCAAAAAATCTTTTGAGCAAACATGAAGAGATTAAAGCATGTACCAGGAGTGTTATCTCAACTATTTGGCACACGTCAAAAACCCACCTGAACACTAGAACTTATTCCTTCTAACTGTATTTTTGTACTCATTAACAAATTTTTCTCATTCTCCCTCTCCCCCACTCTATAAATATGCAGTATTATTATGTATCAATAAAAACGATCCAGCCCTAAAAAAAATCATAGACTAACTTTGACTCAGTGGCCCAAGTTTGACCTGCTTGCCTTCCAGAAATCCAGGCTTCAATTAAATTAGTCAAAACATCTTTAGATTCTGTAATAGGATCACCTTTAAACCTGATGTTGCTACAATATATTCCTAACAAAACCACTAAATATTTTTCTCCTAAAACATTATCAACCATTGTGACTTTCTCCTTCCTACATTACTATCGCTTGGTGTAACGCTCTTAACACGACTCTGTAACTTTCCCAATGAAGGAAAATCTCATGATTGTGTATCTAGGATTGAGGAATTGTCCATGCTCAGAACGTATTTTTTGTACATTCTAAAACTCAAATCTGAATTCATATGTTTGATTTGGTGGCTTTTATATTAAGCATAAAAAGGAAAATGCCAGGGCTCACTAAAATAACTAGTCTAATGACTCCTTTAGAATCCAGTTTCTTACCAGAATCTAAACTGACTGAACTGCTACACTTACTGGGGCATGTAACACTGCCCAAATGAACTAGATTATACGCCGGTAACGAGTATGGTTTTAGGGTAATTCACTGCCTTGAAATGACACAGAAACAAAGAAATTGCTCAAACTCCTCCGGAACCATTTAAAAATGAACAAGTACACAAATTACTTGACATCTTGATGCTTCCAAAAATAATTGTTATCATAAAGGTAGCATCTCACAGCAAATAAGAGACTGTAGGAGCCACTATCTTATACAGTGTAGACTTACTTTAGAAATACTATAAAAAATATATAAATACTTTAGAAAGTACTTTAGCGGGTTTTTATCTTAAACTGGCTGCTCCGGCTAACATGTTTATAAAATACTCTCTTACAGATCAACGAAACAAGTAGCAAGTCTGCGGAGATTTGTGTCAGTAGATACACAAAGTCTAGACTGCCAAATTCATAAAAAATGCCACGGGGAATGACTGAGTTGCAAAAACTCAGTTCAAGAGGACAAGATCTGGCAGGACCAGAATGGTTAGTTTAGAGCACCGGATAAAGCCTCAAAGCGTCTTTTGCCGAAATATGTCTACAGAGAAACATTTAGAAGCAAATTTGTGTGGAAACCACCCCAATGAAACAGAACTCCAGGTAGCACACGTGATCATTCACAGTGTAAGTGAGAGGAATCCACGGGGGGCGTGCATGTGTGCATGTGTGTGTGCACATGTGTGCGTGTGTGTGCACGCGTGTGTGCATATGTGTGCATGTGTGTGTGCATATGTGTGTGCGTGTTGGATTCTGGACAGATTTTGAAGATACACCCCACAGAATATATTGAGAAAGAGAAGTTTTGCTCTGAGCTACAGGTCGAATGTAGTTGCCATGTACCGAGTTTGAAAGACGGTGAGAGTAACAGGGTCGCAATGAGCTGTCGGAAGTTTACTTTAGGATACGTTAGGCTTGAGAAATATTAGATTTAGATAGCTTTAATTAGACGATTCAGGAGAAGATGTTAATACCAAGTGAGTAGCTGATACACCGTCTCGGCGTCTAGGGAAGAAGAGCTGGCCCGTGGTGTCCATGTGGGCTCTCGAGCACATACGTGTGTCTAACATCACGAGGCTGGACGTCACCACGGGAGAGAGTGTAGTCAGGGAGGTCTAAGTCCCCCCTGGGGACCTCCACTATTTAGAAAATACAGGGGAAAACCTGGCAGTAGGACCAAGACAAAGCGGCTACGGAGATAAAACAGAAACCCAGGTGAGAGTGTCGCCCAGGAACAAGCGGTGTGGAAGAGCAGAGAGCCCCGTGCCTGCCGCACTAGTCCAGACTGCAGCCAACGTCCTTCTCAGATCAAATTTTGATACATAATTTCAATCTCATTATTCAGTCGTACGTAATTTCTAAATCGCATCATCTTTTTTCTGTGAATCATGCGTTATTTAGAAGTGTTTGTGAGTTTCCAAATATATAAGTATTTTCTTTAATATTTTTAACTTAATTGCCTGATAGTCAAAAGACTTCGCCTACGTTCCAGGCCAACGTTCGGCCAGCACCAAACAACAGCCAGTGTATCCAGCTCTCCTTCAGTGACCGAAGGTCCAGAACCCCGTGAGTTACAAACACGGAGCCCACAGATAAGCAGGTGCTCTGACTGTATCATTATAAGTCTAGGATTCAATCTAACAGGTTAGGCGTCTGTTTCAACTGATCGATCCAACAATGTCACAGTTGATAAATTTGTTGAATGTTACCTTTGTATGAAAATTCTTCTTTGAATTTTGTGGAGATTTGCTTAGTGGTCTAGTGCATGTTTAATTTTTGTAAATAATCCAAATGTTCTTAAGAAGAAGTATACTCTATAATTATTTACATTCATACTTTACATGTGTTCATTAGACCAAGCTTGTGAAATGTATCCAAATCTTCTGTAACAGTTGACTGTTTTTGTCTGTGACCCATCAATAATAGAAAGAGTTGTGGTGAAATATCCCACTATCAGTTGCTTTCTCCAGTTTTATTGGTTTTTATTCCGTTTACTATTAGGAATGTACATATTTGAAACTGTTAAATCTTTGGGTTCACCTGATGCTTTTACAATTATTTAGTGGTGCCAGGTACAGTGGGATGGGCCTGAAGTCCCAGCTACGCGGGAGACTGAGGCAGGAGGACAGCTTGAGCCCAGGTGTTCGAGGACAGCCTGAGCAACACAGTGAGACCCTGTCTCTAAAAAATGACAATAAAAAAAA
>NW_012151174.1:6604635-6609909 GCF_000956105.1 Propithecus coquereli | reverse complement strand
GCCTTGCTCTGGGTGAGACTACACACGGCCAACCCCTGACGGCTTGTGCTAGCGTGCGCCTTATAAAATCGTGTAAAATTCATATCAAAATTCTCTCAGACGAAAAGCAAATGTTAGTCCCGTTTCTCAAGTTATTTGGGCAAAAACAATGGTAACGAATGATGAGAAAAAATAGGCGAGGATAAGAAAAACTAAACGTCAAAAGAAAAGTCAGTAAAAACTGGCCGCCAATGATTCTGGATGCTGAAGTTAGCGGACTGTCTATAAAGCAAGGATGCTTATGATGGTAGGAAAATAACAGTTAAAAACGGAAAATTTGGGCTGAGACATGAAAAGAATTGAATTAAAACTCATTTCTAAAAAAAAAAAAAAAAATGAACCAAAATTAAGAACTCAGTGGACAGTGTTATGGGTTGAATTGTGACCTCAAACAAACAAAATATATGTATATATTTTGAAGTCCTATTCCCCAGCACTCAGAACGGGACCTCAGTTGGAAATGGTGTCTTTTTAGAGACGATAAAGTTAGAATTTGCCCAGGAGCAGGGGCCCTGATCCAGCAGGACTGCTGTACTTAAGAAGGGACAGTCTGAACCCAGAGAGCCACACGCAGAAGGAAGAGCGTGGCAGGCGCTGGAGGAGACGGTCACCCACAAACCAAGGAGCAACCGAGGCTGCTGCCAGGGTCTCGGGGAGACGCCGGGGCAGATCCTCCCGACGCCTCCAGAGGGAGCCTGGCGCTGCCGGCACCTCGATTTGAGACTTCTGACCTTCAGATCCGTGAGACGATAAATTCCTGTTTGTCTAAATACCCAGTCTGTGGCGCGGCGGCCCCGGAAAAATACCGCAACGGTTTTAACTGTGGATTGGACAAACTGAGGGGAGAATTAGCAATGCCGCCGTAACGTGTCTAATAAGCTCTAAGTTTCCGTCCCATGAATCTTTCAAGTATTTTATGGCAGCGAAGATAGTCCTGGCCACATTGGGATCAGCCTAGAAAATCCTACATTCACTGCAGGGGTGATCCGGAAACATCCGGGAAGAGGAAAGTCAGGAGCTGGGGCTCAGGGCGACGGTGCATCCTGCAGGTGTCCGGATCTGGCCTTTGGCTTTGAGCAAGTCAAAAATACTTTCGCTGCCCCTTGTGAAGAGGAAAGATTACTTGAAAAATGCTCAGACACAGATAATACGCCTCTCATACGATCCATCATGACACAGAAGCTGAGAGACCAGATTTATTGTGTTCTACCATCAAAATCATTGGCTTCGGCCAGCATAATAGCGGCTGACTGACACTAGTGTCTTAATGCTACACGGCAAGCACCGCCTGTGGTTTCAGTTCCGTGATGATGGCGTCCGCAGAACGCCTTCTGCCTGCAGTACGCACGTGGCAGATCGTATCTTGAAATGTTTCTCTGTCTAAATATCCAAAATAAACATTCGATAATGTCACTATTATTATGCAAAATTAGAATGAAGTGGAGAGTCAAGTATATGAAAGTACAGCAACGTGGTATTTACAAAAGCTTTCACCGAGCCGACCTTCGTTCCTACAACGGGAAAACAAAATCAATTCTGCTTAAGGTAACGCAAGCGATGCTATAATTGAGACCATCTTTATAACACGGCGGGTGCAGTGACAAGAGAAAATGCAAGCCATTTTTATTTTGTTAGAAAATGGCTCGAAGGCAAAGAGATTGCAGCCCTTGGAGACGAGCAATAACCTACAATAAGGGCAGCGGCCACCGCACGAGAGATATACCAGATGGCAGCACTGCTGCCTGCTCGGACACAGGTCACGGAACAGACAATATGGGACTGTCACATGTAGGGTGTACGGAGGGGTGCCTCTTAGGAGGTAGAGCTAACGGTAATGTAGCACCAAGAATATCAAAGCTACTAGTAATCTTTTCCTCTTCATATATATTACTCCACTTGGGATTAGAGTTTCTTATAAATATGACTCAAAACCATTACTGGAGTTTAAAGTTCTTGAAGAAAGGGAACACATTTTTTCCAATCTTATAAAAATGACAGTTGTAAAATAAGTATTCAAAAATATATATTTGTATTTGAATAGAATTAAAATACATTAGAAAATACCAGAGTAGAGTCATTAATAGAAACCAATTTTCCACTGAGGTTTCGTAAAGAGGCTTGAAGAGAATTCTATCTGTAGCTCACCAAAAAGCACAAAAACTGGGCAAAATTTAAAAACTGCTCTTTAATTACACTGCTAAGAAAACGAGGCAGCTAAGACATGGTGTTGGGTAGGAACCAAGATGCAGGAGGAAACGGAAACTCATTTATGTGAGTTAGGGTTAGTGTTAGGGTTAGGGTTAGGGTTAGCGTTAGAGTTCAGGTTAGGGTTAGGGTTATTAACGGCAACTTTCCCCCAGATCATTTTCCATCGTTTCCGTGGAAGTTCAGCTGAAACTGGCACACAGCTGTAGGCAGCCTTGCAGCATGGAAGGCAAAAGCTGAAACTTAGAACTGCCAAGACAGCAGGACTTGGAGAAAGTGCTAGACAAGATGGATCACTGGAGGAGTGAGTTGGGCATTCTACTGAAGCTTATTTTCAAGGCGTTGGATCTTAAATTGCTCTGATCAAAAGAGGAAACACCACAGAAACATGCTGCTAAGAGGTCAAACAAGAAGCCTGACCTTGTGGCTGTCTCACAGACCCAAGAAAACACACACACGCTCACACACACATGCTCACACACACACACTCACACACACACTCACACACACAACTGGAGTTCAGGATATTTTAACAAAGAGGGTGTGCAGAAAACACTCCAGTTCACAATTAAAACCCCAGAAGGACAAAGCCCTTGGATCACTTGCAAACTGGAATAAACGACTGAAATGAGCCTCAAATCATCCCCATTGCTCTCTTGATAAGCAGATCTTTTGTCTTCCAGAAAAATCAAATTTTCTTTGGAGGAGGAAAACATGATTTTCACACCCTGAAAGTTTCATACACAATGTGTAACATTCAACTAGAAATTGTCAAGTATTCAGTAATGGAACTGCTTTCATTATCCACCATGACACAGCAGGTAGTCTCACGACGCGGTGGTCTAAACCAACAGCACACGTTTTGTCGTCCACAATGCTTCTGTGGATCAGCAGTCGTAACGATTGACTTGGCATCATTCACAAAAGGTCTCTCGTGTAATCGCAGTTGGGCTGGACGGAGCTCCGTCTGAGGGCTGCAGCAGCTCGGGGATAACTAAGTGTTAATCTCTCTCTCCAGATAGACAGAGGAGGACCCGGCTAGGGTGAGACAAGGGAGCTGCTTAGGATACAAAATTTAAGGCGACAGCCACTCTCATGGCCATAAAGATGCAGGTTTGGCACTTCCCAGACCCCGAGAGTGCGAGCCTCCTCCACACCGGGGCACACAGGTTAAGCACACATGTCCCTGTGAGACCCGACTTCCATTTGCAAGACCCTTTCTTGCCTCCTGTTCCTGTCCAAGCCCTGATTCAGAGATCACAGTGGATTCTTTCTGCACGGCCTAACTTGGGATTTTTGCAGCATGGTGGTCCCAGGGTAGATGGAAAACTTACACGGTGACGAAGGCTTCAAACAAGTTACTATTGCAAGACATCCAGGTGGACACTCCACCACCATTTCTAGCTTAGCCGCAATTCCATACAGTGCCACTTCTACTGTATTTTACTGAAAATAAGTGAGCCACAAGGTCCAGCCAGTTTCAGTGGGACGTACATGGACATTACCTTTGTCTTTGATGAGAAGAGTATCAAAGAATTTGGAGAAGGTTTCAGAAAAATGCCATCTGGACCATTAACCAAATCCAAACTGAAAAAGACACAGATCTAAAGCGGTCCAGATTTTAGAATAATTAGACAGGAACTTCAAAAGGACTAAGATAATTATTCGTAATGAAGTCAATGGAAAAAATGGAGAATTTCACTAGTCAACTGTAATCTACAAAGAAATTAAAACTCTAGAACACAAAATGCTATAACTAATATTAAGGACTGAATTTTTGAGTTTAAGTGCAGACTGTTAACTCTGGAATAGACGAGTGATCTGAACTGAAACAGAGGGAAGAAACACGCAGAACAAAGAATGAAGGGGGCAGGTCAGGAGAGCGAACATTCATGTAGTTAGAATAACAGAAGGAAAAGGGGGAGAAAATAGGACACAAGCAATATTTATAGAGCTAGGAACTGAAAATGTTCCCAAACAACGAAAGACAGTAAGCCAGAGATCCAAAATTATTCACAAACCCAAAGACGGACATATACAGGGAAAACCACATGAGCAAACATTATATTAAAACTGCTGAAAATGAAAAACAACAAAAAAATATCTAAACTGTCACAGGAAAAACGTCATTTTGCCTTCAAAGTGTCGACCACAAGACTGATAAACAACTTCCCATCAATACCATGGGAGTCGGAAGGCAAAAGCTATGACATCGTTAAAACACTGGATGAAAATAGGTTTCTAGATCCAGCAGAAATAGAGGCACATTTTTTCCTGGATGATCAAAAATGAATGAATTTTTGTGACAGGTTGATCCAGACCCATGAAATAGTATAAAGAGTTTCTCAAACACCACCTGATTCCAGGTGGAAATATGCTATCATTAAGACACGAAGAGTTTTGGACACTGTAAATTTCCCAAATTTATAAAAGAAAGAAAACCCAAATCAACATGGTTACAAAGATAACAATAATGTCTGCGGAGTTATAAATAATATATGAAAAGTTAAAAGAGGAACATCACCATAAATTGTAGAGACAGTTAAAAGATAGCAATAAAATAATGTGAATGATTTTGTGCTAATAGTTTTAACAGGTATGTTATTTCTTGCAAAAGACCATTTACCAAAAGAAGGTAAATACAAGGGATTTCTAACTTTTGAGAATTTTTCCACAAAAATTCAGGCTCAAATAAACTATGAGTACACTGAATATGTGGAACACTTAGAGAAGAAATAACACCAAGCTTAAAGAATCTCCTTTTACAGAATGTTAAAATAGGGACCACTTCCTAACCCTTTTTGTGATGCCAGCATTTGTTTTACATCAAAACCTCACGGAAACATTGTAAGGAAAGAAAATTATGGAGCAAATTCACTCATGAACCAATACACAAAAATATGAACACAAATATTAATAAAATCTAATAACATAAAAATAGTTAATATATAGAAGAAAGTTGGGTTTGTTCCAAGAAGGTAAGGGTTGAAGATTTGAAATGCAATTAATAAAATTCACGAATTAACATAA
>NW_012151174.1:6591210-6593400 GCF_000956105.1 Propithecus coquereli | reverse complement strand
ACCAAGCTTGTGAAATGTATCCAAATCTTCTGTAACAGTTGACTGTTTTTGTCTGTGACCCATCAATAATAGAAAGAGTTGTGGTGAAATATCCCACTATCAGTTGCTTTCTCCAGTTTTATTGGTTTTTATTCCGTTTACTATTAGGAATGTACATATTTGAAACTGTTAAATCTTTGGGTTCACCTGATGCTTTTACAATTATTTAGTGGTGCCAGGTACAGTGGGATGGGCCTGAAGTCCCAGCTACGCGGGAGACTGAGGCAGGAGGACAGCTTGAGCCCAGGTGTTCGAGGACAGCCTGAGCAACACAGTGAGACCCTGTCTCTAAAAAATGACAATAAAAAAAATTAGTTAATTGGTATTCTGCATCTCTAGTTATGACGCATTTTCATAGTGTACTTTTTGTCTATATGTATGTAGCTACACCCACTTTCTTTGTATATTTGTGCATATGTGTGCATCCGTACACATAAACATGTATTTACTTTGCAACCTTCCATGACGCTAGAATTTTACTGTATTACTTCAAAAAGGCACACGATAAAGTTTATTTTTTATTGAATGCATTAGTTGCATGTAATCAATTTATTTCTTTATGGATATATTTTGACTTGTTTCTATAATCTTCTCATTTGGTTTTAAGTTTTTCCACATTGTCATTGCTTTCTTATTTGACTTTTTTGGATGCTAAAGGGTTTTTATTTATTCGTGTTTGTCTCACTCTGCCTCTTTTCCCTCTTTTCAAATGCTTCTTCCTCAAATGGCATATTTAATTTAATAAAGACTTAAACTTGAGCAAGCGCTCGATACTTATTACTTTGGAAAAATTAGAGAGAACCGAATTTTCCCGTCCAGCTTCCGTAACGTCCTGGCCCAGCATGTCGCTGGGAATGCTCCCGCCAAGGTCAACGGCGATTCTCTGTTGCCGAGCCCAGTGGCACCTCCCCCCCTCCACCCACCTGACCCTTCCGCGTGGTCTGAATAGTCTGTCCATAGACATATCCACACGTCTGGCTGGCTTTTTTGTAATACCCCATTATCTACAGAATAACCCATTGTTTGGGCCATTTTGGGCTTGGATGAAATTGACACATGAGAAGGCACAGAATTCTGAAGAGCAGTTTTGAAAATCTGGCAGGGCCGGTGGGAGGCGGGGACGAAATCCAGAGCTTTCGGACCAGACCTCTGGGCAGGTGGATCGCTGGGTGTGAGCCTTCCTTTACGAATTTGCCGTATATTGTGCCTTGCTCTGGGTGAGACTACACACGGCCAACCCCTGACGGCTTGTGCTAGCGTGCGCCTTATAAAATCGTGTAAAATTCATATCAAAATTCTCTCAGACGAAAAGCAAATGTTAGTCCCGTTTCTCAAGTTATTTGGGCAAAAACAATGGTAACGAATGATGAGAAAAAATAGGCGAGGATAAGAAAAACTAAACGTCAAAAGAAAAGTCAGTAAAAACTGGCCGCCAATGATTCTGGATGCTGAAGTTAGCGGACTGCCTATAAAGCAAGGATGCTTATGATGGTAGGAAAATAACAGTTAAAAACGGAAAATTTGGGCTGAGACATGAAAAGAATTGAATTAAAACTCATTTCTAAAAAAAAAAAAAAAAATGAACCAAAATTAAGAACTCAGTGGACAGTGTTATGGGTTGAATTGTGACCTCAAACAAACAAAATATATGTATATATTTTGAAGTCCTATTCCCCAGCACTCAGAACGGGACCTCAGTTGGAAATGGTGTCTTTTTAGAGACGATAAAGTTAGAATTTGCCCAGGAGCAGGGGCCCTGATCCAGCAGGACTGCTGTACTGAAGAAGGGACAGTCTGAACCCAGACAGCCACACGCAGAAGGAAGAGCGTGGCAGGCGCTGGAGGAGACTGTCACCCACAGACCAAGGAGCAACCGAGGCTGCTGCCAGGGTCTCGGGGAGACGCCGGGGCAGATCCTCCCGACGCCTCCAGAGGGAGCCTGGCGCTGCCGGCACCTTGATTTGAGACTTCTGACCTTCAGATCCGTGAGACGATAAATTCCTGTTTGTCTAAATACCCAGTCTGTGGCGCGGCGGCCCCGGAAAAATACCGCAACGGTTTTAACTGCGGATTAGACAAACTGAGGGGAGAATTAGCAACACCGCCGTAACGTGTCTAATAAGCTCTAAGTTTCCGTCCCATGAATCTTTC
>NW_012151174.1:6578048-6580750 GCF_000956105.1 Propithecus coquereli | reverse complement strand
AAAAAAAAAAATGGTTTACCATTTCTGATATCATAACTTACTATAAAGCTATAGTAATTTAAACCATACAGTAATATTTCAAGGACAGATAAATGAAATATAAATGAGTCTCCAAACAAACATATATATAATCATATACACATTTTTTTAACTTGCTTTACAACAAAGTGATACTATGGCAATAGAGTAGTGATACGATTATTTTATCAATAAATGGTGCTGGGTCAGTTGATATCCATATGCAGAGAATTACCATGCCTTTAACCTCTTATCATACATAATACCAATTTTAAATTGGTTTCAAATTTAAATGTAAATGACAAAGCAATAACATTTCTAGAATATTACATTGAAGAATATCTTCCTGATGTTGAGATTGATATGTATTTCCTAAATAGAATTCAATAATTCCAAAAGAGCATTAATCATAAAGGGTAATAAATTAAACTTAATTAAAATTATCAATTTCTCTTTATCAAAATAAACCACTGACAGAGGACAAAGGAAAAATATAATTGTGATGCATTTATCCAATAAGCACCTGGTATCCATAATATGTAAAAATCTCCTAAATATCAATAAGAAAAAGAAAACTTAATGAATCAATGGACAAAAGACTTGAACAGCATCTCCACAAAGAAGGTATCGAATAACAATTAAGTAAATGAAACATAATTGACAAAGTCAGGGAAAATTAAAACCACAGGATAATACTGTTACAGATCAGAGCAGCTAAACTTAGAAAGAAGAAACTTGGCAATATTGAATGAGTCAAATATTTGGTATAAGTTGAACTCTCGCGATCTACTATTGGTTTTGTAAATTGGTACAATCATCGTAGGAAATTGGTGTTATCTATGAAAGCTGAGTAGATGCTTATTCTAGAACCCAATACTCCACTACTAGATGACACTTCTACCAAAAAACAGAATATAAAAAAGAAACCATGCTGTGTTCAAACAATGGAATATTACACTGCAATGAAAAACAAACTGCTGCTGTATGAACGTGTATATAAATATGGAGACATAGTACTGAGCAAAGAAAACCTGACATGAAAGCAGACTCAGGGTGTGAGTCTATTTATATAAACTTTGATTTAGGCAAAATTATTCCAAGGCAACAGAAGTCAGAAAAATAATTACCGTTGAGTTGCAATTACCATAAGGAGGCCTGAGAAAGATTTCCATTTCCAAAGGGCCGTGAACTTTTCTGCATGTACTGAATTTCAGCATAAAGACTCTTCAGAACAGGGCTTGGAACCAGGACGCTCTCACCTGGCTGGTCTAACACCACATGGCGCAACCGTTCTAGAAACAGCCTGGCGGTTTCATTTAAAGGTAAACACACGTATAACACATGACACAAGTCCGCGCCTAGTTACCGAAACAAAGGTAAACATGCTTCCGCACAGTGTTTATAGCAACGTTTTGACATGACGAGTAAACACCACCGACACCCCACGTCCTGTAACAAGCGAAGGCGTGTCACCACGCCGGAACACACTCACCGACACAGTAATGTGAATGATTTTGTGCTAATAGTTTTAACAGGTATGTTATTTCTTGCAAAAGACCATTTACCAAAAGAAGGTAAATACAAGGGATTTCTAACTTTTGAGAATTTTTCCACAAAAATTCAGGCTCAAATAAACTATGAGTACACTGAATATGTGGAACACTTAGAGAAGAAATAACACCAAGCTTAAAGAATCTCCTTTTACAGAATGTTAAAATAGGGACCACTTCCTAACCCTTTTTGTGATGCCAGCATTTGTTTTACATCAAAACCTCACGGAAACATTGTAAGGAAAGAAAATTATGGAGCAAATTCACTCATGAACCAATACACAAAAATATGAACACAAATATTAATAAAATCTAATAACATAAAAATAGTTAATATATAGAAGAAAGTTGGGTTTGTTCCAAGAAGGTAAGGGTTGAAGATTTGAAATGCAATTAATAAAATTCACGAATTAACATAATAAAGAAACAACAACAAATGGTTAACCTAGAGATGCAGAAAAAGCACACGATCCATGTCGGTGTCTATTCATAATAAAATGTCTCAGGAAACTAGAAGTATAAGAAAATTTCCTTAACTTGGTGTAAAATAGCTCCAAAACACTGTAGTTAACCTCAGAACTAATAGTAAAATATTGACAGTTTTTCTTTTAATTTGGGAAAGAAGTCTGAATATTTACTTTCATTATTTCTGTAAAATATATATTAATACTACTAGAGTCTTGTGTGCATGTGTGTGTATACACACATGTATAGATGTAATGTATGTTCCTGTGTATGTGTCTGTAACAGTACTACATAAAATTTGGAGATGGCAGTATTGTTTACATAAAAAGTAATACAAAATCTACAAATTAATATAATTATTTAGTAAATTAACCAAGGCTGCTGGATTCAGTGTCTATATAAAAAATCAAATGCGTATATAATAGCAACAAAATTAGCAAATTAACTTTATAGACAAATCAACTATGTATGATTAAAATTAGAAAAAGGCTTAGTAAGCCCCCTACTTTAAATACATAAAAATTAAAAAATATTTAAACAATTAAAGGTGACCTAAACGATTATAAAAGTAGCTGCTTCATAGTTGTTAGGGTCAATATCTTAAAAGTTCAAGTCTTCTTAAATTAATCTGTAGTTTCAAAGAAATTCCAGTGAACATAAAACTGCATG
>NW_012151174.1:6558979-6576788 GCF_000956105.1 Propithecus coquereli | reverse complement strand
TCTACCAAAAAACAGAATATAAAAAAGAAACCATGCTGTGTTCAAACAATGGAATATTACACTGCAATGAAAAACAAACTGCTGCTGTATGAACGTGTATATAAATATGGAGACATAGTACTGAGCAAAGAAAACCTGACATGAAAGCAGACTCAGGGTGTGAGTCTATTTATATAAACTTTGATTTAGGCAAAATTATTCCAAGGCAACAGAAGTCAGAAAAATAATTACCGTTGAGTTGCAATTACCATAAGGAGGCCTGAGAAAGATTTCCATTTCCAAAGGGCCGTGCACTTTTCTGCATGTACTGAATTTCAGCATAAAGACTCTTCAGAACAGGGCTTGGAACCAGGACGCTCTCACCTGGCTGGTCTAACACCACATGGCGCAACCGTTCTAGAAACAGCCTGGCGGTTTCATTTAAAGGTAAACACACGTATAACACATGACACAAGTCCGCGCCTAGTTACCGAAACAAAGGTAAACATGCTTCCGCACAGTGTTTATAGCAACGTTTTGACATGACGAGTAAACACCACCGACACCCCACGTCCTGTAACAAGCGAAGGCGTGTCACCACGCCGGAACACACTCACCGACACAGACGGGAACCACGACGATGTGGCAACACGAAGGAGCTCGGAGCGTCAGGCCGAGAGACAGACCCCGGCTCAAAAGAACCCATTCGGTGTGATCGGACGTGGCACTCGGAAAGACAAAGGAATCTGCAGTGGCGGCCGGTGCTGCCTGGGGCCAGACGTGTGTGTTGTTGACTGGGAAAAACCATAAAAAAATTTGAGGTTAATGGAAATACGCTGTGTATTGATTTTTCTAGTGGTTACATAAAATGTTCAAATCTCATTGAAATTTACACTTAGTGCAGTTTATTTTGTTCAATGTAAATTATACCTCAGTAAAGTTGATTTTTAAATGTATATAAATGTATTTATATGTAAATTATACATGCACATAAATAGATGAATAAAAATTGAGTAAAATAACTTTTAAAAATAAGGTTTACAGAGTAGAACAAAAAAATAACCCTTAAATTCATCTTATTTAAAACCATTCTGCTCTGCTAAAAGGCGGTCTACTAAATATACTGCTAGTTTGTATCTTTTAATTCCTAGCTGTTTTGCATGACAAAAAAAAGATACAAGGCTAAGATTTCTATCAGTTTAAGCCAATAATGGCAAAACATCAATTGAGAGAAAACACGTGGTTATAATAAATATTAATACAGATAATAACCTGGAGGGAAGGAATGAAGTGTAGCTCACATAGCAACCATCTGGGATGTTTGTTTTTTGAGCCTTCCAACCACAAAGACATTTCATTTCCCAAGGAGGCCCACAAGTCGAGGTAGAGTGACAGCTTTGTTTTCTTAAGTGGCAAGCGTTCAAAGGCAGTTTTGTGCGGGCTCAGCAAGCAAACGACGTCATCGGACTGTGATTCAACTCAACTCTGTCCTGTTACGCAGAACAAAGTCAGTAAAGCGCACAGAATTCCAATTTACTCGCTAAAATTCCCCCTTCCACCAAACATTCTGAAATCAGCTCATCCAGCGGTATCTGCCTAATGTCAACCAACGGTAAGAAAAGTTTAATAAAACATTCTCCCGGCACCAGAGCCCTGCTCCAAATAAGACTCAATGTCAAGTATTTTCTTGACATTGGATTTTATTTCAAGACTTTCAGGTAAACCCACACCCTTGCCTTCACTCGGTAACAGCAGACACGTTCTGTTTTCCGTAGCCGAAGCCCGACTGGTAGAGTAGATGGTCCACTCTGCACGCTCGGAGGGCTCTGAATCGGGCAGCCTGTGTATTCGGCGTGTGCGAAGTCTCGGGGGCAAAGAAGGAAGGAGTTCTTGGTGGGCAAAAAAATGAAGACAACCGCAACTCGAAACGGCAGCGGGTAGGCGAGCTGAGCATGGCTGGGAAGGTTTTCTGTCTCGTCTCATTTATTTTCTTACTTTTAGCCAAGGCGACAACGTCACCACGAAGAAGGAAAAGGGAAGAAATTGAAGTATATTAAAATAGACACACTCAATTCACCCAGAGTAATAAAAATAGTATTTCCTATTCAGTTAATGAGATCGAAGGAAGCACAGTTCCCCTGTCGAATAGAAAAATGCATCATTTCTGGTCTTTGCTTATCAACCCGAAAAGACTTCTACTTCTGCCGCAGCTATACGATAATGAGGATGATGAGCATTTTCTGGGAAATCTTCCCAGGGATCACTCTGGGGTCAGTTCTCTCTGGCCCTCATGCAGAATCGCAGCTTCGAAGCGCCGCTCAGCAGCATGCAAGGATGGCAAAGCCAGCGCCTGCGTCTTTGCTCTGGGCAGGTGAAGGCGAGTAGCCGTGGCAGCAGGAGAAGCCTCTTTGGGAAAGCAGTCCAGAGACTCGCGCTGTCCGATCGGCCGTGCGTGACGAGGCCACAGCCGCAGCGTCCCCGCGGAGCTGCAGACGGCTGACGGCTCCCGCAGTGTGACTCCAGCCCGGTCCCCTGCCGGGGAAACGTGTGCGTCCCGGAGGGAGGAGCAGACGTGTGGCCTGGCCTGCTCCCTCTCGTACCCTGGGACCCGCTGGTGACAGTTAGTATTTCTGTAGCCGTCAACAATGTGTCACGCTCTTTTAGGGCCTGACACTTACGAAATCTGAGAGCCTCGTTCAAAAAGCACTGTCAGCAACGTAAAGTCAGATACAATGGGCGCGTGTAAGAAATCCTGAAGCTTAAGTTTCATTTACATGTCAGTAAATCTATTTTTGATAGCCAGGTCCTGGACCCTGTAACTATGCGGAAGTCTCAGAAGCTGGGGTGCGCCAGGGGCAGGATAGCGTGTCGGGAAACCCCGAAATGGGCCTGCTACCCCCGCCACGAGATGACAAGTCAGTGTCGCGATGGGTTAGAGGTCAACGTCGTTGTCTGAGACACTTCAAGCAATTCAGGGGAGCCTGGAAATTCTCCGAGAAGGTCCTAGGACATAAACTGCCACGCGCATCTTCCCTGTCCCACATCACCCGTCACACGTGTCCCCTTCCTAGTAGCAAGGGTCCCTTCCTACCGGAAATGTGCGCCCAGTGACCCAGACCCACTGCGAGCAGCTCGGCGAGTGCTAAGGAATCATCCGGCCGCCGTGCACGCTCCCACGCCCTGCTCCCGTGGCGGGGGGTGCACCGGCCTTCCCTGCAGGGAGAACAGCCGGGAAAGGTCCACATGGCAAGAAGCGCTGACCCCAAATTCAGTCTGACGTTGCGTAGGGTGAAGGAGGTAAGTGCGGCCTACTCAGCGTGCCCTTGTCAGACAGCGGGAGACAGAAGGGGCCTTGTCGGCTCCACCCGCCCCGAACACAGACGCAGATGGACAGCAGCCCCCACTCGGACCTGCGGGCAGCGTTAGTGAGGGAGTCGTGGGACAGGGACAGCGTCGGCAGGTGTCTGGGTGCTGTGTTTCCCACGCATTCCAGGGAAGTGCAGGCGTCCAAGTCCAGCCGTGGGTTTGAGCTATAGGACTAGAAACGCACTGATCCAGCTTTCTGTGAGATCCAGGTCCAAGACATAATAGCAATATGACATTGCAGAACCTTCCGGCTTCACAACCACAGCGAGAAGCTCCTCGTCTGAAACCATCTGAGGACCTGGCAGGAGCATGGCAGCCGCAGCTGCGCCGTGTTGCAAACTGCTCCCAGGGCTGGTGCATCAGCCTCCTGGGACAGGCCCCTCCCCTGGAGTGACCAGACGGCGGATTCCAAGCTTTATCTTTGGTTAGTATTTTATTGTATCTTTTGAAGATGGGAACTCACTGTTGCCCAGGTATGAGTGCCGTGGTGTCAGCTCACAGCAACCTCAGACTCCTGGGATCCTCCTGCCTCAGCCTCCCGAGCAGCTGGGACTACAGGGGTGTGCCACCACGCCCGGCTAATTTTGCTAATTTTTGTAGAGAAGGAGTCTCACTATGTTGCTCAGGTTGGTCTCAAACTCCTGGCCTCAAGCCATCCTCCTCGCTCGGCCTCCCAAAGTGCTGGCGTTACAGGCGTGCGCCGCTGCATGGGGCCTACGTTTGATTCATATTGATTAACCACTCCCCCACGGCTGATTTATGAGAACACTGCAGGGGGGACCAGTCTCCAGGGACTGAACCCTAACTATGTTCACGTTTACCATCCACTCTCACAGCCGGCGTGGCAACGTCACCCATTCTTCAAATACGTTGATTTTTTTTAACCGATCATATCTCAGTATCCTAGTACAATGACAATTTCAATTATATTTTAAAATATTGCATATAAATATAAAACACATCGAATCAATCTTACATAATGACTCCGCTATTTGTATTTGGTGGACACTAACCTTAAACGCTGCAAGCCCCGCAGACAAAGCACACTTCGCCGCAGAGAATGTTCCGTCTCCCACCCTCGCGAGCAGCAGCGGAGGCGGGCGCTGGGAATGCAAGCACAGCCTCAGCACTCCCCGGCGTGAGGAGTGGGGGGTCTGGAACCGGAGTCCCCGGGAAGGGGGTGGAGGAAGCAATGAGAAACTGAAGTTCGAAGTCTCTGAGCACACACACGCCTAAGTGAAGAGTTTCCAACAGGCGGAAACACGACAGGGATTTGCCTGATTAAGTCTGGAACGCGGGCCCGAGGCCACAAGGGGCGCCCGTCTTTTATGAGACGTCTGCGGCAGAATCTGCAGGCTGAGAAGGAGCCGGAAGCGCTTCCGGAGACCAGAACTGAGCCATCTGAAGCGGTGACTTTAGCGTCCTGCAATCGAGGTCCTGTCCGTGACCCAGACGGAGCCCTGGGCTGTCCTGCTGCTGCACACTCGGTGCGCGAGGACCGGAGCAGCGAGTTTCGTGAACGGATCGCTGCCTTGCCTTTCTGCTCTACTCCGTTTATCAGAAAAGAAGCAGTAAAATGAAATCGTAAATGTTTCCCTTCACTTGAGGATAATTTTTCGGTTTTCTCAGTTTAGGGTTTGCAGCTGTTGCAGTCTTGAAAGGAGAATTAAGTTAAATTGCTTCAGAAGAGGAGAGAAGGGAGGCTTCTGTGTGTTGAATTAAGAACAGTCCGACACAACCACGTGGGAAGAGTTAGGGCTCCAGAGACCCGGAAGGCAGTTGGCTGTTTTCTGACTGTGGGTGAACAAGCCCCGCGGTGACGGGTAAACTGAGGACAGCTGCGTGTATTTGGCACCAGAAAGCAAAGCCTGTTGGGGATTCGGGGCTCTAAACCTCGATGTGAAGGAGCGTCCGACAGCCCAGGATGAGCACCCATCAGTGACGGCTGAAAGAACGGAGTTGGGCGCGTATCCCCGCTCTGGGCGTTCACTTCACCACCAAGCAGGGGGGCGTCCGCTGCACCGCCTGGACTCTCGGTGAGCTCAGAGCGAGGTTCCGATTTGTTGTCCATCATCACCCATGAGGAGGAGAAACTGAGGCAGAAGCAGTGCTCCCCAAGTTCCTGTTCCTAAGTGTGCAAGCCCAGCCTTACAGGCCTGTAACCACCCTACCGCAGCCTTGGCAGAAACCCATCTTTCTGATTCATTAGGTAATGGCTGTATCGCTTGGAGCAGTGGCAAAGCTTCCGGAATGTGCAGGATTCCTGAGGGCAGCCGGGCGGCCCCAGAGCCAGCTGCAGGGAACGTTTCTCAATCTGGAGGCAGCAGCTGCCTGGGAGAACCGCCCAGGGACTCAAATTGAAAATTTCTCCTGAGGTCTCTGTCTCTAGCCTCCTCAGTCATTCTGTAAAGTATTAATATCCTGAAACAAATCCCTTTCTATGGATTCTACCGTCTGCCATCTAACCTGAACCACCATGAACGGGAATCACCAAATGACTAAATTAGGTGTTTCACCAACTGGGTAACTGGGACTGAATCCGTCTTTGACTGAATTTTTCGCAGTGAGTGAGCCGTTCCTGGAACCCAGGTGCAGTGGGCTGGGTTGCGTTCCTGCGTGAGCATCAAACAGAGCTTCGCACGCCGTGCCGAGGCGTTCGCAGATTCCTCTCGAGCCTTGTCCAGAGACCCTCGGGTGAGAATTACATGCTAAAGGGAAGAGTCCAATATAACAAAACATGAACAAATTAAAATAAAACCTTTCCTGTTGGATGTTGCCATGGCAGGGAGAAGAGTCCGCACACAACTGTGCAACGATGCGAACAAGAGCACAACCCAGTGTGAGACGATGAACTTTTTGTTCCCTGCGGTCACAGCCCGGGGGAGGGGAGGACGCACCCAGATACGAGAGCTGCAGAACCCAAGATAAGTGCACCGTTCCCACCGAGGAGCTTGGCTTTCTGACGCGACGCCGGGCAACTTTGCACTTGGGGACCAACGCTGACGTTGAGTGACTCCCAGGTCCACAGCCCCAGTCCACGGGCTGCCCCGGCCCCCACAAGCCTTGGCTGAGAAGAATGTGTAGAAGGTTCCCGAGTCTTGTTGAAGGGAAGGGGTGCAGTAAAAAGAAAAAAATGACTCTTCACGCCTGGAATATGCAGTGGCTGTAATTTCTCAGCTAATTTCCTGAATCTTAATAACAAACAAACACACAAATAAAAACGAAACCTAATACCAGCAAGGAAAAAGTTGGTACGGAAAATAGCCACGTAGGGGCACAATTTCTTCAATCCCAGGATGGTAAACTGTCACAGAATGCGGCTAAAAATGCGCATTCCTGCTCACTGTGGCCTCGAATCAGAGTGTTGTTTACCCACCGTGCCATTCTCATCCCCTTTTCTCCAAACGATATTCGGAAAAATGTGATTTGTCAAAATACTTTCCTGTCTTGTCCACAGCTCTTTAATCTACCACGTGCAGATCGCGTACCGGGGGCCTCAGCGCAGGGAAGGTGAAACCGAACCCTCCCTGTCCGAGCCTTTCCCGGGTCTCAGCCCCGCTCCCCGCGCCCGGCACCCGCCTCGCTCCGACCAGCCGCAGACGCGACAAACGCTCAGCCCCAGCCTCAGTTCTCCCCCTGACTTTCTGGTCTCTCCAGACGCTTTGGTTTTCCAGCTGTTTCCGCCTTGGGTCGCTCTTCTAGATGAGCGTTCTCTGACGCATCGGTGCTTTATAAAATGATCCGTAGACATAGAAATGTCCTCAGTTCTTCGGTTCCACAAGCTGTGCTAAAGTGTTAAAATAAATGTCTTTTATGGACATAGTCTTCCCACAACTCACTGTGTTGCTCCGTTACAAACTTCAAGGAGATAACGGTTTGGGAAGCACAGGTCGCCGGTGGCTTGGCGTGTTTGTGTATTTTTACAGAACACAACGGTGACTTTCAATGTATCTCACGGGAAATTCAGCCATCTCCTTTGGCAGCGAGATATAAACGTATAAACAAAACAGAAAGTCAGTGGCCAGCAAAGGACGTGGGAGAAGGATCGCTTACTTCAGATGCTTGTAAAATAACATCAGCAAGAAACATAGCGCCATTATTTTAAATTAGATTTGCACTGTTTTTCAAAGTTATTGCCCTCAAGGCTATAGTCATTGGCTTTGTATCACCCTAGACTGAATGACTAGATTCTTGTACAAATGACAGAAATACATTTTAAAAATTTAAGTGCACTTAACTGTTTTCATATTGATTTAAAAAAAACACAAATATTTCCTCATTTCAGTTCTGTTCAATAAAGAATAGAAATTGTTATAAACCTAAATTAACACAGGTGTCTTTTATTATTTACCTTCCTTTGGGAAAAGCATATTCTTTTCCAGAATAAAAATACTTTCTTAATTTTTGGAAGAATATTGGTTATTATTCACAAAATTAAAATATTCTTAAAAGTGAGCACCCTGCCCCTTGATGTCCCATTTGTTCTGTTTGTTTTCAGGTTTTCTTGGTAGAAACACGCTGCCGTTTTAAATTAGATTCACCTAATTGTGTCAAATTCACTCTTTTATGAATAAAAACCACATCTAAAAAAATAAAATTCCTAGAAATAATTATTGACCCAGATAGCCTATAAACTGCTCATAAGAAAATGTTTGTCTTAAAACAATTTCAAAAGAAACCTAAAAAAATCGTGGACTGATCTTTTTGGTTTTCTGTTCAGACTGATCTGAAATAAAATTTTTATGATTATTAACAAATAACAGTTTTTGAGCTTGAGGCGTCATTCCAAGATATCAAAATGCAGCTATCTGCGTCCTCCCAAAGCTGGTGACACAGTCAGGAATGTGACGTGCCGGAACCAGGCCGACGGGCGGAGGTGACTTGACCCACCTCCTCACTCGTTCTGCGGCCTGGATGACGCCGCACGATCTTTAGTTTCCTCGTCTGCAAAAAGGCAGAAAACAGTCGTGATGAGGACATCATTAAAAATTTTCGCACACAGTAAAGGTGCAAAATTGGTAAATTGTATCTTTTCTCTCCATTAGGATCGTGCATTGTCTAGATTTCTCTTTTCCCCCAATGTTCTCTCCCTCCATCTCCCTTCCTCTCTCTGCCACACGCGCAGCATTAACAAGTACAGACTTTCAAAGACACAACGATTTTAACAAACTCAGTCTGATCCAGTCCTGCTATTACTCCAGCACACATGTATGAAGTGCACACATACATGTGTATGCACAGGTAGCTGTCAACACACAGACACGATCAGCAAATGTTTCCCAAGGCCGTCAAGTGCGTAAACTGCTGTCGCTTTGCTGGTACAAGACACCTGTGTTGCCCCAGGTGGTTATGACCATGAAGAGATGTTACTTATTTATTTAATCGAGGATAATGAGGATGGATATAAGTTTGGTTAAAATACACATGAATGCATTTACAGTCAGCGTAACACACACAGACACACAGGGTTTCTTGTTTTGTTTTGTTTCTTTGTTTTGTTTTTTTACCAACCTTAAAAAAATCGCCACTGTATCTCGTCACGACTGCACAGCTGGAAGGAGATCCCTGTCTTAGTGGGTGCAAAGTCATTCGCTTGTCATCCAAGTTCCCCCCTCTCAGCCTTGAGGGACAACATACATAGATCTAAACTTAAGGAAAAATAAATTAAATAGACGGTAATAAAAAATCTGTGAGGCCGGGCGCAGTGGCTCACACCTGTAATCCTAGCACTCTGGGAGACCGAGGCAGGTGGATTGTTTGAGCTCAGGAGTTCGAGACCAGCCTGAGCAAGAGCGAGACCCTGTCTCTACTAAAAATAGAAAGAAATTATCTGGACAACTAAAAATATATAGAAAAAATTAGCCGGGCATGGTGGCGCATGCCTGTAGTCCCCGCTACTCGGGAGGCTGAGGCAGGAGGATCACTTGAGCCCAGGAGTCTGAGGTTGCTGTGAGCTAGGATGACACCATGGCACTCTAGCCTGGGCAACAGAGTGAGACTCTGTCTCAAAAAAAAAAAAAAAAAAAAATCTGTGGCTAATTACACGCCTCATGTATTTGAAGAAAATTGGTGTGCCGTTTGTATAAACAGCAAATGCTTGGAAGCAGACAGTTGATTCCGCAGGTAATAGTCCGTCTCAATAGAAATATTCCCCGGGAATCTGTGAGATTCTGTGAGTCGGTTCTAGCCATGACTGATACAGTATAAAGTATGTGAAATTTGGTAGGTGCCATCACGTTAAACACACACACACACACACACACACACACACACAGTCTCAAGTGCTTAAGTAATATAAGTGATACCAGTTTTATCAATCTTAAAATAAAAATATTGATCTTATTCATAACATAATTCTTCCGGTAACGTGTTTATGGGGAGTGGGTGATGCATTGATAATTCTGAGATAAACAACTCTCTGGCGGTCTCCCCCACCTCGCAACGCCCCCCGGCAGTGAGCGCGCCTGCTGTTTCAGGATCACACACATTCGATCGAGTCACGTTCCAGGTCACCTTTACGAAGCACTAAGAAGGGTACGATGCCCTTCCTAGCCAAAAGGTCTCCCTGGCTGAAGCATCGGAGGACAGTGAGTGATTCCCGGGGTGGAACTATGCACTGTGCCGGATGACGCTAACCAGCTCCTGCTCTCCTGCAGGAGGCCGAGAGCACAGATGGGCCCGGACCTCGCCCAGGAGAGAGCCGTGGGGAGCACTGGACTCCCGCGTTAGCAGAGGTTCTGAGACCAGCAATTTTTTCCTGGCTAAAATATTCACCTAAGTGAATCAAAAAATAATTTTAGTGCAACTGCATTGACAATTTTTCCTGTAAAGTCAAAGGGAAGTGTCCTCTTGCATCCGCATGTGTGCTTGGACTGGGTGCTGCTGAGACTGTTTCTCTCTCCGTCAGTGACAAGCAGGCGAGTCCTAAATAACAGGTCTCACACTCGTCTTTCTCTTTCTTTTTACTTTTTGGGTCTAAAGTAAGAAGGAAAAGGCCCCAATCCACTCTTCCTTTGTCCTGGTTCTGTCATAGCTGTGCTTGCGGTGAACCCGTCTGCAGCATACAGAAGTGTGAGGAAACCTTGAACGGCGCACGTCAGTGCTACGCCCGTGCGGAGACCTGGGTACAGACTCCCACGCGCTGCTCTCCGCTCTGCTCGGCTATGGCCTTGCACGACAGTCTCCCAACCCGATAGCGCTGTCCACCATCCGTCTCGCATTGCTGGGATTAATGTAGAGGCTGTCAATTCACAAGTCAAAGCATCGCTTCCTCTAAAGATGGTTGAAAATGATTCCCTTTACTCTCAAAGTCATGCTACGTATTATACTTTATAAACACATACGTGGATAGGCTCGATAAGTCCTCAAGTTTCTATGCATTATATTCTTTCCAGATTGAATTTTCTCTTGAATGAAATAGGAAAAGGGGAATTTGTATTAGATAAAATATAAAATATATTTATTTTATAAATAGCAAGCTCAAATATATTGTGACCATCAATGTTTGCCAATCTTTTCTCTGTAACATTTCCAATATATTTTTTTAAATACTGAAATGTATTTCCTTTTTCTTGCTACTTTAATGGATCTTAATTCTAATTCATCTAATACAGTATTCCGGCCTTTGCTTTTTTATCGACTTTTCTACAGCATTAGAAAAAATACATAGTATTATTTTTACAATAATATCATGAATAAATTATCCCAATTTGATACATTTTCAGCTCTCATTTTCTATATATAATCTATTTCTTAATTTTATCTCTTAAATACAACTAAAGTGTATCAATTCATCAGCATCTTTACTGTCACCCCACCTATCCAAGCTGCCGCCACTTCTCATCTAAATAGTCATGAACGGTTCTGTTTTGGTTTCCCCACATGTATTCAACCCTTCTCCAACCCATTTTCCAACCCCTAGTAATGATGGTCTTTTTAAAAAGGTAAATGTTTTCTTGTGAGATTCCTTTCCCCTTAAAACCTTTAATGTTTTCGCACTGCTAAAAAATTAAATATGCATTATCTTTAATATAGTCTACAAGCCTATGTATGTAGTTATATATATTATTTTATATATACATATATTTCATAAGGCAACGTACTTCTCTAACACAGTCTACAAGGACACGAGAGTGAGTTCTACTTACATTTCCAGGCTTGCGCCATTTTCTCTTTCATTCTCTAAAGCCAGCTGCACTACAGTTTTCCCATGTGCTAGAACACGTTATGTTTTCTCCTACTGCAGTCTTTCTGCAGGCTGGTGTTTTACCAAGAAATAGTTTTTCTACTTCTGTTCTTTACTTAACTAGATATTACTTATCTATTTAATTTCTGATCAATGACTTTTATTTTTCTAGACCCTTATCATTTTCCAGACTCTAAAATGGAACTATTTTAGGATTAGAGCTTAAATGTTTACAACATTCTTACCTCTTGTACAATTCCTGTCTCCTTTTATAATTATACCTTATTGGAGGAATCATCAGCTGAACATCTGTTTGAGCCACCAGACTCTGAGCTGTGAAGGCAGAGATGAAACTGATTTTTATCACCGTTACATTCCCGTTACTTAGCAAGGTACCGGGCCTACAGCAGGTATTCACCGAGTATTTTGCAGAGAAGGAAGGGGAGAGGGAAGGACAATGAAGGAAACGACTGTCCCCGCAGGGCGATGGGCACTGGGAGGCGGGCGTGGATGGGCACTGACGCTGGCGCCATGGTGGTGGTTTGAGGATCACCTGTGTGTGGACTGCAGCTGGCTCCCAGGACCTGTGTGAGCACCTCCGTGTGGAAGTTCTTTCCAAATTCCGAAGCCATCACAGATGTAGCAGTCTGCCTTTGTTTAAAAAGTAGTTTGCCACATTTAATCATACAAGCTGAATCCACATATGTTTACACATGTATGGTGTCAGAAATGACATGTGTCCCAAATATGCATTAGAAGGCTTCAAAAACATTCAGTGATGCAAGGTTGAAAGTGAGATGTAGTCCGTGAAAACAATAAAGTTATGTTTAACGGAAAGATATTTCACACTGCATAATAGAGTTCTCTGGAAAGACAGAACCAGTAGGATGCATGCGTGTGTAGACAGGCTCGAGCAACTATGGAGGCTGGGCAGTCCCAGCACAGACTGTCTGCAAGCCAGAGCCCCCGGGATGCTGGGAGCACGGCCCAGGCCAGGACTCAAGGCCTCAGAACCAGGGAAGCCAACGGTGTTAACTCCACACCTGAGGCTAAAGGCCGGAGCACTCGGGGGCGGGGCTGGGGGAGGCTGGGTTGGTGTAAGTCCTGGAGGCCAAAGGCTGGGAGCCTGGAGCTTCTGTCCAAGGACAGGACAAGAAGAGTGTACCCCGGTTCCAGCAGACAGAGCCACTCATCCGCCTTCCTCTGGTTCTGATCTCCGGACCTCCAGCAGGCTGGATGGAGGCCCCCCACAATGAAGGCGGACCTCCCCACAGTCCCCTCGGACCCACAGACACACCCACAGAAGGGCTTTACCGGGTTGCTAGGTTTTCCTTATCCAGCCAAGTCGGCACCTAAAATTAACCTTCGCACACTGCTCCAGTGTTACAGTTCAATCAAAACCGAAAACGCAGTTGCTTCTCGGATGCACTGGTCTCATTCCAAGTCCTCATTCCTGTCCTTGGACAGTAAAGATTCTAGAACAAACCACAAAAAAGGCAAGGCATTCTAATTTTAAAGCAAGTTTTTAAGCAAGATTCTTTTTCTTGGGTTGTTTGAATGTTATTTTACTTGAGGCAGGATAAAAAACCAGAACTCGCAATATCTGTATCCCGGACGTGAGGAGAGACATTGACATCCTCCGTGGAGACGGAAGGATGTCGACATCCTCTTGTCAAACATGTTGAGAGAATTATCATCCTAAAGAGTGTGCCAGTCAGTGAGGGATACCGAGGCAGAAGTTGGCAGGGTCCATTTCAAATACCTTCTAGAACAGTTCTAACTTGGGTCTGCAAACATTTTCCAGCATTCATTAATTTCTCCACTAAAATTTTATTTCCCTCCGTATCAGGTTATAATAAATTATCCGTTAAAATCAGTATAACACTAATCGAAGTACCTTATTTATCATTTCTATGATAATCTACGTGTCCATAACCCTCTTCAGAACCTAAATAATCAATGATCACTACACATTTTCAGTTTGTATTTACTACACAATTTTAGTTTTTACTTTTTCATTTGTATTAAGAATTATGTTGTTGACAAGGAATCGCTTGAAATAAGAGCCAGTAACCTGAAATCCAGTGTTTTGTAATCGCGGCCTGGCGCCTGCTGTTGAGTATTCCTGGGAGAGACGGTGCCCTCCTCACGCAGAGCTCTGCGCAGTTACCGCAGTGACATTCCATGTGCCAGCCCTGAGCGCTGTGCGTTTGCGTCACTCACAGTCGTGACACTTTCCGTGATGTGCAAGAAGCGCTTTGGCTTTCTTGAGAGACGCAGAAACCAAGGATGGATGTTGAGACCAAGCGAGTGAACAGATGTTCTCGTTTCGATTTTGATGCTTAACCTCTGGTCCACGTCGTCCTTTGGAGAAGACGGCCACTGTGACCGCCACGGCCGAACCCAGACCGTAAATCTTCACAGCAAACCTCCGCTCCTCTCACCCTTCACGCCCTCGTCAAATCCTTCAGGCCGCATTATCACAGCACATGAGAACATTCTAGCACATCATCGACCGCAGCCCCACTCGCCGGGATCTCGGCTGCTCTGCTGGCGCGGTTCGCTCTGCCGGAAATCGGGCCGTCTCAATTTCACCTGCGTCGGGTCCCCGCGGGGTCAAAACTGCAAGAAGATTGTCACATATTTCCATTTCTCGTTCTGTCACCTCCTTTTCCCCCAGGCCCAAAACCGCCGTGTGCGACGGGCCCCCACAGGAGACGAGATGGTGAACAGGAGCTTGAGCACATCCACTCAGCCGCGTCACAGAATGCCATAGCCCTGCAGCGGGTAAACTTACTGCAAGAGAAATGTAGGATGCCAAAGGGCGAAAATCGCCTTCTATATCAAGGTGACGTCGCTCGTCTGGGAATACCCCAAGTGCTGTTTCCAGATGAGTAGTTTGTGTCATCCCCTGGCTGAATGCAGGGCACGGTGATCGATACTCCTCGGCGGCCGAGGCAGGTATTCGTGGTAGGATAGGCAACACTGTTTTATAAATTCCTGCTCCTTCAAGGTCGTCCTGCTCTCTGTGAACTCTGTGTCCCGTGGTCCCTGCCGTGTCATTGCTCCCTCCTGAAACGACTGCTCGTATCACGTCCACTTAGTTACTGACGACGTGTCACTATCCACCTACCGCTTGTTTTAAGATCTTGTGTCTGTAAAGACCAGAAACTGCCTCAAGTTCCAGAAGGGACAGAGTGTCTTGAAGACACGTGGGAGTCTATAGGGAGGACAGGCGTGTGGGTGAGATCACGGAGGGGAGCGTGGTGGGGACAGGGCTCGTGGGCGTTGCGGGTGGGCTCAGGCCGAGCCGTGCGTGTCACTGCCACGCTCCACCACGGATGCGAGTCACTCATCTCCACTGCCCTGTGGCCAGTCTCCTCCACTCCGACAGGTGTGTGTTTGTGCCTGATCTTCACTGAGTCTCTCTCCTGGTGGTCGCGACCATTACGACCACACGTCACCTGCTGGAAGTGCAGTTGGTAGCTTCTTGTAACTTCCCAAATTCATGAGCAAGATTTCCTTGCCCTCGTTCATTTATTTTTTACAAAAGGCCACCGTTATATAGAATCTTTGCCCATGTATTCAGTGTCACCACCTTAGCCATCCCAACCAGTTCTCCTCAGGCCCACAAAATGTGATCTGCATGTCACAAATTTGGTCTTGTCACTTCTTTAATGAAAACTTTCCAGTGCTTTCCTCAGAACTTTCGTGGTCAAGTCCCAACTGCTCAGTGGACTTGCTAGTGCCTGGTGACCTGGCCCGATGACATCTCCATCCTCACCCTCACCATGCCCCACCTGGCAGCCTGCCCATCAAACCACGTCCCACCCACGGTCCACGCTGGCCCCCATCCTGGGCCCTCACGCCAGCTGCTTCCTCTACCTCAAATGCCTCCCGCTCTCTGCACCTGAGTGACTCTTGCTGATTCTCGAGTGTTTTTTGGTGATTTTCTATTATTGCAGTGATCATATCCTTTTTAACGACTCATTGCGCTGGCCGGTCTTCCCTCCCAGAGCTGCCACTGTGCTCCTCCAGGGCGGGGTCTGCAGATGCCCACCAGGGTGCCCGTCAGAGGCTTGGCACAGACACACAGGTGACAGACACACAGGTGACTGTTGAAGAAATGAGCACAGACGTGCGTGCTTGGCGTGTAGAGTTCATCACCAAAGTGAGAGGAAAGGGAGGGCAGGGTCGCAGAACAGTCAAAACTGAGGCCCCAGGAAGCACGAAGCTGAATCAGGTAAGTCGAAACGGTGTGACTCAGGCACAGAGTTGGGAGCGTGCGAGTCAGCCGCCGACGGATCGAGAGTCAGGGAGGAGCAGTTCTGAGACATCAGAAGGGAAAACTTCACTTTCCCAGTATTAGGACATCGAGCTTGTTTTTGATTATCTGTATTATAAATAGCACAGTGTTGGTCGTATTGTAGATAAATTCTTCACAAACATTTAAGTCATTTTTTAGATACATATTTAAGACGTTAGATGAAACATATCATCTATCCTAGAAATATTCCACGTGCACTTGAGCAGAATGGGTCGTCTTTTGCTGCTGGGTGGAATGTTCTTAATGTCAGTATAGGTTCATTTGCTCTAAAGTGTAGTTTAATTTCAGTGTTTCCTTTTTGATCTTCTCTCTGGACGATCCATCCCATATTGAAAGTGGGGTATTGAAATTTCCTATTATTTTTGTGTTTCAGATTCTGTCTCCCTTCAGATCTCTCACTGCCTGCTTTGAGGGGTGCAAGCTATCAGCAGGAAGACCTAGAACTGCCGATGCCACATTTGCAATGACACAAGGCAACCTCACGTTAGCTCCAGGTAAATACGAACGAAAGTAGAACATGTGAAGTGGAGAGAAATAGTGCCCTGACAGATGGGTAAATATTTATAAAATGCAATGATTTCCATTTTGTTCATATTATTGATAGCTTGCATTTGGTTTCTTTCATTTGTAGCCTAAGGAAATTAATAGAATGTTCTTTCAGAAATTATTTTGGCCTTAAGATGACTCTTTAGTTTGTGAGAATAATAATATTTTCTTGAAATAAATGGTTTGTTTCAGTTCCATTTCCGTTCATCAGGTTTCAAAGTGCAAGAGCGTGTCTCTTACGCTCAGATGTGAACAGACGAGCAGACTCTCAGCATCGAGCTGTGGAATGAACGAAAACTATCGTAGCTGTCAGGGGTGCTGAAGCTTCCGCGGGGGACCGACGATCGATTTTTCCAGCGACAGAGCAGTGAGACGTATTTGGCTATATCAGAACATTTCTGCGGAGGCCTCGCCAGGGTTTAGCGTGTTCCGTAGAGTAGATACTATCGTATTTGTCAATCTCTGCTGATGGAATGGGTCATTAATGCCCCTCATTATTTAAAACACGCTCGCATTTTAACGAATTCTGTTTTCTGCAACATTTTTCTAACTCTCCAAACCTGAACCATTCTTGTGCAGCTCTCCATGAAAGCATTTCCAGAGCCCGGCCACTGCTGGCCGTGCCTTTCTGAACGGTCACCTGCCAGCCACTGTCCCCGTGCCAGGCTCCAGCCCACGCCCCTCCCGCCACCCTCAGCCGTCCCTTTGGCAGTTTGCATTCTGCCCGGTCTCACTCCTTACCAAGCCTTGGGCCTCAGCTACATCCAGTGCTTGTATTTATTTATCGTTGGGGTTAAAAAAAAAAAAAAGAGTAAGCCATTTGCAGGTCTTTGAGATTGATACGTGAATTTTGGTAAATTCCTGTATTGTAAGTGTCATAACTTACTGTGGAGACACAGAGGAGGAAGACAAAAACTGTCTAAAAAGGGGTGGTAGTTCTTGGAAAAGGCTTCATGGCTAACATGAGAACTCAGCTGAGGTTTAATCCTCTGTTGGCTTGAAAATTTTCTCTTTTCCTAATATATCCAGGGCTTCTATCTTCCCTAAGAAATTGGATTAAATACTATTTTTTATAAATTTGCCAAATGCTCTTCTCCATGAAAATATACTTCAAGATCACTATTGCTTTGTAGTTAGGTACGGTGAGGACAATTGTTTTTATAAAATTATATTACAGAAGTCGGCTGGGTGCAGTGGCTCACACCTGTAATTCCAGCACTTCGGGAGGCTGAGGAGGGGGTATAACTTGGGACCAGGAGTTCAAGACCAACCTGGGCAGCATAGCAAGATCCTGTCTCTACAGAAAGGTAAAAAAAAAAAAATTATAGGCACATGCCAGGTGTGGTAGCCTGTGCCTATAATCCCAGCTACTCAGGAGGCTGAGGCAGGAGGATCCCTTGAGCCCA
>NW_012151174.1:6553921-6555664 GCF_000956105.1 Propithecus coquereli | reverse complement strand
ATATATCTACACAAGCTCTGGTGAGTGGAGAAGTTTATATAATGTAGGATTTGAGAGTAGGAAGAACAGTGGGCCAAGTGCAAAATGAATGATGAAATTGAATCAAATACATTTCACTTGTTACTGTAATACCTTGTTTTCATAATCAGGAAATTAAATTGAATCTTTATATTTACTATCAAGTATGAATATGAATAAAATTCGTGTACCAATGTTGGGGAGTAAGGTAGTGGTTACAACCCTCCCTGCCCCTACACCCACCTGACCAAGAGAAAGAACAAACCCAAGGCACAGTCTCTGTTACTTATTTTGGCCACATTCAGTATGGAGACTTGTGTCTGGCATTCAAATCATCTTTCTATGTAGCATAATAATTTTAGCTAAGCTCCTTCTCTGAAAAATGTGCTTTAAAAAAAAATTAAAAAAATAAAAAAAAGAAGACAGTGAGGTCTGAATTAGAGCCTTCTTTTTCTTAATTTTCCCACAAAGATAACTTACAGTAAAGGGCATTTTCCCCTTATCTTTTATCTGTATTTCTCCAGATGGTCAGATTAGTTCTGAAGCAGTATCAGTTGTCTGCAGTGAAAATGAGCAACTGGAACACATTATCCTAAAAGAAAAAAATGTTAAATATTTACATGTCATATTACAAAAAAAATGTACTTGGCTGAATTAAATTGAAAAGTTTACCAATAATGGCCTATTATTATACTAATATTTACTTATATGGGAAAATAAAAGTTTTCAAATTTGTTACAAATGTAACATGATTCTTAACCTATTTATTTGCACTTTGTGAGTCTACTTGAGAATGTCAACTTGTCCACTCTACACTTTTCATTGTTCCATCTGTTTCCTCCACCCAAAAATGATAAATTATTTTTAAAGTGTAAGTACTATTTTTCATAAATTTATGAGTTTTTAAAATCTAATACATTTTAAATGACACTGTGATACAACCTCTGGTAAACTCTAAAACAGATTTATGGTATCTAATTATTGTTTTTATTTCAACTCTGGCACTTGTACATCTTACCCCCAAGAGACAGAAAAACAGTAATGAAACGAGGCAGTATTTAACATCCCAATTAAAAAGACACATTGGAAATTGCAATTATGGAAAAATTATATTAAGAAATTTTTATTAACAACCACTCTTTTGGATAAGACATTGAGGGTAATCAATGCTTTGACAGTGTTAGTCATTAGATAGGAAGTACATTTTAAGAGAGAACATTTATGAGATATCAAAAGAAAGTATTATAAAGTATTAACTGTATTGAAACGAGGCAGTATTTAACATCCCAATTAAAAAGACACATTGGAAATTGCAATTATGGAAAAATTATATTAAGAAATTTTTATTAATAACCACTCTTTTGGATAAGACATTGAGGGTAATCAATGCTTTGACAGTGTTAGCCATTAGATAGGAAGTACATTTTAAGAGAGAACATTTATGAGATATCAAAAGAAAGTATTATAAAGTATTAACTGTATTTAGTCAGTGGTACCTGAGCTTGTGCTTTAGTTTCTATACTGATGTCCCTGGTGACATTCAGAGGTCACCTAATTCTCTGGACTAGAGGTTTCCTAACAGATAAAAAACCATACCATGCTCATGGGTCGGCAGAATCAACATTGTTAAAATGTCTATACTACCCAAAGTGATCTACAGATTCAATGCAATCCCTATTAAAATACCAACATCATTTTTGCAGATCTAGAAAAAATAATTCTATG
>NW_012151174.1:6550268-6552196 GCF_000956105.1 Propithecus coquereli | reverse complement strand
GGAAAAACCACGGAGGACCAGTTTAATTTGGTTACAAGATTCTTTATTTTGTAAACTATACATAAACAGTAAAAAAGAAAATGCATTATACTTGTAGTATTACATAAGGTCAACATTAAAGTTTTTATTTAGTGTCTATAAATTAAATGGAAAGAATCCACCAAGTTTGCTTTCAATGAATTGTATACCAGGAAACCAGCTGACCCATTATTGAAATTAAAGATACCAACGTGTAACATCCAACAGGTTTTTCCATTTTTATTATGGACACAAAACCATTGGTCTGATATACTGAAAAGTGACAGTGTGCCAAAATGCATACACAATTAATTAACATGCTAACTTAAATACACGGATTAAAGTAATTTTTGCTACAGTTAAATTTTAAATGCTACTCTACACAATAATCATAAACAAGTCCACACGGCAATTATGTAACAATAAAAAAAGAAAGAAACATATTCCATGTTCTCCATTCCAGCAGCAGTACCTTTACTGATATTAACTTGTTAATTAGGTGTGCTTATGTATTGTCTATTATCCTATATTGGTATGCATGCTAAAACCTCTCTATTTCTATTTTTGCAAGGCACCATACAATACGATCTCTAAGTTTCAGCACTACTAACAAAAATGGCATAATGTTAAGAATAAATGCAAATTTTAATCTAAAATGGGAAATAAAATGAGAATTAAGATTTGAAAATTTGACCTTGGGGCAAATGACACACTTTTTGTGAAAATATAGTTTAAATAAATTCTCTTTATCTTCCTAATTTAAATTTTTTACCCTAAGTTGCTGGTCAGAAAGATGAAA
Source organism: Propithecus coquereli (assembly GCF_000956105.1). Lineage (NCBI taxonomy): Eukaryota > Metazoa > Chordata > Mammalia > Primates > Indriidae > Propithecus > Propithecus coquereli. The sequence continues at coordinate 6,551,379 of NW_012151174.1, read as the reverse complement.
AAAAAAAACCTCAAAAGGTAAAGAAATCATGCTGTTAAAGAATATTAAAAACATCTACATGAGACTTCCATCAAAATTAAAATACATATTACAAAGGAAAACTAAATTATTAGCTTTCAGAATCCATGGTTTTCCATACTTGCCATTTTGTAAAATATCCTATTATATCCCTAATAATTTCATAACTGAAAACACCGGTATTAACGTAAGCACAGTGGAGGAACCTACCGTCGTCACTTTGTTTTGCTTAACACGTGGGATCTCCCAGTTACCCTGACTCGCTCTAGGTTTGTGAAGATGCTACTTTGGAAATGCAATTAAGGTCATGCATGATTTTACAAAATCTGTGGGGCCACGGTCACTAATAAGGTATCGTGAATATAACTTAGACTATCTCTCATGAAAAATAACACAAACCATCCCAAACACTGGCTGTCATTTTGTTTGTGTGAGATTTACAAAGTTTTTCTTATGAAAAATTTATTTTAGTAGATCTTCAAAACTTCCTTTTGTCTGGCTAGACTCCATATGTGTTTTCTTTTTCTGTAAGGCATATAAAAACTCAAAGCAAATGATTCCTATTTAAACATAAAGTTCTACGACTTTAGCTTCAATATTTGAAATAATTATACAAAATATATGTGAGGTTTAGAATCATTTTGTTTTGGGGGCAAGAAGGTAATTCTTAACAGGCTATCACTTTGTAAATACTAGAAATGTAGACTTTATGGATCTCGTCTGCCATCGATCAGATGTACCCATCGTGGTCATCACCACCATCATCATCGTCCCCTTCGTCCTCATCATCATCTTCAATTTCATCTTCATCGTTCATAAGGTCATCTTCGGCATCCTCGTCATCCGTCCATTCATGGAAATCTCCACTCGCAAAATCTCCAGACGTCTCAAAATCGACAGCTTAGAAAAAAGTAAACATTACCTTTATTTGACAGAGTCATGGGACAATTTCTGAGAGAGGTACAATTCTGATGAAAATTGAGAAAATTAAAAGAATTAATTTGTTCTTCAGCTTATTGAACAAAGACAAGGCAATACCCATTCTCTGGAAAACTTTGGTATGTTAAAATACTATCACATTTTAAAATGTATG
>NW_012151174.1:6546734-6550218 GCF_000956105.1 Propithecus coquereli | reverse complement strand
GTATTTTACTTTAATAACCAATCACTTATTTACTCATTAATTTTATGAAGGAGTTAACTTAGAGCTCAATTACATTACAGCATATGCTTTTGTGATTAAGCAGGTGGTACTGCTTGGACTGAAAGCTCGGTCTGTCAAAAAGAAACTTCCTCCTACGACCAGAAATTAACGCACCTGTAAGGCAGCGGCAACTTGTCTACGGGCTTTTCACGCGAGGAAGATACCGTCATGGGCTCCATCGATACCAGCACGACTTTGATAGAACCTTCAGCATAATTAGTTTTTAACATATTGAAATTGATAAACAACTTTCCAAGTGTAATTATATTCTATATATCTGCTCATTACGCACTCTGTGGAAGGAAGAATGAAAACTCCGAAAGTTCCAAAGTAAGTTTTATGATTATATAAAAATAGATTTGGGGGCATGTTCTTTGCCTTTAGTGTGTGTGGGTTGGGAAATAATCTGTGTGCGCACATGCACACACGGGCTTTGGACACTGACTCATATTTCCAACACTTTGCAAGAAGAGAGGAGAGGAGAGAAGCAATAAATGTAAGTGAGAGGGAACAGCCTTCAGCTGTTTCTGAGATAGCTGGAACTTGAAGGAAAAGACTGAGTCAGCGTGTTTAACGCAAGTATGCGGAGCAATAGAGCCATCGATTCTTTTGCAGCTAGTGTAACTACCCACGTGGAGACCTTAATAACGCGCACTGCCGTGGGACGGGATAATCTTTAATCATGCTGTTCATCGTCTGGTGGAAAGAAAGGCACAGCGATGGCTGGAGTTGCTTGCCGAAGCTTTTAAAACCAAGGCGTCACTTGGCCGGCAAACCTGATGAACTGCAACTGGTCATCGTGCTGGTGCCTGGTATTGGTGAGAAAAGGGAGGGGACATCGAGTCAAGAACATGTTTCACGGTTTCATTTGCACCGCACTGTGTCTAGTGTCACGGGACGACCATCAGGGCAGGAGCACGTGATTGACATGAACCGTGCTAACACGCTGGAGAACGGTGAATTTCCCCCCGTTTGGGGATGGTAGGGGGCCATACTTTTGTCTGGAGGTGAAAAAGGGGAAAAAAGGCCCACGCACATGACGATTGAATCACGTGACTGTGACTTCATTTAATTTGGTGGCTGTTGAGCCCTGCGCGGGCACCTCTGCTGCGTTCAGGGAGCTTGACTTTCCCGACTCAGGCCTCAGCTTACGCCAACGTGTGCTGCTCGTCCCTGGCCCCCGGGGCTCAGCTACTTTATTTTTAAGGGATGCCAGTATTCACTGAATTCCTTGCAGCTCCTCTCTCTGCCAAGACTGGCTGGCTAATGGCACGTATGTTTCACAGAGAGGTCCATTTGTTTGAAGATAAAAATTACTGGGGTGCAGGGATTGCAAAGATCATGAAAATCCAACACAACTTCCCCATTTAATTGTATCTATTAATATTAACCTCTCCTTATTTGAGAACTGACGAGTGTAAAATGGGCCGACTTGGGTTTTCTCTCCTCTAACGTGTCATTTTTATTTTTAGAAGTCAGAGAGAGCAGTGTAAGGAATGTAAGACACGAACGATTGCACGGAGTGTTACAAATCTGGGGTAACCACATTCCTAACAATGCACGCATGAGCAACGCCCCAGGAATGCCCTTTGGAAGTGATTAAGAGAGTTGCTATATTTTTAACTGGGTAACTGCAGCATCTATTACAGCCTGCAGCATCTATTATAGGGATTTAATTTTCATTGTGGGATTTATTATTTGCCATTTTTTTCTTCAGCATGAAGAATTAAAATAGAGACTGATATTTATAAATGTTTCACAGATTTCCCTTACGGCATGTCCTAGAGCATGTTTCAAATGAACGCACTGTGAATGGGGTCCCGTCAAAGCCAGAAGTCGTCTGCCTGAGCTGCTACATGGGCAGTGTGAGGACAGTGTCTTTCCTGGCATTGAAGAGGCCCCGGTTGCAGCCACCCTGGGAAGAACAGAACCGAGTTGCTACATCACTGCGTTTTCATCTTGCAAGACGCCGACCAGATTCTGGCCCAGCTGTTCCCCCAATCACGCTAGAGGATACGTTATTATCCAGCTACAACCAGTCAGGAAGTCACTTCCTATTAGGGGTAATTATCAACACAACCAGAAACTATTGGCAGTCGTTTGGTACCCACTGAACATTCCTCAGGGATATTTGCCAAGGTTTTCTTGACACCCTATGGTTTGCAATTTTCTTCAAAAATAGGATTAAAAGACGAATGAGCGTTCTAGTCAAGAAAAAGAAAATCACTCAGTAAAGCTGATGTCAGACTGGGTGCTGGGTGAAGGGCTAGCTTCCCTCACTAGCCAAGGGACCCGGTTAGTCTCACCTGCCCAGAAGTACGAGTCATTCCACTTAACATGCATGCGTGGCGCCGGGATACTTTACGTGTTTCCAACGACAAGTGCATATGGCAATTAATGTAAAACATACTTAACCTTATTAACTCTCTTCTATTTCGCCTCACTTTAAATTGCCAGGATAAAACTACAATAAATAAAATTGCAGTTTTATTACAAATAATGATCCTTGTAGGAAACCCCAGTGAAAAATAAGACCAGAGGATTCACATACACTGACATGGAAACAAAAACTTATTCAAATTATCACAAATTTTTGAAACTAAGCTGAAATTGACATGGACAGTCATCGCTCCTGTAATTGTGAAGCTGGTGACAGACACACGTTTCAGTTAATAAATCAATGGTCCCAATAGCGCGTGGTTCATGTGGCTGGACCCACCCTCTATGATATCATTCATGGGGGACAAATGTAACATATATAAAACTATTTTGCTCTTATTTTACTTGGAATAATAAATAAATAAAAAGAAAAAAAATAGCTTGAAATTGCACAGTTTCATAAGTTGTTTTTCCTTTGCTTTGAGCAATTTGAACCATTGTCAAGATATATCTACACAAGCTCTGGTGAGTGGAGAAGTTTATATAATGTAGGATTTGAGAGTAGGAAGAACAGTGGGCCAAGTGCAAAATGAATGATGAAATTGAATCAAATACATTTCACTTGTTACTGTAATACCTTGTTTTCATAATCAGGAAATTAAATTGAATCTTTATATTTACTATCAAGTATGAATATGAATAAAATTCGTGTACCAATGTTGGGGAGTAAGGTAGTGGTTACAACCCTCCCTGCCCCTACACCCACCTGACCAAGAGAAAGAACAAACCCAAGGCACAGTCTCTGTTACTTATTTTGGCCACATTCAGTATGGAGACTTGTGTCTGGCATTCAAATCATCTTTCTATGTAGCATAATAATTTTAGCTAAGCTCCTTCTCTGAAAAATGTGCTTTAAAAAAAAATTAAAAAAATAAAAAAAAGAAGACAGTGAGGTCTGAATTAGAGCCTTCTTTTTCTTAATTTTCCCACAAAGATAACTTACAGTAAAGGGCATTTTCCCCTTATCTTTTATCTGTATTTCTCC
>NW_012151174.1:6531584-6537939 GCF_000956105.1 Propithecus coquereli | reverse complement strand
AATGCCGTCTATGTCAGGAAGCATGTCTCTACCTTTAGACCAAAGATCTTTAATTGATGAGGAAGACCCTCTACAGCTGAAACTATAGATTTGATCTAGGGACTCAACATTTTAAAAAATATTTTTAAAATTTTAAATAGCTATTTGTATTCACTGAGGCAACAATGCACATATATCTCAGCACATGTTGACTTTCATCTCCTCAGATGCTAGTTGGTGTTTATTTTCTATTCTGATATCTTTGTCCATAACTCTTTGGTAGTTATAATACATCCTATTAATGTAATTGAATGTTTATAAATTAGCTAATCTCACAATACTGCACAGTGAAATTCCCATCTTACCTTAAGAAATGGTGTTTCTATTCTCCAAGTTGATACATTTTCTTAATTGCAACACGCTAAGAAAACTTAGAAGTTCATGTTTCCAAAATAATTTATGGTTCACTTATTGAACTTATTTCCATGTAATTTTCATTTACAACATAAAAAATAAAATTCTTTATCCATCACTGACATCACTGATAACTGAAGCAATTAGCAAAGCAACTACATACTACAAAGACATGTTTAAACTACATTTACACTGCAGACTACAAAGACATGCTCACTCCGTCTTCCTGCTTAAGACCATGGGTCAGAAAACCCAAACCAGGCCATTAAAAATGTTATGGAGTAAATGAAGCAGAGCAGGAATTTAAGCATTAAATGAGATCACTTTTTATTCTGTACCATTTCTCTTTTCCTAAATAATTTTAGTCTATCATCCTAAAAATTTCATGAAGGAGGTATCTAAACATTTTCTAAAATGCAAGACTCAGTACTTTATTTTCACTTGTGATCATTTTTTGTATTAGTTGAAATCCAACCCACTAATTCCCGGTGTGTGTGTCGGGGGTCTGTGTAAAGCTCAGTGGCTTTTGTTGTGAAAACTCTCCACAGCACAGACAAAAACACTGATTTGAAGCTTGCATTCTGGAAAAATAGCTTATGAAGTACAAAAGATACCACTTTTAAAACTTTAAAATGCATGTATGTGATGCTCAACTTGTGACATTATTGTTTAGGTTTATAGACAAAATTCATGTTCATAGTAAAAAATTCGCATATCAGTTATAATCATCCTTTAAACCATTAAACCACGTTTTTCTCACCCAAACATAAGGAAACGTGCTCATACGGCTGTCATTTATGGAACTTTAACAAGTTCCGTTTTTCTCTAGCCGGTGCAACTTCATGTCCCCTGTCACCCTCTGCAGGGCTGCGCAGACCCAGCAGCGCCACCCGGGGACAGGCTGCGCGCTGGGGTCAGTGCCTCGGAGCGGGAGGAACGGGAAGTCCCCCTTTCCTGAGAGGAAGAGCATCCCACAGCTTTCCGGACGTGCAGCAGGACAGACGCCCGCTTTCAGCCACCGCCCTGACGCACAGTCGCGCAACGCCACCGACCGCCTCTACGCGGCCTAACTTGTCCGCACGGCGCCCTGCCTGCTCTGGGCCGCGGGCCCCGCGCGGGCGGGTGTCACCAGGTGTCACCGGACCCCGGGGCAGCGGGTGGCGCCCTGCGTTGCTCCGCCCCGAGCCCGGGGACCGCCGAGGGGCTCGCTCTTACCGCAGTCGGCGGCTCCGTCCCTCCGGGACCCCGCGACCTCGTTCCCGAACCTGTCCACGCACCAGCACGGCCCGGCCCCGCCGTGGCACTGCGTGGGCTTGTAGTAGCCGTCCTCGTCACACCGCGGGACGTGCTGCCCTGCGGGACACACAGACACAGACAGACACACGGTGAGTCGCGCTCGAGCGTCCGTCGCGCCATTAGGGGGCTCGCGACACGCGGCCGTCCGCGCTGCCCGGGCCCGGCGCCGGCGACGCGCAGGAGCAAGCGGGCCGGGTCCCCGTTGTCGCCGAGCTGGCCACCGCGGAAGCAAGCGGCTTCCGCTCCCCGGGTCTCCCTCTGTCGTTAAGCAGGTCGCCGTGCCACCGTGTGTCACTCTGGGGAAGGCGGCGCATGGAGGCACGAGGTGGGCTGACCTCTGACGGAGGCCGCGCGCCATTGAACCACGCGCGTGGCTCGGCAGGGTCGTGGCCGGCGTGTCGCCGCCGGCTTTCCGCCTCCCTCCCCAGATTCTCCTTCTGGTGCCCCGGCCCCTCCCACGTCAGTCTGTCCGTCTCCCCCAGATCCGCTGCTGCTCCCTCCCGCGTCGCCCCGCTCGAGGCCTCTCCTTCTCCCGTCCCTCAGGCCGGGACTTGAGGCGACGCCCAACACGCAAGCCTGCTCTCGCGCTGAGCCCCCGTGACCTCTCGTCACGCGCGCGCCTGTGCGTGCGTGCGTCGCGCGCTTTCACACAGCGCCGTGACGTCATCGACGTTTGGGAGTATTCGCGCTCTCTTTATTTTTGTTGTATAAACAGCAGCTCTTAAACCCAGGGGGACACTGGGAGAGACAGACACACACTTGCATGTCTGTAACGACGAACACCGTGTGGGGCGCGTCGCCATGGAAAATGCCTCATTAGTAATTTAAAAGTGAAGTCACACCCTTCAGTGAGCGCTCCGACACGAGAATGTGAGCTCTGGGAGAACAGATTTTGTTTGCTTTTTTGACCTTTTTTTTTTTTTTCCTGTGACCAGAAGCATTATAGTTACTTTGTGAAATAAAGTAAATGAACAAATGGATAAAGCATGAAACTCATGCAGCCTTGCGACCATATGAGGTCATAATTTTGCTCTCTCAAAAAGTTTAAAGTTTTTACATAGAGATGATTAATTTAGTTTTCAAATTATCATTCCTTTGAAAAATTTGAACAGCTGCTCTTGCAGTGAAGTAGACGGACTATCAGACTATCGCCAATATCGACAACTTGAGAATAGCTCTGTGGATCCAAGGCCAGCAAACACAGGGAAAAAATCCAACTTTGCTACATCTGCATCTTTAAAAACTGCCGTGATTTGACTTATTTGACATAAAAATATTATGATGTGTGGTTAGTGTGACCACATAATTTCTCCTTTATGTCAGCGTACTTTGAAATAAAAGAGAACACTATGAAAAATTATTCTAGAGCTGCAGACATCAACCAAGACTTAATTTGCAAATGGACCATGTGGCACCCTACTTCTACGTAACTACTGACCAACTTTCAGACGCATACCATTATCCCACCCAAATTAGAAGAAATATTGAGGCATTTCATACTCTCTAATGATTTTCATTTATATTAGGAAAGAAGAATGAAAGTGACTTCTTCCTAATGGGTGCTGAGCATGTTTTTGTTTTCAGTAGTTTCAAATAATCGAAGCCCGCATTCTAGTAGATTTTTGTTACTAATAGACTTTGATCAAGTGTAAAATATTTTTTCAGTTGCATTCAAATGGCTTTTCCCATTTTACATGGCTAAAGTTTGATTTGCTGAGTCAAACTTATATAAGAGTGTATTGTTTCTACTTGTCAGCTGTGATAGCTCCTGCATCTTGTAACAGAGTTAAAACAAATATGACACATCGTAGCATTTGTCATCAGTAATTTTTCATACCTAAGAATGTCTTCTTACAAATGATTATGCTTTTTATTTTGTACGATGGTCACTGAACTAAGGATTCTCAAATAATATGAAAAATCTTCTCATGTAAACATACTATATTCTAATTTCAAAGAAAATATATCAAAATACAATACAGACTGATCAGAGCCAGAGACATTATAGAGTTACCTGCCACTAAATGCACAAGTGTGTTAACATACATGAAGGGAAACATTGCGTGTGTGCTGTCCTGCTTTGGGTCCTAACATAGAACACCAGTATGCAAACCGGTGACATTCAAATACAGTCTAAAGCATTTGGTACGTGCACAATGCTGTCTGTAGGGGAAGCAGGGTGAAGAGTGTATGGAAACTATGTATTACTATCTTTGTAATAGTTTTTACACATTTAAAAATATTCTAAAAGAAGTTTAAAAATTGTATGTTTATAAGAATAAACAATTTTATGTAATAGTTTAATAATCTGTTGATAGGCAAACGTTTAAATATTTCAAGGTTTCAGTGAAATTTGAAATATCTCTATCTACCTACCTATTCAAACAATTTACTTACTAAGAGAAAGGTAGTGAAAAATACTCATGAAAAACACTAAAAAGTCTGTTCAAATTTCCCTGAGGTACTCATAACATTTTTTACCCAATTTATATAAGTACTTGCCTTAAACGACATGTATATTTTTATATATTTTTTATATATACGCACACAGACATATATTTGCCATCAATTTTTAGATTGTTAACCATAGAATTGGAATTGAATTTTCTGCTGATGTTTTCACTTCTCCTTTTTACTTAATAACTTTCAAAACGAGCATTATATTAGGGTAATAAAGTAGACATAATGTCTTTCAATAGGTAAGGTAATAAAAGTAAGTTTAATGGCATTCAAAAAGTTCATAAATTTTGCTGCTGGAATTTAGTGCAGTCTGTCTTTGTTGGATTAATATTGATTTTATGTGTCTGTGTCCCTGGGGCTGTCTGTGTACACGGCGAAGGCTTCGGAGCCGTGATCTATTACTCACCCGTGAGCTTCCTCTCGCCCTGCCGCCTCCGGATGCTGCTGAGCTCCGTGTGGCAAGGTGGGTCTAAAGGACAGCAGAAGTGTTACTCCAAGGATTATGGTTAAGCGAAGAAAGTATAATTTCTGTATTATCAAATCTCTACATGCCCTTCGAAGACACACAGTGCACATTAATTAGTCTACGTGTGAAGATGCATTCATACAGATATGTCTACAGAGTGTGTGTACATAAATACAGGTAATTAAGTATGAAATGTCCAATGTCCTTAAGTGCTAAGTTTGAAAGTTGATCTCTCTGACATTTCACTTTGACACTTCTTGTTTTATTTCTGCTGTGAAGGTACATCCTCAGTCTTTCAAATACACAGTTTGGCTTGTGAGTATCTTTCACGTTTTTTTTAGAACAATTTTTGTGAAACCATGGATAAGTCAAAAATTTGTATTATTTCTGAATATGAGTTCCATTGTGGAACCAATGCAGCTCAGACAGCTTGAAATATCAACAAAATGTTTGGGAGGGATGTGGCTAATGAATGCACAGTTCGTCGATGGTTTGAGAAGTTCTGTTCTGGTGTTTTTAATCTTGAAAATGAGCCACGTGGGTGACCTGAGACCCAGGTAGACAATGATGAGCTGAAAGCTGTAGTGGAAGTGAATCCATCTCAACCTACGTGTGAATTAGCAGCAAGGTTTGACGTTACTATTCCAACAATATTGGACCATTTGAAACAAATTATCAAGGTAAAGAAGTTGGACAGATGGCCACTGCATGAATTAAACGAGCATCAGAAGAGAAATCTTCTCGAAGCTTGCCTTTCTCTGCTGTCACAACATAAAGGCAAACCATTTCTACAACATATTGTTACATGCGATGAAAAATGGATTCAACAATCACAAGCATTCGGCACAATGGTGGATAAAGATGAAGTGCCAAAACACAGTCCAAAACTGAATATTCATCAAAAAAAGCTAATGGTGTCTGTTTGGTGGTTCAGCCTTGGTATTATCCACTACAGCTTAATGAAACCTGGTCAGTCCATTACAGCAGGTGTCTACTGCAACCAATTGGACGAAATGATGAGGATGCTTGTGATTAAGCAGCAGAGATTGGCCAATAGAGACAGGCCAATCCTCTTCCAAGACAACGGTCGACCACATGTTGCACAGACAACTCTGCTCTAACTACAGAGGCTGGACTTGGAAACTCTCTGTCATCTACCGTATTCACCAGACCTTTCACCAACTGACTACCACTTCCTCCAGGCTTTGGACCTCTTCTTGCAAGGAAAAATATCCAATTCTCAACAAGCTGTGGGAAACACGTTTCAAAATTTCATGGCTACTCACTCTCCAGGCTTCTTCGCTGCTGGCATAAGCAAGCTACCATTAAGAGGGCAAAACTGTGTTGATAGTTTGGGTGCACACTTTGATTAATTGTACTGCCTCTTGTTTGATATACAATAAACTACACTTTTGATTTGAAATCGAACATTTCATATTTAATGACCTCTATATACAGAGAGACAGAAAATGAAGAAAGCACACAATGCCTTCCTAATCATTCACAGTAGATCATCTTGGTTTTTCTCAGAAAGACTGAACTGGCTAAAAAACACTTACATGATTGAAAACAGTTCTTATCATTTACTTTTAAAAGGTCAGTTCAGCAACGTAAATCCAACGATTGCTGCTCAAGCAACTGATTATGTTTTCCCCTCATTTAAAAGTTTCTGATACAGAGAAATGCTTTGCATTCCAAAAGTAAACTCTAAAGAAGTTAATGCTTCTCTCAAGTTATGTC
>NW_012151174.1:6525389-6530489 GCF_000956105.1 Propithecus coquereli | reverse complement strand
AATCAAGAAGAAAGACTGCAGCTGAAGTTTCAATATTATCTTCTAGTTGCTATGGGCAACTTATAGTAAAGTAGAAGTAGCATTTCTTATATGTTTGCTACCTGGACATCCGGGTACGTCTGAGTCTCTGTCTGAAAATCCAGGTACATCTGAGTGTGACTCTGATTAGTGAACTCACCGGATGAGCCGACTACCAGGGCCACAAGCTCTGGGTAAGGGAACATTTTAGAATTTCAAGAGAAATCATGACCAATTAGGAACTACATATCATATTTGATTTTAAACTATTTTCAAATTATTTATAAGCCAGTTCTGTAAGTCTGGCTTTTAACTAGACATATTTATAGCACTTAGTTGAAATTTCATCTGTCATTTAAACCCATTTGCAAAGGGCTGATCTAGATGAAAGCACAGTGACCCAACTACTTGCATTAAGGTTTGGACGCAGAGTATGAATATTCAGCGTATAGTAGAGGCACAGATTCGTATCTCAAGATTTATTTCCCCTAATCTGTTTACTACCAAATAGTGTTTTTAAGTTTATGGGAAATTCAGATTTTATGTGCTTAACAATTGCGTGAGAATCATAAATCAATAAACATGTAAGATTTAATCGAATCACTAGTAAAAATTAATTATTTTAAACTAATAATGAGGAAAAAGGGGAATGAAAAAAATTTACAGGCTAAACTTCAAGATGTTGTTTTTGAAAATAACATTGTTCATTGTTCTGTATTTTAAAAGCCAAACTCCTACACTGGAATCATTCACACATTATCTCTGTGAGGAATTGATACATTTTCATATAGCTAAAACAATGAATTTTTATTTACTCACGCAATTTTGAACTGAATAAAATGTCATTGGGACAAAAATGAGAAATACCTATATGTTTACAATAGTTTCTAAAATACAAAAGTATTTTTTTATACTTTCAAGTAGTCATTTCTAAGAAATATATTTTTTTTAGCTGTCAAATGTATATGGACAATTTATAATCAAACTCAAAAAGAAAGTGGACATTATGGAGGTTTGTGAACGAATCTCCAGGTTGGCAGCATATGGCTGCTCAGGCTGTGCACTGCACAACTCCGAGGGGCACCATCTACTGCACTAAAAGATGAATTATGCCGGAGTTTTATAGCAAAGCAGCCCTCTAACTTCTTTCCAAGTAAGCTATCACTCTTACTCACTTTTCTTCTTAATATTGGATGAGTCATATAGCCTCTCACAGAGTGGATACACTTGAAAAACTTTATTAGAGTTATTTCAAATAATATGAGAAGTTTCATATATTCACAATACCAAATTCTCTGTGTTTAATATCTTTCATTTAATAGGACGAACACTTATTTCAAAATTAATTAATCCCCCATGACCCACACTTCGATATTGCTTCTGTAGATTAAATGTATAAAAACCTCTAAAAATATCATTAATTTTCAATGCATTTCTGAGAAAAAATATCAGATAAACTGTTGAATGAAATAAGGCTTGCTGATGTTAACCTGTACCAGCTAGGACTTTCTGACAAGTTGCACAGTGATGTCTCTGTAGCATTTTATATATTATTACTTTCCAACTCTGAAAATAGAATTAAAACCACTTGGAGACAGAAATCAAGGACTCTCATCTCAAATCCCTGTTCCTCCACGCGCTCACTCTGCAATGTGAGGTTATTTAAGATCAGCAAGTTTCAGTCCTTTAGCAGCAGAGGGGACAATATCGCTCTCGCCGGCTATTGGAGTGATAAACGATTTCTGTATTTGAAAGACGAGATGCCGCTGAATAAATGTTACTTTTCTTTCTCTTTCCTGGATCTTACACGACAGGATTTTTAATGAAACAGCATCTAATGTAATAACTGATTTACTTTTTTTTAAGTGGAGGCTTAGACATGCTTTTATTAATATACACTTATTAACACTTAAGGTAACCAAAATCCCAAATTAGTGTCCCTCCTACTCACTCTTTCAAGATCACTTAGAATAAAGAATTGTACAAATTACAACCATGTCCCTTTTGTGTTGCTTAATTGTCATGAGTTCAGAAAATTAGTCATAGAAACAAATTTGGTTCTTTATTTTAGGTTAAAACACTTTTTCCTCCTGAAACATTTGCAAAAAGTTTATAAATTAAGAATTATACTTTTTCATGAAATTAGTGATTGGTCTAAAAGAATACGTAGGAACAAAGTGGGGCCATCTCACCACCCTCTCTGTCACCCTGACAGATTTGTACCCTTGTGTGCCATGTTAAATGAACAAAGGTTGGCTGAGAGTTGAGCCAAACTCTTCTGAGCTTTAGGGAAGTTGTGGAAACTCTTTTTATCAACTTGGGTACCATTTGTTAAATTATTTCCTCCATGTATTAAATGATCTCAGAGGGTAAACCTTCATATGATTATATAAGTTTTGACACTTTGGGAGAATACTGCTTTATATGTGAAAAGTAGATAAAGCCAAATTTTGCTTTGGTGACCTTCGATCAATTCTACATATATTGCTGCAAAACCTGGCAATGTTCTAAGATGAAACTTTTACTTCTGTAGATGAAGCAGAGTTATGCAGAGTATTTTAATTGTTCATGTATAAACACTGAAAACATGCTATCTTTACACCAAAAAAGTCAAGTAACATTTGTCATCATAACAAAAGACTATGTGACTACGTATCTTTTTATGGCAGTTTACCTGGATTTGCTACTTTTTAATATTTAAACTATTTAAATGTATACTAGTCATTATTACTAGGATGCAGTTTCTTGGGAGTGTTCAGTTACCTAGAAAGCACATACGTAATAAAGTCACCAATGTGTGTTTGGTGTGTGTCTGTGTGTGATTTAAAATATTTTAATACTGCAAATCTATTTTTTTAAACGTTGTTTAAAGTGGTTTAAAAATAGTTAAGCTATTCTAGTTAGCTAACCCTGCTGCTGACTCACCACTAATCGATTTACCAGCAATCATTTCATCCCTAATTACTAAACTATTACTAAATATCAAAAAGTAATTGAGATCGTTAATTGCCTTACATACCGTGTTAGTTTTCCATATCAAAGACTGAGAATCACTGCAATAGTTTAAAGTAGCCTGTTCATTCTCTTTGCTGTCAAGGATTTTTTAAAAAGCACTGACAATAGCAGGCATTACCACAGTAACCTAATTCCTATTTTTTTTCCCTAAATTAGCATGAAAATTATACTTTTCATTGTTTCCTTAGATTCTCAAAACTTTATTATACTATGCGATTTTTTGGCCGTGTTCCCCTGTACACACGTAACATAATGATCATCTGATTGATTCTGTAAGCGTGATTGCAATTGTATGTTGCATTTGCATTTCCTAACACAGAAGGCTGCACAAAGACCTAGCACCCTTCTAACTCTTCACTCTTCCAGAGGATTAAGACACCTTTTCTGCTAGTGAATTTCTAAAAAGCTAAGCCATTTTGAAAAGTTTGAAAGACTAAGTCATTTTAAAATCAAATGAGTAAAAATAACTTTATGGTGAATGCTCTGGTTCGTTCAGCTCATTTAATAAGATCACAAAATAGAACATTAAAACTCTACAGTCTGGTGATAAAAAACCCATTTATTTTACACCGTGGGCAAAGCAGATAGCAAATTAATTTTAATGATTACTTTTAATATCTATGTTCTTATATCTCTGTGTGCTTCTTGGTGGTTAATAATGGAAACTATAATGAAGTGTATTAATATAAAATATTAATGACTATTTTTCATCTGATTTAGCATGTTTTGCATGTCTAGTAGAGTTATTTTGTTCAACACGCTGCTTATTTGCTCTGTTATGAAACAGTTGAATTAGAAAAAAATCTACTGAAATGAGTGCGGCATAGTGTCCTTTTTTTTTAATCCAGAAGGAACAGATATTATAACATTTGACACTTGGGTCGCCCACGTGCACCGGCAGGTGTCCCGTCTCTTACCTTGCTGTCTCTGGAAGCAGTAGCACCACTCGTTGTTGGATATCAGGCTGTCCTTGTACGTGTCACAGGAGTTGAAGAAGGCCTTGGTGCACTGCTCGTTCTTGTCAAGGTAGATGCTTCCCAGCTCCGACTGGTCCAACAGCAGGTCATAGTTTGTATCAAGTCTGTTAAACATCCAGCCGAGTGAATCCTTGCAAATTGGCAAGATACTGGTATCGAACCCTAAAGGCAAAGGCAGAAAATGGCTAGTTAAATAAGAAAGATGTCACAAGCAGAAAGCAAAACAAGTTAGCGTAGCAGGCAGTCAGGGTAGGGACCTACGGACCAGTCAGAGACGTAGGGCATCAAATTCATCTTGAGCAAATTGTTTCAAAGTCAAGTGGATATATTAATATCTGCCTTTCAGAGTAGTTATGAGAATTAATTAAGTAGGAAGCATCTGGTACTAATTAATCATTCATTCAGTGGCAGCTACTACTGTAATTGTACATTATTTCTATTATTTTATTGTTCAAGCTTCTCCTGAATAAACAGTAGGTCATGATAAATGTCTATTAGACATACATAAATATTTTTAAAGAATATCCTATTAATAAAAAGCTAAAATTAATTTTCATTCCAGGAAATGAAAGTACCATTTTAGCAAGAGCATAGTTAACACATAGTAAGTGATAACTTGAACGGTGCCCTGTATCTTGGGAGAACTATGGTGACTGATATTTCACATGAACCTGATGGTCACAGAAACCCTGTCGTGATTCACGGAGCTACTGTGTCTTCTGCTCCCCTCAAGGCAAGTTTTACAGCTGCACGTGTGTTACGACGGCAGGCGGGGTACACTGGACGGAGGGTACAGAGCGACGTATCCAAGCCAGGTACTGTCGAAGACGGTTTATCCAGGTAAGCTCCAGAACTCGGTAAGGCTCACCCTAAATAGCATCGGATGCAAGATCAGCGTTTTGAATGATTTAAAAATATTTGCTTTCAACAGTCTTTACTTTTCAGGTTTCAGCAGGCTTTAAATGTTTTTGTCCATGTAGTTTTCATCTTATTTGCTATTTTCTACTCATTACGAGTGAAAGTAAACTAATAACTCAGTTAAGTAGCATAGAAGAAAGGATGTGTTTGAAGACATGGAGACTTCTGAAAA
>NW_012151174.1:6522346-6524314 GCF_000956105.1 Propithecus coquereli | reverse complement strand
TACCTTCATAAGACTAACGTGTATAATTACATTTTATTATACAGAATTATAAAATAAAAGAAGAAAATGCCAGATGTCTCAATAATTAGAACCAAATAAGCAATAATCTGGATCTTCCGTTTTATTACTTGAAATGAGAAAAGAAAATTTATCTACTCTTTCTAAATCTCTTGTTTTCAAAACATGAAGCTCCCTGCTATACCTAGGAGGCTCCTCATTGCATTACAATGGGGCATTGTTTTGAGCCATCTGATTCCAAATTCTGTCTTCCTCTGGATGTGAAGACAGCAGGACACAAAGTGAGCAATCTCTTGGTAAGAAATTGGAATGTATCCGCTTACCCTGGAGGCTTAAGTAATTCTATCACTTTCTCTGAGTAAAGAGAACATTTGGTGTAAAACAAAAAATAAGACATTATTTTAATCTGAGTCAGACTGTTAATCTGAAGATTTTGCGTAGGTCCTAACGCCTCTCAAGTTGATGAAAGGAAGATTAATAAGCTATCACTACCAAAGAAGTACATACTCTCGATTACAACTATATTTCTGAAAAGCCTGGCTAGGTATAGTATTTCTCTTATGTCATTTTTTGAAGATCTAAATAAACCAAAATCAAGGTATATAGATTATAATAAGCACAACAGATACTTATTGAAAAAAGCATCAAACCAGTATTTTCATGGTAATAGGATGAGAGGCTAAATAGCTCCATTTCCTTCAACTTCTTATTTTAAAACACACTTTAAGATTTTTCCCATCTTACTTGCTTTTCTATGGCCATTGATTCATTTTTCAATGGTCACTCTAAAATATATCCAAACACATTATATGCAAGAAGTCTGATTTTTTTTAATAACAGTAGACTTGTTTAAAAAAAAATGACAAACTTTATCAACTTGTTTAATTTCTTCAAAATCTATGACATTCATGACCTTTTTTGTCAAATCATTTAACTATGAAATATTTACACTATCCAGGATTCAAATGAAAATCAGTTCTTCTTGAGTAATGACTGTCCAACTCTTTATGTAAAAGATTGTGATAAAAATTAGTTGATTAAAATCTCAGGTTGATACCATATTGTGTTTGAGAGTTAAGAATAATGACTAAAATAACTAGGAAAAAACCCTACTATCTTCACCATATTTCAAAGTGTTTTGGTCGGATGGTAAGACACTGACACTTAGCTAACGTGAAATGCAGAGCAGTGTTAGCTGACAGCTAGCGTATCAGCCTGAAAGCCGCCTCTCTTTATGAACCTCTATTCCACTTTCAAAGTCCATTGTCTTTTAAAAAGCAGCAAAGTGTCTTTCTACTTCAGCTTCACCAAGTCTTCACCCCTTTGCTCCAAGCCTGCCACTGTCAGAATCTTGCCCTTCTGGAAACTGCATAGCGTCCAGCAATGGGGAGAAAGGAGCGACAGGCCACATCACCACCCTGACGCTGGGACACCGTCTAGACAATTTGCGATTGGATGTTAACCTACTCACTAAACAAAATTATTGTTTAGACCCTCCTGTGTGCCAAGACTTCAAATTGCTGGGGTTGCAACAGTGGAAAGTTCCTGGCCTCATAAAGCTTGCATTTCATTTGGAAGAGAGGGAAAATAACCCGGTAAACACTTTTATCTCAGGTAGCAGAGCATGCTATGACGATCACCCAGCAGCGTGAAGGGCAGGTGAGCGCTCTGTGGCTGCGTTGCTATGGATTTGCCTACGGACGTGTCCCAGGGATGCTAATGGGTGACCTCCTTCCGGAAGCTGACTCCGAGCTGGCCTCACTTCCAACAGTGTAAATAATCCTGCGGCCCACGTTTTTCTGTGTTCTCCAAACACATTCAACTCCAAAGGAAGTTCTTGTCATCAGTCTACTATCCTAAGAGAGTTTCACGGCATTTCGTGAAAGAAAAATCTAGAAAGGGAAATAACATTTATGAGTCTGCACAACCAGCGGGCACCTGGCCAAGGGC
>NW_012151174.1:6518564-6521301 GCF_000956105.1 Propithecus coquereli | reverse complement strand
TTGGGGGAGGCCCGTAGTGTTCTCTAAGAATCTCAGTATTCCAAAGCTCTTTCCTTTATTTCCTGTATATTCTACTCTTTGCCACTTTGATGAAACACTGAAAAATATTCCTATTCTTTCTATTCTACTGCAAGCAAAATACTCTGAGATGACATTTCTTTTTTGAGCGTCAGGGTTGGTCCAAACGCTTATTTCCACGACAAACAGTGCAGGTGTGTGACTTCTGTTCCCTGTCCCCATAGCGGATAAACATCGAAACGTGTTCTGTTCTAGATGGTCCACTGGGGATAAAACCTTGTATCAGAGACAACATCAAACATCAAATTTAGAGATCTTACTGCTTCTCTCTGGCCGCAGCAACGCTTCTGCCTTCTTGCTTTGGCTTCCGCTTTCGTGGAGGGCCTTGAACCAGTCCCGCAGCCTGCTCGCCACTTCCCGGAACTCCGGGCCGCTGCACGCTGAAAGCGAAGAGGAGACACACAGGTCCTGAATAACTTAGCACAACACCGGCGCGATTGCTCCGAGGATTCCAACGAACTGAAAGGTAATAACGACTTAAAGTAAAAAAGGTAATATAACGACTAATTGTGTCGCAGCTTTTTCAAAACTAAAAATAAACACTTGCTTCAAAGATAACGAGATGTAATAGGGTGATTGCATTTTGTTTAATAAAGGGATGTGATCAGCAGAACTCCGCTTCCTCTCTCCACGGGAATATGACATGTGGTTGCGGATTCTTACTGTTAACATCACACACACTGGGTCCGAATATTTATGTGATCGACACCTTTGCCATGGTAAGGTAGTGGGATATCTGAGAAAACAAAGGGTTGAAAACCCGAAATAAATATTATTCATTTGTTGTTGGCCATACCTGTCATAATACGCTCTGATTTAGAATCCCTCAATAGTACACTCACAGTACGTATAAATACAGGTGCTTGCTCTCTGTTTAGTTTTATCCTATATATTTGTTAACCACAGAAAACGAAGGGCCGTATTACTTGCCATTAGGAAAGACTGTAAAATATTTAAGAGAATAATATCATTAAAACTATTTAAAATATGTAACATGCTTAAGAAAATACCATGTTTCTGTTGTAAAAAGTTGTAATATTAGGAAACTTTGACATTATGAACTATTTAACTTCCTCTTTGTTTTTAAAAAATATTATCATTTACCAATTATTATATTCCTTAAAACAGTCCATACAATAAACAGTAGCCGAATGTATCACGTGTGAGTCACTAATGTTAAAATATGGCATTTGATTTCAGTAATCTGCTGTGAAAATACTTTGGAAATATAAAAAATCACTTATTTGCATTGTTTGGAGGACATTTTCACTGCAGACCTACTTCCTGTGCACGTTGCAAATGTGCGACGTCCTGGGCCGACAATCATTCCACACGCATGCTCATCTGCTCGCTTTGTTAAAAGTAGTAATTTATGGAACGATAGAGTGTTCTATCTAACACACAGCATATACGTTATAACATGCATCATGTATCTACAGCTTTGCATGGTCTCCAGCGCCCCTTCGAGGGAGTGCAGAAGAAAGTCGAAAACCGACTTGAAGAGGAGGAATTTTTCTACATACGTGCGCACACATCCATGTCTATGTGTGCGTCACATGTCTCTAGAAGGATATACAGGAACGTAACAGAACGACCTTCAGTTAGGGGACTGGATGAATGGCAGGAAGTGGTGTGAGGGAATCTCACTTTTACCACTCACCTCTTTTCTCCTTTTAAATTGTGTGCGATACGGCTGCATTAATATTCAGAAATAAATAAAAATTTAAAATTTCCTTTTAAAGACATAATTACAAATGCATCCAACCCTTGACCCAGCAATCCTTTCTTTAGAGTTACCACGTGGGTGTCCTACAGGTACACAGTTAAATTGTGCTGCATTATTTATTCATCACTTTTTAAAGAGCAAGTTTGTTAATAATATAACTGTCCATCGTGCGTATTATGGGGATGAGACCTGAAGGAGGACAATTAACATTTATTGATCATGTTCATTAAATCAAACACATGAGGATCAGCTTCTTTGATAACACGTATCAGCTTAGAGAGTTTGCTATGTTGCCCAGGTCACAGGGCTGTGGTAGTTAACCTGAACCCCAGATTCACAACTTGTTCTATTATATTAAACTGAAATCTCTTCCTACAAGGAAAGCAGTATATCAGTGATATATCCACACAAAAGTACTGTGTATTCACACCCCAGATTCTTAACGTTTACTACTCAGAGAGCATCAGGCGTAATTAGAATTGATGGAGAGATACCAGGAGCAATTCAGTGGCTTCCGTAAGCCCAGGACATCTCAGTTTCACACGTCCCAACCTGCAGTGTTTATTAAAAACAATATTATATGTACAAAACTTTTGAAAACATTTTTATAATTTTTCAAGTTAACTTTCTTTTGCCAACAATTAACTCATTTAATTTAAAATTGACAACGATTTACCTGAAATCAGTATCCAAAGCAGGGATTCTTGTCAAATCAGGAACTTTAAACCATACCCTTCCTGAAATTAAATCTGATAAACATAAAATTTAAAAATTAAGAAAGTTGACACATTTCATAATTATTAAATTGTGTTCATTAATTTTGATTATTCATTTTTCTTTTCATTGTGTATTTTAAAGTGGACATTTTTTTCAAGTCTCAAGTATTTACGTTAAGTCTGTACATTTTAACAGGTACCAAATATTCTGCTTATT
>NW_012151174.1:6517287-6518514 GCF_000956105.1 Propithecus coquereli | reverse complement strand
TAGGACTTTCTGACAAGTTGCACAGTGATGTCTCTGTAGCATTTTATATATTATTACTTTCCAACTCTGAAAATAGAATTAAAACCACTTGGAGACAGAAATCAAGGACTCTCATCTCAAATCCCTGTTCCTCCACGCGCTCACTCTGCAATGTGAGGTTATTTAAGATCAGCAAGTTTCAGTCCTTTAGCAGCAGAGGGGACAATATCGCTCTCGCCGGCTACTGGAGTGATAAACAATTTCTGTATTTGAAAGACGAGATGCCGCTGAATAAATGTTACTTTTCTTTCTCTTTCCTGGATCTTACACGACAGGATTTTTAATGAAACAGCATCTAATGTAATAACTGATTTACTTTTTTTTAAGTGGAGGCTTAGACATGCTTTTATTAATATACACTTATTAACACTTAAGGTAACCAAAATCCCAAATTAGTGTCCCTCCTACTCACTCTTTCAAGATCACTTAGAATAAAGAATTGTACAAATTACAACCATGTCCCTTTTGTGTTGCTTAATTGTCATGAGTTCAGAAAATTAGTCATAGAAACAAATTTGGTTCTTTATTTTAGGTTAAAACACTTTTTCCTCCTGAAACATTTGCAAAAAGTTTATAAATTAAGAATTATACTTTTTCATGAAATTAGTGATTGGTCTAAAAGAATACGTAGGAACAAAGTGGGGCCATCTCACCACCCTCTCTGTCACCCTGACAGATTTGTACCCTTGTGTGCCATGTTAAATGAACAAAGGTTGGCTGAGAGTTGAGCCAAACTCTTCTGAGCTTTAGGGAAGTTGTGGAAACTCTTTTTATCAACTTGGGTACCATTTGTTAAATTATTTCCTCCATGTATTAAATGATCTCAGAGGGTAAACCTTCATATGATTATATAAGTTTTGACACTTTGGGAGAATACTGCTTTATATGTGAAAAGTAGATAAAGCCAAATTTTGCTTTGGTGACCTTCGATCAATTCTACATATATTGCTGCAAAACCTGGCAATGTTCTAAGATGAAACTTTTACTTCTGTAGATGAAGCAGAGTTATGCAGAGTATTTTAATTGTTCATGTATAAACACCGAAAACATGCTATCTTTACACCAAAAAAGTCAAGTAACATTTGTCATCATAACAAAAGACTATGTGACTACGTATCTTTTTATGGCAGTTTACCTGGATTTGCTACTTTTTAATATTTAAACTATTTAAATGTATACTAGTCATTA
>NW_012151174.1:6493650-6507882 GCF_000956105.1 Propithecus coquereli | reverse complement strand
TATTATATTCCTTAAAACAGTCCATACAATAAACAGTAGCAGAATGTATCACGTGTGAGTCACTAATGTTAAAATATGGCATTTGATTTCAGTAATCTGCTGTGAAAATACTTTGAAAATATAAAAAATCACTTATTTGCATTGTTTGGAGGACATTTTCACTGCAGACCTACTTCCTGTGCGCGTTGCAAATGTGCGACGTCCTGGGCCGACAATCATTCCACACGCATGCTCATCTGCTCGCTTTGTTAAAAGTAGTAATTTATGGAACAATAGAGTGTTCTATCTAACACACAGCATATACGTTATAACATGCATCATGTATCTACAGCTTTGCATGGTCTCCAGCGCCCCTTCGAGGGATGTGCAGAAGAAAGTGGAAAACCGACTTGAAGAGGAGGAATTTTTCTACATACGTGCGCACACATCCATGTCTATGTGCGCGTCACATGTCTCTAGAAGGATATACAGGAACGTAACAGAACGACCTTCAGTTAGGGGACTGGATGAATGGCAGGAAGTGGTGTGAGGGAATCTCACTTTTACCACTCACCTCTTTTCTCCTTTTAAATTGTGTGCGATACGGCTGCATTAATATTCAGAAATAAATAAAAATTTAAAATTTCCTTTTAAAGACATAATTACAAATGCATCCAACCCTTGACCCAGCAATCCTTTCTTTAGAGTTACCACGTGGGTGTCCTACAGGTACACAGTTAAATTGTGCTGCATTATTTATTCATCACTTTTTAAAGAGCAAGTTTGTTAATAATATAACTGTCCATCGTGCGTATTATGGGGATGAGACCTGAAGGAGGACAATTAACATTTATTGATCATGTTCATTAAATCAAACACATGAGGATCAGCTTCTTTGATAACACGTATCAGCTTAGAGAGTTTGCTATGTTGCCCAGGTCACAGGGCTGTGGTAGTTAACCTGAACCCCAGATTCACAACTTGTTCTATTATATTAAACTGAAATCTCTTCCTACAAGGAAAGCAGTATATCAGTGATATATCCACACAAGAGTACTGTGTATTCACACCCCAGATTCTTAACGTTTACTACTCAGAGAGCATCAGGCGTAATTAGAATTGATGGAGAGATACCAGGAGCAATTCAGTGGCTTCCGTAAGCCCAGGACATCTCAGTTTCACAAGTCCCAACCTGCAGTGTTTATTAAAAACAATATTATATGTACAAAACTTTTGAAAACATTTTTATAATTTTTCAAGTTAACTTTCTTTTGCCAACAATTAACTCATTTAATTTAAAATTGACAACGATTTACCTGAAATCAGTATCCAAAGCAGGGATTCTTGTCAAATCAGGAACTTTAAACCATACCCTTCCTGAAATTAAATCTGATAAACATAAAATTTAAAAATTAAGAAAGTTGACACATTTCATAATTATTAAATTGTGTTCATTAATTTTGATTATTCATTTTTCTTTTCATTGTGTATTTTAAAGTGGACATTTTTTTCAAGTCTCAAGTATTTACGTTAAGTCTGTACATTTTAACAGGTACCAAATATTCTGCTTATTTCAAGAAACTGTTAAAATGCCCCAATTCACTCACATTGTACTAACGGAACTTTGTGTCCCCAAATTCATATGTTAAAACCTAACCCCAGTGTGCGGTATTAGGAGGTGAGGACTTTGGGAGGTGGTTAGTCACGAGGGCAGAACCTTCACGAACGGGTTTGGTGCCCTCAGTGAGATCGCCCTCCTCTTCCACCTGTCAGGACACACACGAGGAAGGCCGTGCACGCTCCAGGACGCCGGCCTTCATCAGTCACTGACTCTGCTGGTGCCGCCTTGAGCTCAGACTTCCGTTCTCCAGAACTGTGAGAAATAAATTGTTGTTGTTCATAAGCCACCCAGTCTGTGGTGGAACAGCAGCTCAAATGGACTAAGATGCACTGTATCGTACTTAAATGTAGTGATTAAGAATACTAATTTATTAAAGAATGAATACTGATGCCTGGCAATATGAATTGTTAATTAGGGCCATGTTACACAATGAAAAAGCTCAGATGTAAATACAGAGTTCCAGGCAGAGGATGCTCCGGGAAGGCTCCAAGCAGAGGCAGGGTCCACACTGAAGTTGTGCATTGTCTTTGAGAGAGTTTTGTAAGTTTTGTTCTAGCAGTAGGTTTAGCAAATGGATTCCTTTCTCTATTTGGCTTGATTCATAAAGTTTTTTAAAGCATTTCTCAGATGATCAATCATTCTTGCTGAATGTTAGAAAATAATTACCTTATGTAACAAATGGTGAAATGAAGTAGTATAGGCATTAGTGCTTTAAATATACTCAGTGAAGTTTAATCCACTAAATACCAGGCATAATCTGGTATTTTTCCCACATGAATTTTTGGTAAAGAAATTTCCCTATGTCTCTGATTTTCCATGAGGTGAAGAAATGAAATGTCACCACTCCTTACTCTGGGTAAATAAAAATATTTCCCATCACCCCTCCAATAATGTAAAGTGTAGAGAATCCGGGGGCTCCCCCGTGGGATCAGGCTGGAATGTGAGTGTGGGACAATAGAGCCTTGTAGAGTAAAATTACTCTAAAGACAGAAGGGATTAAGCTCACCTTAACGTGAGTATTTCCTTTCAAGATCAAGTCCATTACAGAAAGAAAGGTCCAAGGAACCCGTCTCCTAATTCCACCTCTGTGCCTCCTCCACCGAGGGCCGCGATGCCCAGAGACACAGAAAAGACAGTCAGAGACAGCGCTCCGAGCAGTGCACGCGTACAGTTCAGGGTGAGGAAGAGTAGAGTTTATATTGACCTCTACGCTTAATTATTTGAGTACCGATATACTTGAATTATCCCTATTTTTATCCCTAGGTGGGCCAGGCACAAAAATTTAAAAGTGATTAATAAATATTTATGAATTGGTGGCAAAGATTTCCATATTTTTGAGAGGCTTTTTCACAAAACTCTGAGCATTTGCTTTATTTGATCTTTGCTTATTCAAGCCACATTCAGATAACCTGGCTTCAAATACGTAAATAAAGAGATGAAATTATGTAATCTGAAGAACTCTTTTAGCTTTTTATTCATTTCATGGTGACTTTTAGCTTATGGTATCTTTACAAGAATCTGTATCTCCTTTCTCTAGGCTCTAATCTTCCATAATGTTCCATCCTATAATTTGCAAGCCCATTTATGAATCATCCGGTTGTTGGAAATTTTAAATTCTAGTTCACTTTACATGAATGATGAGAACTTTTTTTAACTTTTTTTTTTTTAGAGAAAGTATCTTGCTCTGTTGCCCAGGCTGGAGTGCAGTTGCACAATCACAGCTCACAGCAGCTCCGACTCCTGGGCTCAAGCGATCCTCCCACCTCAGCCTCCCAAGTAGACAGGACTACAGGCGTGTGCCACCATGCACAGCCAGTTTTTTTATTTTTTGTAGAAACAGGATTGCACTTTGTTGCCTACGTTGGTCTCAAACTCCTGGCCTCAAGAGATCCTCCCACCTTTGCCTTCCAAAGCGCTGGGATTATAAGCATTAGCTATAGTGCCTGGCCTTTTAACATTGATTTTATAACAGTATTAAAAAGTCATTTTTTTCCTGATAAAGTAAGAGATGTGCCTATTTTAGAATGTGCATATATTTTATAATGTATATTACCAAGAATAAAAATACAACAATATATTTAACACTACTACCAATAGGCAGCTACTGTTAAATATTTGCTGTGTATATCTGCTATTGATATTTTTGCATAGTTTAAATTAGGTCAGATAAACAATATTTATCTTTACTCCTTCGCATTACATTATGAAAGGATAATTTTCTCAGGTCATTAAAATATCTGACAGCAAAATATGGTCAGGAACCACATTGAAACGTTTCCGCAGAGGGTGGACAGCTCTGCGGTGGTGTCTCACAGGATGACAACACGGCGGGAAAGTCCCGCCGCCCGACTCCCCGCAGCAACTGCAGCCCTGCAAGCTCCATTCGTGGTAAATGCCCATCCCATTTTTTATCTTTTATACCATATTTTTACTGTACCTTTTCTATGTTTAGATATGTTTAGCTACACAAATGCTTACCATTGTGTCACAATTGTGTACGATATTTCGTACAGCAACATGCTGTGCGGGTTGGCAGCCCGGAGCAACAGGCTGCCCCACACAGTCGGGTGTGTGGGCTGCACCGTCTGGGTTGTGCAAGCGCATTCCATGGCGCTCACACATAGCGAAAGCGCCTGATGGCACGTTTCTCAGACTACATCCCTGTCATTAAGCAAGGCGTGACTGTCTGGTAGATGCAGAAATCCTGTTATATGAATATATTACAACTTGTTAAAAATTACCACAATCCGTATTGTGTGTCAAGAATATGTATATTGTTTCTAGTTTGAGTGATTATAAAAAGAACTAGGACGAACTTTAATTCAAGAAATTATTACTGGCTCTGAATACTGTATTTCCTTTGAAAAACCTTAAACACGGAGTTACGGGGTCACAGAATATGAACATTTTAAGGCTCTTAATACAGACAATATGTTTCTGTAATACGCAAATTATTAATTCCAGAAAATATTTTAAACATATTTAAAATGTGCATTGTTTTATTTATAATTCAGTTGTTGAGAAATGAAGTAGTGGAGGTATGTAGTAATTTAAACAAACTCACTGAAAGTTAGCAAAAATTGTCCAGTATGAAAATGGCATAAATGGCAGGAAGTACAGATTTTTCCAACTACGATGAATACAGGGTGTGTAGTCCACAGAACCGACACTGCACAAGGAAAGAAAGCCAGCCAGACAGATTCCGGAACTTTCCCAAGAATATGTTCATGAGCTTTAACATAAACGTCAGTTTCCACATTGTGTTCAATCATGAACTCTGTGTTTAACAGGGAGCCCGGCCAACAAGGTTCTCCCGAAGCAGAATTTAAAAACATCTCCGTCACTGCCTCGAGGCAGACGGTACCTCAACAAAACACAAAGAATCCATAAATTAAAGAATCAGCAAACATTTCCTGCCTGCTAAATAAATGACGCTGAACATTTTGCAGGTGTGCTAGAGAGAGTTTTCTTCTGTAAACTCGTGACCTAATCACCTCCCACAGGTCCCACCTCCTAATACCGTCATCTTGGGGATTAGGATTTCAGTACAAGAATTTGGGGCGGGGCACAAACATTCAGATGATAGTGCTCTTCTAGAAGCTCTGCCTGGTGAATGAAGCTGACCTGGAAATTTAAAGCAGAAGGCGTATGTAAATGCATACGTACACACGTACACACACGTTTGTGTATACATGTACTTACACACACATAACTATTTTTTTATAGAGTAAAATGCACATAAGTCTCATTCTGGAGAAGGTTTCAGCTATTTTAAACTTTTTTCTTAAAAAATTCAGTTTAAAGATTCCTCCAGGCGTTGCTACACAGAGACAGATGGATTTGGAGTAGACCCTGTCATAACGCAATAGTCACGTTTCTTCCGCACAAAAGTGCAAAACCAGGTAAGCAGCTCTCCAAATCCTGACAAATAAAACACACACGCGCACAAACACACATATATCTTAGAGAATTATTCCTCACCCAGGCTCAGTTCAGTCTGAGTTGCTCTATATCAAACTCACACTAAAAATTTTAAGCGATAAATTATGAAAGTGAAAGCATCAGTCCTCAGCATTGCTATAAATCACTGTTTTATTAAAACATGAGCTACAGTTTCTACAGTCATTAAAGAATATTGACGTTCACAAGTGCATGTGAAACTCTGTGATTCATAAATAATTTGCATTTTGAGGATCCGCCCAAGGATGGGGGTGCTCTGCACTGAGGGCGTTTTACGCGGACGTTAGAACGTGTTGAATGGATGAGTCTCTAAGCAGGCGTTCGGGCAGCAGTAACACATGATTCATTCCGCTCTGACAGCCAGTGGCATTCTGGGTTATAAAAAGGTCTCTCGGAATAGCAGGAGCAACCAGGGACAGCACCAAGTGACAAAGTGGCATTCCAGAAAAACATCTTAAAGATGACAAACTTTGTTGGAAAATTTAGTGTCCTGCAAAACACAGATAAATCCATTTCTGTCGTGAGGATAGGAAGAGAATGAATATTGGGTTGTGCCAACACTTTTTAAACTGAAACATCTGAATCAATGTATTTGAGGCTTCAAATATCTGCTGATCTTTTCTACTGGTGGAACACGGCACCGAAAGCTTAAACTTGTCTGTGGCATTTAATAACAACATAACCTAAATGCTATTAAAATTCCATGTCTGGAGTCATTACTCATTTGCATTTCTGGGAAGAGCAGTGAGACACACTTTTCTAATTCGTCTGAGTGTATACAGGATTGTTTCCATCCTTTCGTTAAATGCAGATTCACTGCAGCGTTGATCAGAGGCGCAAGCTTCCTCTAATTGTAACACCTGCCCCGTGTTCTCAAGGAAACTGCAGAACATTAAGTCGTCGCTAAGACTGAAAGGAAGAGGGGCTCACTCACAGCTTCTGCGGGACGAAGCGGGGATTAAGGTTGCCTTTGTCAGCAAACGGGTGAATGCAGCATCGCATTGTGACCTTCTGTTGGGTTTGGGGACACCGCTGGCCCATGGGACCCAAAGATGCTGATTAACTTTCCAGGGCTGTCACAGCGAAGTCCCACAGACTGGCTGGACTAAATGACGGAAAGTGATTTTATCACAATTTTGGAGGACAGAAGTTCAAGGTCAAGGTGCCCGCAGGTTGGCTTTCTCTGCAGCTTCTCTCCTTGGCTTGCAGGTGGCAACTCTCCTCTGATCCGGACACCAGTCAGACTGGATCAGGGCCCACCCGTGTGACCTCATCTTACCACACCACCTCCTTAAAGGCCCCGTGTCCAACTACAGTCGCGTTTGAAGGTACTGGAGGTGGAACTTCAGCACACGAACGGGTGGACCACCAGAGGACGCGGGCACTGGGCAGGCGGCGCGTCATCACCGGGCACGGAGGTGCTTTAACCACCCAAAACTCACATTGTGTACGTAAAAAAGCTCTTTCTTCCAAATACATGTTTTCAGACATATTTTAAATCTTTGTATAGATTTCAAAATCTTCGTGTATGTTTCTTTCTGAATTTCAAACATTGTATTTCCTTGACAATTATCACTCATAATTGCATACTGAATAAAGCGATGGAAAAACAGAACACACGTTTCTCATTTGTTCCCAAGTTCGGGTGACGATGTTGCGTCTAGAAATGAAGCGTCAGTCCCTAGCCGTCGCCGGCTCAAGAAAACACACGGATGGAGCAGCGTCTCCAAGACACAGCGCGGGAATCGCAATTCCGCAGAGTGTTAGATTTTGTTTCACGAAGAAGGGCTCCAGAGCAAAACAAGTTTAAAAAATACAGACACAAATATGTTAAACAAATTTGTCTGCATAATTTATCAAGATGTTTAATATGCTTTCAACCAATATGCATTATCTAAGAGTGATATACAGTATTATCAAATTTTGTTTTTTTTCAAAGGCTACCAATCTTTATTAGAGGAAAAGATTTCTTCACAACCTTGAATTTGATTGAACTATGACTCACTTACCAGTTTCAGCTTTTCTATGATAGGGATATTGTAAATTTTTTTAATATTTAATTTTTAATTATTATGGATATATAACAGTGCATATTTATGGGGTATGTGTGATATTTTACAGGTATATAATATATAATGATCGAATTAGGATAATTGGGGTAAAGGTGTATGTCACTTCAAGCATTTGTCAATTCTTTGTGTTAGGAACATTTTAACTCCACTCTCTTAGTCAGTTACAATATATGACAAACTACTGTTAGCTACAGTCACCCTATTGTGCTACCGACTACTAGATCTTATTCATCCTACTCAGGTGTATTTTTGTACCCGTTAACTGTGCCCTCCTAATCTGCCTCATCTGTTACCAGCAAACATTTTCTTCCAGGCAAAAATATCTTATGGATATGTGCACACGCATGTGTGTATATTTTAAATGATACTTCACAAAAGGGAAATTAAACTACACTTACCCTGTCTCATGAATGCCTAATCTGCACAGCACAGTACACTGATGATAAACAGGACTTCAATGGCTGGCTGGCTAAATAGAAACTGCAGTGATACTCTTTTTTTGCTTTTTTTTTTTTTACTTTCTTTGAGATTCTTCTTCTGTACTGGCAAATTTTAGATATCTAGAAAATATGTTTTGTAACCCAGATAGTTTACAAACATAGCATTCCATTCTAGTAGATTTTCTTTCCTACTGGATGGCAATTTTATGGTCACATGTGTCCACAAATAGCAAAAGTAACAGCCTCATTTCACAGAAGAGGCAAAGCAATGCAGACCCATCAGATTATGATTGTAGCGGGTAGACGGGCAGAGTAATCTTTAATGGCCAAAGACAGACGGTAGAGGTTGGAGAAGGTTAGACGGTAATCAAATAGTGCATATTTAATCAGATGAATTCCATTCGGGAGCCTGTCAAGAACTGCTTTCACTCTGGCATAACATTGCTAGGAGGCCTGCCTGCTATTACAATCAATCGCAGTGGCCATTAAGAGAATTACTGTGGGATAAAAACGAAGTTGCAAGCTCAAGGGTTGGTGCATTTGGCAATCATCTGAAACAATCAAAAACTGACAGGCTTTGCAAGAGAAACATTTTCAGAAACAAGGTGATGAGTTTTCTAGTTCATGAAACACCATACGTACGTTTCAGAAAATCTTTTAAAATAAATATAATTTAAGTAGTTCAGCTAACTTTCTTCCACACATAGTAAAAAGTCTAATTTAAAACTGCATTAGAATATAATGAGTTTCTGGAAAAGCACAACAAAATGTTAATGAGTTTTTACTGCATACCCTCGATTCAAAGACAATTGAGAGTTGTAGAAATGCTGTGTTATTTAAAAGTTATGTTGAAAAACAATACTTAAATTATTCTATATTGTTAAAATGCAGGTATATTTTTCTTAATTATCATTTTATTGCTATTCAAATATTATGTACATAAACAATATAGAAACATTTAAATGTATGTCACTTTTTAATTCAAATCCACCAATTAGAAAATATCCATTAGTGGCTCAAAATACTTCACATAACTCAAGTCTTCGTCATGGCCTCAGTGATAAATCAAGCCTTTGATTACAAGCAATAGATGACGCTACATGTTTTATATGTTCTTTTTACAGTCTGCCATAAGTGAATGATTTTGTTTTAACAAGGTCATCTCCTTGCAGATTGTTTACTTCTTAGCCAATTTACCTATAAGTGATGCTTTTATTTTGCATGTTAATGAGCTAAGTTAAACCATGATTAAATTGAAAAGGCTATTTTTATGAAAATACTATTTTTATAAAGTGAAATACTATTTTTAAAACCTTAAACACTATTTGTCCTATATGTGTTAAACATGTGAGTATATTACATAAGGTATGTGATAACATTTTAGTAAGTTATAAGAAATACAGTCGTTTGTTTGGATTATTAATGTTTCATACTATTTATTGTTTTGCCGTAAAGCATACATCCCTGTAACCGAGGTTCAAATACTTGCAACACTAACTCCAGGAAGTTCTAGTGGAAGTTTTAGTAGAAGAGTCGTCTCCCTTTATTCCTGGGGGATGTGTTCCAAGACCCCTGGTGGATGCTTAAAACCTTGGATGGTACCAGACCCTGCATACACGGGTTTTTTAGGACGCCCACATAGTTATGATATAGTTTAATTTATAACTCAGTTACAGCAAGATATCAACAACAACTAATAATAAATAAAACAATTGCAACATCAAAGGGTGACAAATGTCGGGGGGACGTGGTCTCTCTGTCCCCCTCTCCCAATGTCCAGCCAGGCTGAGGTGCTGGCGAGTCTCAGGGGCAGCTGGAGCTGCGGGAGGCGAAAGCAGGGGTGAGGGAAGGGGGCGCTGCGCACGCACAGCAGACAGGATATAAACGGAAACCCGCCGGTGCTTCGTGCCAGACAAGCGTCTGCGCGCCACCGCCGAGGTTTCCGGGCGGTGAGTCCCGCACAGGGCAGGGGACCGGCGCTGCCCACAGGGCTCTCGAGGGGCCGCGTGGCCGACGCCTGCGAAGCCCGGGAGGAACCCGCGGTCCGCGCGTCTCCGGGCGAGACGGGCCCCGCTCGCTCGTCTTCCTCGCTCGAGTCCCGCGCGGCGCAGGCGCAGGCGCAGAGGGCCGCGGGCGGCCGGCAGGGGGCGCGGAGGCGCGCGCGCCGGGACTCGTTACAGCGCGGCCAGCGGGACCGGCCAGTGCGCGGCCCGAGTGTGCTCGTCCGCGTGAGCTCGGACCGCGCCGCCGCACTGGGGCAGAGCGAATGTGTGCTCGGGGTCTTTTCCACGAAACTCGCGTTCCTCTTAGCGCCTTTTACCGACGCGGAAGTTTGAATAGGACACAGCAGGGAAAACGAATCGCAATTTAACCACCATCTACCTCAACTCTTCTGCTGACTGGGTCAGAAGAAAAAGTCCCTACTACCTGCATTTGTTCCAAAATTACACGGATACATACTTTCCCTTCTTAATCCCAGATGGCCTTTGAGTCATGCAATATTTGTTTCAGAATGTTCTTTCTGTGGGAGCTCACAGACTCTTCTCCTGTGTGTTAGTCTGGCAGCATCTCGATGACACAGTAGCTGCCACAACCCAGGGCCACGCTCCCTTCCTGTGCACGACGCTGCACGGTAGGGCCGCAACCCTCTGAGTGACATTTCTGGGATCCCTGCCACCGTGTTCTCAGACTAGACGGCCCCTCCGCAGGACCCAAGCTGCATTCGGAACACAGAGGAGCGGTGCTCCCATTCCCGTCCCCGTAGCAGGAGCAAGCAGACCCATATGGGCATTGCCAGACGTGAAGTTTTGCAGCCGCCGCTCGGTTGTTGCTTTTGTTCCCCCCTGAACATCACTCACCTCGGGTTAATTTTGTTGCCTGCCGTCTGGCTCCCTGTCCTGGACCGACTTGCTTCCCTCCCACAGCCATTTGTTGAGGCCCTAAGGGCCAACGTGACTGTGTCCCAAAATAAGGCCTTTGGGAGGTAATCAAGGTGCAGTAAGGACGTAAGGGCGAGGTCCTAAACTTCAGCCTCCAGCGCTGAGAGAAGGCGGGATTTTGCTGTTTGAGTCGCCCAGTCTACGGTATTTCATTAAGGCAGCCCGAAGTGACCGAAGCACTTGCAGAAAGCCGGCAAGTATCTGAACCTAACACCTGCCCTTCTTGACTTTTATTTCTTCAGCACTTACGGTGGCATTGCAACACGTCATACAAGCCAGCAATAGCGAGAGTGGCTCATGCGTTTCTAACTAAGCCCTTTCTACAAAGTCCCCTTCTACAGACGGGTAAAATAAGACGGATTCTTAGTGGACTAGGAGTACTTCTGTTTGATGGTGTGAAAACCT
The DNA here is from genome assembly GCF_000956105.1 of Propithecus coquereli. Taxonomy (NCBI): domain Eukaryota; kingdom Metazoa; phylum Chordata; class Mammalia; order Primates; family Indriidae; genus Propithecus; species Propithecus coquereli. Next base: position 6,496,466 of record NW_012151174.1, on the reverse strand, counting down.
CATAATTTTCCAAAGAGAACAGAGTCATTTTGTTCCCACTTCAGATCAAATCAGTACTACAGAAGATGGATTTCACTGATCTTTTAAACAAATACCTGTTGTTAGAAAATAGATATAAATTTGCTTCTGACACAGATTTGGAGTATAAAAACCAGAGTGATAAAAAACATGATAATGGAAATGCATTTAGATAAAATATAAAATGGTTTGCAAAGGAATCTTGTCCTACGTCCCTCACTAATGACGACCTTTCGTAGTGAAAGATGAATGGATGAACATCAGAAGACTGGTGCTCAGGGAAACGCGTGCTCTTCCTTCCTTCCACCTTCCTGCTGCCTCCCTCCCTCCCTTTCTACCTTCCTTCCTTCCGTAATCCTTCCAGAACTTTATCTTAGGCTACTCTAAAGTTTCAGTGTGGACAACTGATCAGAAAATGAAAAATCTTTTACTAAACGATGATATACGGCAGGGCTGCTTCTGCTTATGGCGGGCGTATGCAATCCTAATTAAATTAGTCTTCCTTTTAGGTTCTTATTCAGAATCTCTAGGTCGTTTTAGAGATTCTCCTCTGTTCGGTGCTTATCATCATCTTCTGGCTAATAAGTGAATAAAGGTGACTTAAAAAATTACACAGAGTTCCAATAGGTATTGATGTTTATTCCATGACCACTGAGCCACTAGCAAGGGATGTTAACCAGCAGCGATGCTCTGAGTTAGAGTCAAAGTTCAAGCCGTGGGTTCAACTTAGACAAGTTATTCCCCGAGGTTTCCCGTGGCTTCGTCTGCGTGATGGAGCCAATGACGTTTGCTTCACAATGTTGGTGCAACAATCAGTGATATAACATCTGAGAAAGAGAAAAGCAGTTCCTGCCAGCTGGAGACGGCGGGGCTGCCCCTGCCAAGGCCGGTGGAACTGGGATTTGCTCTGGCCTCAAGTCAGGCCACGGTGCTTCTTAGGGCTAGGACTGGAGCTAGCACCAGACAAGGCTCTCCCAGACCACGCTGGAGCAAGACGAAAATTAAGACTGCTCTGTAACCCTGCTTGAGCACAGACAGAAACAAAAATTTCTCCATACCACAAAATTAATCAAGTATCTTCCACCCACCTTGTCTAACAACTACTAATTTATCAATTACAGCTTTAGTTCTACTTCATTCCTCCCATCTTCTCAATGGACATTATTAAGCAACCCAAACATGAAATTGTCTTCTCTTCCAACAATATCTAATCCAGAGTCAAGACTTTTTTGAACTCTTCCCAATATCACTTGACTCAAGTCCACGTGTGTGTTCCCCTGTATTGCAATGAGCTGGTCGATCTGCCTTTGTGCACTGACTCATGGACAAGGCACATAAAACAGAGCAGTATATCGCCGATCCTGGCTTCGTTTAATTTCCCTTCACGTATCACCTACATCGACGAAACACACTCGCCGCGTGGCTGCTACTGAGACACCAAGGATGCAAAGTTCCTTGTGCAGGTAAACATGAAAATATTAATAGATGGTGTGTGTGTGTGTGTGTGTGTGTGTGTGTGTGTGTGTGTGTGTGTGTGTTATCTTCTAGTCAGTAAATAGATTTCAGGTTTAAATGATAAATGAGGATCTTCAAATTACAGCCCGAACTATGAACCTAATGCATAATCAAATTTCCAGTACATCTCCAGCTCGCTCATCTGCTACATGGGATGTATTATTCAAAATGAAGTGAAACACAGATACATAAATATATATATTTGAGAGGGAGAGAGAGACAGGGCACAAGGCGGGGAGAGATAGCGGGGAGAGAAAGAGAGATAATAGGAAAGGTTATCTCTTCATTTAGTGTCTAATTCTGAAACTTTTTTTTAAAGAATCTCTAATTTGATCATGGACGACAACTGAAATACCTACCTAACACTTTTTTCCTAAGTAAGCAACGTCATAATCACGTGATTATCACTGCCTTTCCGACCACCGGCAGCTTCTGGGGTGCCCAGCTCTGGAGCATGCCACACCACCACACGTGGGGACCGGACCCGGGACCACCCTGTAAACCGAAATCTGTGCACTCCGGGGCCCCAGACAGCTCTGGAACCTGCCTATGCGGGAACTTGCCCTAACACATCTGCGGGTTTCACATCCCTCAGGTACTATATTTTCAACCTGTGTTTGATTGAAAAAAAAATTCTTGTGAAAAGCAGACCCCGCAGAGTTCCAACCTATGCTGAGAAGGGTCAACGCACTGTCGTATACAGAATTCCTTACCTTCCTCCGTGCCTTGGCTAATACGGTTCATATAAACGTTTTAAAGTTTCTCAATTTCAACCAAAACTCAGCTAGGATTTTGACTAAGGTGTCTCTAATTCTGAAGATCAGTTTTGATGCTTCCTATTCATGGGCATGGTCTGTACCGCCATTTATTTAAGTTTACTTTTAATATTTTATATTTTCCTTGTAGTGGTTTTTAACATTTTTAATGAAATTCATTTCTAGGTTTCTGGTATTTCTTGATGCCCTTTTAAATGATAACTCAACATTTTTATTGCCCTTTCATTTCTTGTAAGTGAAAATAAAATTATGATTATATTAAAATCATACAAGCTGCCCTGCTGATTTCACTTAATCATTTTAAATGTTTAGCTCCAGATTCCTTTGAATTTTTAATATACATTCTCATTTTTTTAAATAATTGCATTTTATGTCTTTATTCCTATCATTACTACTATTATTTAGCTTTCTAGACTTATAGCAATTCAAGGACAGTTAGATAAAATGTTGAATGTAAGATGTTATAGGAGATATCCTTGTCTTGTACCCATTCTTAAAAACAGTATT
>NW_012151174.1:6482778-6484521 GCF_000956105.1 Propithecus coquereli | reverse complement strand
AAAGAGTTTCATATGTAAATAATTAATTTTTAGATGCCAAATTTTTCAAAATTTCCTTTGTATTCAATTAGAAAAATCACATCTTTTTCTAAACATAATTTACCTTAGATTTATACATTTTTGTCTGACTCTTTCCAGAGAAGAAAAATGCTTATTATCAGCAATACATAGGAATTAGATCATATTGTGTAGCTTATCACATTACATGAGCCACAATTTTTCCTAGTTATTGCTTTACACCAGGAGTTCGCTAATAGTATCATATTACTTATCTCCCAAGGCACACAGATTATTATTCTCATAGGGTTTAATCATATTTCTAGGATAAAGAGCTTCCTCTCTGACATTGTGGTGGTCGTGGAAAAATGATTGTTTTTCATCATGCAAGTGCAGAATAAGCATTTATATGGATGGATTCGTTTTTCACTTTAATGCATTTAGAAGCAAAAATGCCTACGGAATATGAGACTTCACATACACAGTGACTCTTACTCCTGAATTTCCAAATGATACATTTCAACAAAGCAAGTATTTCTTTTTGACCATTGATCTTTTATTTTACTCAAGCTTTTCCAAAAAGGCTGGAATCCCCCAAGAGAAATAGATCTCGCTTTTAATAGGGAAAGACAATCTCAGACGTTAACACTTCCACTGAGAAGATGGAGGGTACACTGACTGCCTCCCTAGTACAGAATGACTTTATCTGAAACATTGAAAATCCGGTAAGGCTGTTTGCATAGGATGATTTTAATGAGCCAATTTAAATGATTTACATAACTGATACTTCATGTCTGCTTTTTAATGCAACCGGTTTCCAAAGAACTTTAAAGGAATAATGCGATCTCACCACACGCGCATAGACATGCACTAAACACACAGGCATGGATTAGATTAGATACCGTTGATGCAGTGTATATTAAGTATCAGATTAGCATGGCTCAACATCATCAAAATTGTTGCAGTTTTAACTGGAGATTACACCATTTCGAGGTCAGCAGAAAATGCTAAAGACCACCTTGTCAAGAACACAGCACTCATAACTGGACAGATGGCAAAAATATTTGTACTCACTGACATTATATTTCCTTTTGTAAATAGGGATGACACATTTTTTATATATTTGGGGCAAAAGGACTTCTATAAATAGCCTTTAATTTTTTCTAACTTTCTACCTTTGGGATTTCTTTTTTGATTTACCAACTTTTTTTTAAAAATTGAGTAAACAGCATGATTGCATTTAGTTATTTATTTACTTATCTGCTAAACAGACTAAAACAATTTTAAAAGCGTAAGGACCCTGGAGTGATCCTCTTACCTACTAACATTCTCAAGACAGAAATAATTTCTATAGCAGTTATGATTGAGGGTCCAAAGCCTCCTGTGGAAGCTCCCTGCAGGGTAGAACAGTCTCTCTCACTGATGTAAATTCAAGTTCTTTAAACAAGCAGGACTTGTCATTGATTGTGTCATCTCCATCTCTCGGATATTTGTATTTCTGAGACATTAAAAATCTCATTTCTCTTCAATCTGGCAACCATGTGAATTTTAAAATGCTCACCTTTCTGAACCAGCAATGATTCAATTTCTTCAGGCTAAATATCTTGATTCCTTACATCATTTCTCATAATACATAGGATATGTATCTCCACCTTGCTTACTCTGTGGTTTGCTTCTCCTAATCTGATGCTCCTATTAAACACATTTGCGTTGACACCTTAATTGTAACCCTATACTGTTCTCTCT
>NW_012151174.1:6480776-6482728 GCF_000956105.1 Propithecus coquereli | reverse complement strand
ATAATTATATGGATATACCTTAATTGCATATATGTGTATACTGATAAAAACTGGCTGCTAGAATGAGTATGGAAAGACTGATAAAATTTCATTTTGCATTTTTTCCCCTCAGAATTCCTAAGCTATAGTTCATGTGGGGCAAACTTTTTCTGTATTTGGGAATTATTCCCATACTGTCAGAGTGTAGCATAGATACTGACCTTATTAGTAAGGAAAAATTGTGCATTTATCTTCTGTGATTATTAACTTCCGAATAAATTCTCTGGTCTTCCTTAAAATACCTACATATGCTGAAAATGACCTTCTAAAAAGCTGTGCACATTTTTAAGTTTTGAACATGTGTTAAGTCTTATAATAGGATTTTAAGATAATCATCCCATACAATCAACTCTCTAAAGCATTATCCCCATTTTAAAGATGAGTAAAACTGAGGCTCAGAGCATTCACATGTTAACCTAAATCCACACATTCAGCTAAACTGCATAACAATGTATCTATCGTATCTTATATTAAATGCTTTGCATTTCATGTTGTTCTTACTATTATGCATAGTTACAATAACAGATGTTAAGGAAATAACAGCATAATCTGATAGAAACTACTGAATAATTCCTCTCAAGTTAAAGTAATTATCCAGAAAATCAATTTAAATGATCCGTTTTAATTGCGGCTCATCTTTTCCTTTTCTCTCTTCTTTGGAAACGAAAGTAATTCATTTCAAAGTCATTCGAAGTCATTTTCACATAAATAGCCCATATTTTTCTAAGAATTGTTATCTTTCGGTCTCTTTTTTAGCTTTAAAAAATGAATTGGCTTTGTTCATGGGCGCTATTCCAACTGTGAACGTGTGGGTGATTTTTAATGTGTTGTTCTTGTAGTCTGTCTCAAATTTCTTTACATATCCCGGATAACTGGCGCCATAAACTTCATTATTCATTGTTAATCTATGCAAAATGACTCTCAGGTGTGCGCAATGCTGACCCGGGGATTTTAATTAATTGCGCTGCCGTCCAGCGCCGCTTCCGCGAGGCATCCGCGCTGCAGGGCTGCGATCTCCGTCCGCCGCAGGCCGCTTCCTCGGAGCCAGGGCGTCGCCGCGGGGCCGGAGGACACCGCGCGCGTCACCAATTGCGGGCCACAGAAACGCCACGCGGTCTGACAGGGCGCGGAGAACGCGCGGTCCCCGCCTCCTCCGGCCGAAGCCAGGGAGCCGCAGACACGAAGACGGACGGAGGTGAAGCCCGCACAGGGCTCCCGGCGCCAGCGCGGGCTCCACGGAGGACGCTCTCCGCACGGCCGGGCGGTCACGGGCGCAAGCGGGGCGCTCCCTGAGCGCGGACACCCGGCGGGAGTCGCCCCCTGGCGCCGACGTGCGGCGCCCAGGACACGACGTCGGGACGTGCAGCTCGCGCACGGGCGCCGCCGCGGTTCACGGATGTCGACGGACCCGGACCCGGGGCCAGAGACAAAGGTCGCTCCGGTCACAGCAGCAGCGCGGGCAGCCGGGAGCGACCACGTTCTCGCCACCGCCCCGCATCCGACCCGCACGCGTGACAGGGCCCGGGCGGCGCAGGGACGGCCGCACGACAGGAGGGGCCCCGGGCCTGCGTGACGCCGCGGGCAGGAGCAGCGCCCCCTCTCGTCCGCCCGAAAGCTGGCGTTGCCGGTGCTGCTAAAGGACCAGCGGTGCCGTCACATGGACTGACTCCAAGTGAAGGCTGCCGTCCACACTGAATCTGCCTGCTTCCTGAGACCACCTCCCGCCTTGGAAAGGAGACGGCAAGAGGGCGTCGAGATTTGCTGCGTCCCCGAGCTCGGCGAGAGGCCCCGAAGGAACGGCAGTCGGCGCGGTTGCGCATGCGCTGCCACGTTCGCTGACGTTCCGTGAGCGCTCCCGTCGTGCCATGCGCGGGGGTCTCTCGCAGCGCGTTATGTTGTTTATGGCGACACAG
>NW_012151174.1:6465145-6468184 GCF_000956105.1 Propithecus coquereli | reverse complement strand
TGGCTTAGGAAGTGAATTCCCTGTGTCCAAAAATATATATACCTGCAAACTTCTATGCTCTGCTTGAGAACTTTTTTGAGTGAGGAATTCCAAGTATCTCCTTTCACTCTTTCTCCCTCATGCCCTTTCTCTTTCTCTTAATTGGGACAATTTGACTATGTTTCTATCCATCTGCACCTCCACTGTACTCTTTGATTTTTCAACACTTGCTGTATGAATAAATATTTATTTTCTTTACTGCCCCACCCCTTATCTGGGCACTTTTGGGCAGTTTTTTTTCTTCCTGAAATAGATCTGTGAAGATGTACCATTAATATGGAAAATCAGAATTTGCAATGTCTAAACAGATCAACAATAAAATGTTTTTCTGTTAATTTACTATGATGTTTATATAAGTATTGTTAATAGTAATGACACCTTGCATTTATCTGTAAAATTGTTATTAGTCATAGAATTATAGTAAAGGCTTCTGAACCAATTAGCTGTACTGATTTATAGTTTAGGGTGTAAATAAATTATCAACATTGAGATTCTTTGCCTCTACAGTTTAAATGTCTATTAAATATTATTTATAATGTTCAAACAACTCTTCTCTATTTCATTTTCAGAATTCATAAAACCAACAATGTATGTCAACAATGGGTTATTGTTTTCTAACAAAACGCCTCAGCTCTGGAAGGAAACAGGCTAACAAAGGCTTCTGCATCTGCCAGAAATACTCAAAAACAGTATTTAAGTAGAAGATACCTAAGGAAACAAATTCTTTATATTTTTTAACGTCTGACGTTATTTTTCATGTCGTGTTTTAAACTATTCAAAAAGGGCCAAAAGGGAATAGCCAATGTGACACGTGGCCTGCCTTCTTCACTTATCCATGTGAAACTTTCACTGTTCCTTTTCTGTCAGTCGACTTCTTAAGTGATTTGCTCTCTTGCGTGTTGTTCCATATTTCAGCTGAGGTGGCTGTACTTTCGCGGGCTTTAAACATTGCTGATCCTTCGTAGACCCATTTCATTCATCGCCAGAGGAATTTCTTGATACAATATAAATATTCCTACAAAGAATGCTGTTCCTATTGAAATCTCTGAGATGCCTTCAAAACAATGTATTGTTATATTAACTCTATCAACCTTAGCAGAGTGAAATGTCATTTTAAGTTTTATTCTTGGTTCTTCTCTCGAGTTGTCTGCATCTAAAAAAGAAAAATAGTTGAAGCAATGACCCACTATATCCTACACTGGGAACTCCAGCTAATTCTAGTACCCCTTCTTGGTTTTTTGAATTTTGTTTTTTTCTGAAAGTTTAAAGCAAAAACAGTGCAAGAATAATATAACGAGCATTTATGCACTAAAGTCCCAACATTAACAGCATTTTGTCATTTTTTTTCCTTCAGCTTTTTTAGGAAGATTAAAAATAATATGTTACTAATATTTTCGTTGCCCATTCATTCATTTTCTTTCTCTAATGACACATGAGAAACAATCACAATGAATTTATATTAAAACTTTCACATGGTATTGTTGTTTATAGATCTTTGGGAAATATTGTTTTTTCAGCTGAATCTGCTACACATCCTTTTCCTGATACAATTTCAGATATTTTTTCCCTGCGAATTTACATCAGTAAAGCTGATTTCCACGGAGGTCCTGTTTCCTAGGTGGTGGAAATACCCACCTGGGCGGTTTTGTTTTCAGCTCACTGGAGGCCTGTGGACGGCCCTCGCCCCACTCCAGCCAGGCTACTTCTGCTCAGCACGGCCCCGCGCCCCTGGACAGACCTGCCCAGAACTGTAGTCAGTCTCCTCGGAGCCCTTTCTGACCAGGCCGACACTGGGCTTCTCCCGGTCCTTGCAGAAGTCAGTGTGAGCAAGAATCCCCCAAAGTCAGTTTAGCGAAAACCCCCCACTCTTGCAGTCTGACCACCCTCCTGCCTTGCCTCCCGGCCCGCCTGCGGTGACAATTCCGGCGAGTCTCACAGGAACCCCTCACCTTCCATGTGTCCTCTTCGCAGCTGTCCACCCACCGACCCGACCTTGCGCCTGGGCTTGACTCCACGCTGGCTGGAGCTGCACTTGCAGTGGGTCCGTCTCCCTCCCGCTGCGGCGGTTCCTGCACCCCCGCGGAGGCCTCGCTGTCTGGAGGGAGTTACCACGTTTTGCTCTCTGACACTGCACAGGGTTGGAGATGCAGACCACCTCCCACATGTCGCTCTGCTTACTTGCTGCCCAGGGAGGGCTTTCTTCCTTATTATTGCTCTCCAAAGGGGGACGAGTTTCGTGCACCCCCCTTTATAAGACCACGAGGCGTTAGTCACCTAGTGACAGGCGGCTCGGCTTCAGGGTCCTCCTTCTGGGTGGTGTGACGCCAGGCCCACCAGCCTCAGACACTGAACCTGAGTAGTCCCAGCGCCCTGGGGAACAGTTTGAGGACGAGGCCATGAGTACCTTTTGGACTGGAACTTTCTTTTGCTTTCTGGCATCTGAAGATTGTCGTTTCTTTGTTTAGGCTAAAAAATATTCCTATATACATACATACATGGGTATATATACGGTGTGCGCTCAAGCATGTGCTCATACAAACACACGCATATGAAATACATATATAGAGAGAATATACTTCATAAATTATTTTTACGTATTCAGTTCAGATGGGGTTACATTTTCTTTCTCTGTCAGTAAGTGGAAACTGTATCCCTAAGCATTGTGAATGATGCTTGGAGGATAGTTTGTTAAAAGCATCTTCTCTTATTTTTTTAATTAAGCTCATTAAGATCATCTTTATCCGTATGCAGTTGTAGCAAATACTGCAGGAAAAATTCTGGGTACATTCTACCCAGTTTCCCCAAATGGTAACATCTTATAAAATTATGGTATGATATCACAACCAGGATACTGGGAGTGATATAATCAAGACACAAAACATTTCTGTCGAGGTCCCTCGTATTTTCTTTCTTACTCACAGATATTTCTTCTCTCACCCCCACCCCCTCCTTAACCCTGGCAACTACTGATTTCTTCTTTGTTGGTATAATCTTATCATT
>NW_012151174.1:6462381-6465095 GCF_000956105.1 Propithecus coquereli | reverse complement strand
ATGGCTTGTTTGGAAGTATATTGTTTGATTTTCAAATATTTATGTAATTGTCTATATATAATTCTACTATCAATTTTTAGTTTAACTTTATTGTTGTCAAATAATATATACTTTATGATTTCAATTCTGTTGATGTTTGTTTAATGGTCCACGATATGGGTCACTGGATGAATGTTCTATGTGCACTTAAAAAGAACACGTATCGTACTGTTTCGGGTGGTATGTTCCATAAGTATCAATTACATCAAGTTGGTTGATAGTGTTAGTCAGGTCTTCTATAAACTTACTTATTTTCTTAATGGTTGTTCTATTGATTACTGACAGACAAATGCTGAAGTCCCCAACTGGTAACAGTGGATCTATTTTTCCTTTCAGCTCTATCACTTTTTGTTCCATGTGTATTAAAATGTTATTATATACATACACATTTATTGTTACATTTACTTACTGTAATTATGGATATGATTGGATTTAAACCTACCATATTGCTAGTGATATTATACTTGCCACTTTAGTCCTCATTCCTCTTTTCCTACCTTTTGAATTAATTGAATTTTTCTAGCATTTTTCTCCACCAACAGCTCATTAGTTACAGCTCTCAGGCACGCTGAGTGCACCTGGGACTTCTCATGCGTGAGCACTCTTGCCTCTCCTCCCAGTGGCAGCCAAGCTCTGACTTCTACCTGGGGTTGCTCTTGGGCATGTGAGTGTCGCCTGCCTGCTCCCAGAAGTAGCTTAGTTTTGCTTGTTCTTCTGCTCAAGGAGGCTTCTGCCTTCCTGCATACTGAGATTTTTGCAAAGATGTGGAAACAACCCAAGTGCCCATCAATACATGAGTGGATTAATAAAATGTGGTACATGTATACCATGGAGTTCTACTCAGCCACAAAAATCAATGGTGATCTAACACCTCTTGTATTCTCCTGGAGAGAGCTGGAGCCCATTCTACTAAGTGAAGTACCCCAAGAATGGAAAAACAAGCACCGCATGTACTCACCATCAAATTGGTACTAATCAATCGACACTTATGTGTACCTGTGATATGGAAGTAACATTCATCAGGTGTTGGGTAGGTGGGGGGAGGGGATGGGTATATTCACACCTCATGGGTGTGGTGGGCACTGCCTGGGGGATGGGCGTGCTTGAAACTCTGACTTGGGCGGGGTAAAGGCAATATATGTAACCAAAATGTTTGTACCCCTGTAATATTCTAAAATAAATAAATAAATAGACAGTTTCTAATCCCCCTTACCCCCCAAAAAAGAGATTTTCCTTCTACTTCAGCTCTATAAGAAAACTGGATAGGGGCAAGAGGGTTTCAGTCCATTTCCCAGAGCAAAGGAGTTTTGCTTCCATTCCTCCCCCAGAAGCAAACACCCTTTTCTTGTTCCTTCAGGGTGAGGGGCTGTTGTCCCTCCCCAGAGACTTAACACTATTGCACACTGCAACTTCTGTCCTGTCCCAAATCTTTCTCCTGAGCACCAATGAAAGCCCCCCAAAAAGAACTTAGCAGTGAACGCAAAATTCCTTTGTGTCTATGGCTGTACTTGGGTTTTGCTCACCCAGCGCAATTTCCCAACTCCTGGATGTTAAAGGGCGTCGCCTGTTTCTCACGTGCTCTGTGAGATCTGAGGCAGCTCGTGGCCTGGCTTCACTGCAAGGATCTTGTCTCCCTTTGGAATTCAACAGTCCTCTCATGAGCTCAAGCATAAATGTTTAGGTTACCAAGCTCTTTCTCCATGTTCCAGTGTTGCTCCATAGATTACTATTGTCATATTACAGACAGATATGATCTCGGGAGTTTTGCAGGGCTTTGCCCTGAAGGAATATGTGAATGTGTTAGTTTGCATATCAAAAGCTGCCTCGCCTCACAAGAGCATCTCAGAGGTCAGTGACAGCTGCTTTCCAAGGTGACGCTGCGTCTCAAATCTGTCAGCTTTTGCCTGTTTTGTACGACAAAGCAGGTTTGCATGGAGCCACAGGATGAGAGCTGATCAAAGAGTGCCCCCCTGAGAGACAGACACCTGTGGCTAAAAGCAATTAGCCCAAGGGACAGTTCCTGCTTGACTCCTGACTACCTGTCTCCATCCACAATAACTAGATAAAGAAATACGGAGCCACTATCTCTCTGTTTAACCCTTCTGTTAAGTAATAGCTTTATCTTAGAACTTAGAAGTTTGTCTTTGAAAGATTTCTGTAACCATTTGCTCATGTAGATAGAGTTAATTAAGGGATCTATAGAAGCCTTTTGGGAGACTTTTAACCTAAAATGAACTATCTGTTATTATGTAAATCTGTTACCCCTGGCAACCGATCACAGTACCTATGAATACCCATGTGAAACTTTACTCCTGGCCTCACAATTCACGGGAATGCTGTGGGGTCTCCCGAGTCCCCCCTTTATAAATCTATACTCTATAAAACTATATCTTCCTCTCTGTCTATTCTTTTATTTCTCTGTTCTATTACTTTCTATTTTCTATTATTTCCTTAACCTTTGCGACGACTCCTGCCTAAGGGACCTGATTTTTTGCTGGGAACATAGCTAACTCCCTGCATTCCAGGGGGATCAATGTTCCTTTGGGGCTTTCTGCATCCTAAGTAGAATCTTAAGTCCTGCTTTACCGCGTGAGTTTGCTAGGCCATCTTCTTCAGAATCTTTTCCCAAGTCTGTTTCACGATGTACCTGAGCTGCCAGGTAGCACTGAAAATTC
>NW_012151174.1:6439844-6451491 GCF_000956105.1 Propithecus coquereli | reverse complement strand
TTTTCCATTGTTATTTCCTTGAGAACTTTCTCAGCTTCACTTGCTTTCCCCTTTCTCTCCAAGACTCAAATGACAAAAATGTCATAGATCTTTTCTATATTTTCACGGGTGCCTACGGATCTGTTTTTTGTTTTTCGGTTTTTAATTTTCTCTCTCTTGCTTAGATTGCATGATTTCTCTATCTTTAATTTTACTGACTTTTTTTAATTCCCTACATTATGTTATTGAGTAAATCCACTGTTTTTTTTGGTTTTTAATTTGGGTTAGTGTACTTTTTGACCCCTGAAATTCCATTTGGTTATTTTTTATATTTTCTATTTCTTTGCTGAGACTTTCCATTTACTTGTTGAGACTTTAAAAAACATTTTGTTTCAAGAGTGTTCATGATTGGTCATTGAAGTATGTTTACCACGGCTGCACTAATATCTCCATCACATGATCCCAACATACCTATCTTCTCAGTATTGGCATCTACTGTTTCTTATCATTCAGTCTGGCGTGTTCCTGGCCGTTGGAAAGATGAGAGGCTTCCTACTGAAACCTAGACATTTGGGGTACTATTTGCTGACACTCTGGATTTATTAAAACTTCTGCTTTAGTGGCCTGTTCTGACACTGCTCTGGCAGGGCAAGCGAGGGCCCTGCCTCATTACTGCCGACGTGTCAGACACCTGTTGCCTGTGTGGTCCTCACCAATGCTCAAGGGGAAGGAGCCTCATTTCCACCTAGTGGGGATGGAAATTCCAGCTCCCTACTGGGCATTCTTTGACCACACCCTGGCAGGGAGTCGGGTGCTTCATTATGACCTCAAGAGGCTGGCGGTCTGGGGTCCCCACCCAGCCCTTCCTGGTTGGGTGGTGACTGGCTATCGTTTTCCCTCTCTTACTGAGCTGCAGGGGAGTCGTTATTACCTAAAAGTTTTCTTTCTTTCCTGCTAGAGTTCACCTATCCTGGTCCTTTGGCTACAGAGAGAAAAGGCTTTTGTTGGGCTTTTTAAAAAAAAATTTCTTTTTTCTATGTACACTAATGTTACTGGATTTTTTAGCTTCTTCGGCTCCAAGTCTTGATTATATGACACATAAAGAAACCCAGGGACTCACTTGGGTCCTGAGGTCCCTGACTGGTCTGCCGCCTTCTCTCCTCGGTTCAGGGCATTACGTTTGTCTCAGATACACTTTCTTGGTTTGTGACTGTGCTCAGGAGGAGGAATGGGGAAAAGTGTGTCTAACCCACCTTCCCAGGAGACGAGTTTTCTTAGCTTTACGGTGACTCTTTGGGAGGGAAGAGGCAAGCCCAAGTGCTGTGGGTGTGCAATCCACCTCTTCAGTTATCAGAGTCCAGTGCAAACAGCTAGATGTCTGGATGCAAAAGGCTCGTAATCAGGGAGCGTTGGCTATTTAGCTGAAGGTCGGTTAGCAACTCCCAATTTCTTCAACCGTGTCCGACCAGTCGGCCTGCTGTGCGAGACGTTAGCTGTACCAGCAGATGCCACAGAATAATAAGGGTATGAAGTGCAGATTCAAGCAAAAGAAAAATTTCACTTAAATTTATACAGTTATAAATTGTCAATTTATGATATTTTTTTTAAAAAATTAAAAGATAAAAAATAAAAAGGCTCTTATATTTTGCCCTGGCTTTCATTGTTAAAAACATAAAAACAATAACAAGGAATACTTCCTACTTCTTCCAAACCTAAACCTATCTAGTTTCCTGTACCTGCTAGCGATTTCTGTGTCTCCCATTTTGACGAGGTCTCGTAACACGCCCTCCGAATCTGCCGTCAGGTCTTAGTACGGGAGATTATGATGATGCCCACAAAGGCCTCTTTCTTGCACACGCGCTGTTGCAATGCGACGCTGCAAACCCTCCCGCCTGTCTGTGGAGGGAGAATGCGGAGGTAGCCCCCAGCCCTCCACCCTGCTCTGCAGAGGCCGTACTGTGCCCCCCGAGGATGGGCAAGACCCCGACTACGAAGGGATGTTTCTCCCGTCATTAGGCTGTTATGTGCCAAAGGCGAAGGGATCCTGCAGATGCAGTTAGGCCCCTCATCAGTTGACTCTGACGTGATCAAGGAGACTCGTGTAGTTGGCCCTCACCTGGTCAGGTGAGCCCCCTGAGAACTGGTGTGGATGCGAGGGACAGGGTGCAACAGCCGAAACTTTCCTGCTAGCCCCAAAGAAAGAAGCCACCGTGAACCTCACAGCTTCAAAATAGTAAGTTCTGTCCACAATCAGGTGACCTCAGAAGAGACTCCTCTACGACCCTGCCCCGGCTCACGCTTGGCCTCAGCCTGGCCAGCCCTAAAGAGGATGTGGCTGAGCCTCGCCTGGCCTGTTAGTACACGGACACGGTGAGAGTAGGACACGCATGCTGCTCTGAGCTTCTAAGTTTGCGATGATTGCTACGCAACAATAAAATAACTAGTGCAGAGTCCAGCTCCCTCCCCGTGAATCCGGGTTGGCAATGTGACTTATGTTGGCCAGCAGGACACCGCCGAAGGTGACATAAACAGAGGCTTGAAAATACCTTACGGGTTGGGGCTGGAAACTCTGAGATCACCGTGTAGACACGGCTGAGCTCGTTTGCGAGGTGACGAGAGACACGTGGCCTGGCTGTCCTCAGCACCTCAGATGACGCGGAGCCAGGGCCCAGGTATGTGGGCCTGTCCCTTTAAGCCATTCAGCCCCAGCTGAGCAACCGGCTGAGCAGAGAGGATGCGGGCCGGCAAGGGGACCGCAGGGCCAGCCTAGGCTGGGTGGCTCTGAGCCACTACGTTCTGGGAGTTACTTAACTGCAAAGCTGACTGACACCCTGTGTTTCTCTGAGTCAAAAATAAACAACCGAAAAGTACCAGAATGCTAAGTTCAGATTCCACCACTGCCGTTTAATAGTTGTTGACTTCTATAATAGGAACCTCTTTTCCTTGCCTATAAATAGGGTGTAATTTGTGTGCCTGGTAGTATTTCTGCAGTGACTACAGGAAATGAACGCAATGGCTGCTCTTGGCAGACAGGGTATGTGGCGGCTGATTCCCGTGTGTGAGTCTGGCGAGGCCATGGTGTCCCGACCTCTGGTCAAACACACGTCTAGCTGTCTCTGCGAAGGCGTATTTCAGATGAGATTAACCGTGAAGTCTCTGAGTAAAGAGATTACCCTCCACATGTGCGTGAGCTTCATCCAACCAGCTGAAGACCTTAATGGAAAATCACGGACTTCCCTGCAAGAGGGGGTTTTACCAGCAAACGGCCTTGGGAATCGACTGCGAGTCTTCCTGGCCCCCCGCTGGCGGCCTATGGATCGTGCCTCGCCAAACCTGCATAGTCACACGAGCCAGTCCCTTAAAACAAACCTTGCTCTCTCTCTGTCAGTATTTACATGCGTACAGGAAGTCCCTGGGTTAGGGATGATCCGAATTACGGCATCCTGCACTTAGGAACAGGCTCCCAAGGCTCCCATAAGGAGAACTGATAATACATTAATGAATAGTTGGGGAACTGGTTTCTTCCACGCATGCGAACCCGCGTGGCGTAAGCGGTTCGCTGGTGCAGCATCTCTACACCAGTGGCTGGTCTCGTTGTTTATATGGTCACTTATGCACATCACCACTTTCTTCTTAACTTTTTATTTGATTTTGAGGGTCTGTGTTTACCTTTACCACCAAGCCTCAAAAGCAAAAGTCCACTGCGAGTCCGGGGAAGCCAGCAGCTGCGGCGAAGAGAAAGGCGATCACAATGGAAACGGAAGCAGAAATAACTAAGCGTTGGGAGAAAGGCCGGATGCCATCGTTCCCTGGGAGAGTGTCAGGTGCAGTCACTGGACTACAGGGACAATTATAAAGGACAAGGTGAGAATATCGGAACATGGGAAAGGCGGAGCTCCAATGAAAGCATCAATTACTACTGAGCGGCACAGTGGATTAATTATTGAAGTGGAAAGGTTATTATTGATTTGACTAGAAGATCAAAATGAGCGTAAAATTCCTATTAGTCTAGCGTTGATGCAACATTAGGTAGGTGTTAACCTTTAATATTCATTTTTGAAATTTCTCCTATCTCCTATCTAAACTTTTTGCATGAGCTTGTTTTTGTGTTCTATTTGAACTAAAAGAAAGAGCACAATAGTTTCTGTAACTTATTATTACAGTACAGAGGAATTATTATCATTATAATATTGCACTGTATTATTATTAACACATATGAGCTATTATAGTATTGTTATTACTATAATTATTATCGTATATGTGCTATTCAGCCAGGATCCGAACTACATACAGATCTGACCTAAAGACATTCTCAGAAACGTATCTCATCTATAATCCGGGGATCACCCGTGTGTGTGTGTGTGTGTGTGTGTGTGTATGTGGGTGGGTGGGTGTATGTGTGTGTGCATGTGTATATTTCTGTTTCTCTGGAACCCTGGCCCCTGGACTAATACAGTGTATATACAAAGGTAACTATTATCATTTTCCTGGCAGTATGTGCTCAAAATACACTAAAGTTGCTAGCCACTTAGTAGTATCTGGGTCTAGCCCATTTGCCCTTGGTTTTTTCTTTGCTGATCTTGTCTTTAAGGTAAGAGATTTAATAGGTGTAACCTATCATTAAAATTCATAGCATTATTGAATCTACTATAATCTAAAAGAATTATGTTAAACAAATATAAATTTTTTCCTAACTTACCTTAATCAGTAATATTATAACATCATTAAGTGATTTATTAATATTTCAGAGATCATAGATAAGGATAAGTTAAATGTGTGGAAATATTTCATAATTCCAAAATGTTGAAATCACACACTAATTACTAATTTATGTCTGAACTGTTCACAGAAAAGATTATTGGTGTGCTAAAATAATTTTTCATCTTCATAAATGCTTTTCAATGCAGGAAAGAGATAGTGGACACAGGAAATTTCAGCAGGAAAACCATATGCCTCTTGATAACTACTGCCTTGCACAAAAAATACACATCTAATTTGTGGCTTTAAATTATGTTAAATATTCTTATTCATGCTAAAGTTTATAATCTCATATGTTTTCTCATATTTTGAAAAGAAATTACTTCCTGAATACTCTGTGAATAATTGAGGAAATTTTGAAATGGTTTCTATTTTTTAAGCAATGTTTTTAGGAGAACAAAGTGACTTTACCAGAAGGTCAGAACCAGAAACTGTTTGCAAATGGCCAGGACGTCTCTTTTACAGCGTTCGACGACTTCACACTCGTACTCCATAATGCCCCTGCTCTGGATTTTTCTCACTAAATTATTAACTAGATCCTTTTAAAGCAATGGGACAAAAATTGTTCTACTATGCTTTTGTTGTATAACGGTACACAGTTGTGCGTTGCTTAATAACAGGGACAGATTCTGAGAAATGCGTCGTCAGGTGATGTCGTCGTCGTGTGAACATCATGGAGTGAGCTTACACGGACCTGGACCTATGTGGCATAGCCTACTGCTCCCGGGCTGTGAACCTGAATGGCACGTTTCTGGCAATGAACACTTACGGTAAGTATTTATGTATATAAACATATAAATATCGAAAAGGTCACGTGTTGCGCTGCATTAGGACGACTACCACGTCATTAGGTAATAGGAATTTTTCAGCTCCCTCATAATCTTATGGGACCACCCTCACATATGAATCCTCTGTTGATCAAAATGTTGTTATGCAGTCCATAATTAATTTTGATCTGGAATGTCTGCCAAGGATTACGGTTAAGAAAGAAGATAAGGAAAATGCTATGTACTAAAGGTATAGGATTACAGCAAACAATGTTTAGTGTTTTTATCTCTCACCTTATAAATTACAGATTCATATTGGCTCATTATGTAAAACATACGAGAGATAAATGCAAGTAATATTATCATATATATTTTTAGATCATTATAGATTACTAAAATGGATCTTTCTTTTAATTCGTTTGGACTAATTATCATCATCCAAACATCCTAACAGTGAACAGATAAAAAATAACATTGTGAAAATATATATAATTCATCCAATCCATATGAAGAAATGATTTATATCATAATTGGTATTTTAGGCACAAACTAGAACATCATTGGTAATATATTTTTTCAGATACTCAGTAAAATAGTTTAAAACCTGCTTTTTTTAATAATAGCTCATTTTCCTTCATGTAACTGAAATTGGTATATTGTAATATCCTAAGTAAACAGTAGAAGTTTAACGTGGTAGAGTGCTAGTTTTCTTTTTTTAATTTATACTTTCATTATTTTGATGGAATTTCTTAGATCTATGGTAATTTTCAAGGCAACTTAAACATTATCAATAACCTAAGAGATTACTGTAGACTTTAAAATAATGACATTTATAAAAAGCAAAAATAGAAGATTTAAAGAGAAAATGGATTCTAAACTGGATTTTACAATAAATGTACACTAAACAGTAACAACTCAGGTAAATATTCTTAAAATGTGGTTAAATCAACAAATATATTAAGTAAATCAATTTCACAGGAAGGAAGTCTTTGCTTTATTTTGTCAGAAAGTTACCTTCTTGTCAAAAAGTTACTTTATTTTTCAAAAAATTACTATTAGTAGGTAAATGGTGCCCTGTAAATAAGCAAAAATAATCTCCTTAGCTGCAAAGAGAGCACATAAAAAAGAGAGAGAAAGAAGAAGAAATTCAAGCATTCATTTACACCAAAGTGTAAGTGGCCATCACTAGAGGACTGTCTCTCGTCCTGTACTGGAACATTCCTTCTAATGTGACGTAAAAAATGTCCTTTTCCGGCCAAGTGCTTTTCCTTTACAGGGTTAGAGGCCTTTTGGGAGGAGTTAATGCAAGTTTGGATTTTTTAAAAAATTTATTTAGTCAGACATCTAGATATGGAAACTTAAAGCTGAAAAATTTACTGAACTTCCTCTTTCGGGCCAATGACTTACATAAGTTGAAGGTTTCTGCGGAACACAACACATCTGTACTTTACACTTTCTAATATGGCAAACACTTGGACACACTGAGCTTGCAGATCGAGGGACCAGTGTTGCTGTTCTGTTCAAGGATCGGCAGATATTTACGCCTCAGGTGCTGACAAGGAGAAAACAGCACCTGAGATCATGCCGCTGCCCATCAGTGAACTACTCTCACGCTGCCTTGGATTTTGGAGAAACCACAGCAATTCCACATGATATAAGCCACAAGTTACGAGGAGAATCCTAGATTTTTTTTGAGTAGAAATTATGTTTACTTTTTTTTACAGCTTGAAACTACAATTTTCAGGATCATTTTAAAACTCAACACCAGCCCTCTATATAGCTGAGCTTTAAAAAAGACTGATTAGGCAGAAATTCTTCTATCTGCAACAAAACAGACAGAAACAAAAGCACTATCAATAAAGTTCTGATGAGTCGTTTGTCAGTCACATAATGGTTCAATGACTTCTAGTCATGCAGCCAAACTTGGGAAATAGTTGTATCATCGGAATTCTGTGAACATTTCACGAAACTGCTAAAAATCAAAGCCAGGAGCCATCTGATTTGTATCCCAGAATCAAATCGCAATCAAGTTTCCTAGAAATTACACACAATAGTCCTTAAAATTCAGATTGTTGGATGGTGTGGTGTTCTCATCAATTTTTTTTTCTCAAAAAATCATTTAAAAAGTTACGGATAACTTGAACCAAAACTTCACTCTAGCAGTATATTATACCTACCACATTGATTTCAGTATGTGTGTGTGTGTATAGCTTTTTATTTGGGTTAAAGGTTATATTAGGTCATCAAATATGAAATGTCTGATTTTGAATCAGAAGTGTAGTTGATTATATCTCAAACAAGAAGCAGTACAATTAATCAAAGTATGCATCTAACTACCAACACAGTTTTGCCATCTTAATGGTAGCTTGTTTATGCCAGCAGCAAAGAAGCCTGGAGAGTGAGTGGCAATGAAATCATGAAAGGCATTTTCCACAGTTGTTGAGAATTGAATATTTTTTTTTATAAGAAGTGGTCCAAAGCCTGGAAGAGGTGGTAGTCAGCTGGTGCAAGGTCTGGTGAATACAGTGGATGACAAAGAATTTCCAAGTCCAGTCTCTGTAGTTTGAGCAACATTGTTTGTGCGACATGTGGTCGAGCATTGTCTTGCAAGAGGATTGGCCTGTCCTTATTGACCAATCTCGGCTGCTTAATCACAAGCATCCTCATCATTTCATCCAACTGGTTGCAGGAGACATCTGCTGTAATCGACTGACCAGGTGTCATGAAGTTGTAGTGGATAATACCAGCGCTGGACCACCAAACAGACACCATTAGCTTTTTTTGATGAAGATTTGGTTTTGACTGTGTTTTAGCACTTCATCTTTATCCAGCCATTGTGATGAATACTTGTGATTGTCAAAAAGAATCTATTTTTTAATCACACATAATACAGTGTAGAAATGGTTCAGCCTATGTTGTGATAGCAAAGAAAGGCAAGCTTCGAGATGATTTTTCTTTTGACGTTTATTTAATTTATGCAGAACCCATCTATCCAGCTTCTCTATCTTATCAATTTGGGTTAAATGGTCCAATGTTGTTGGAAGAGCAACATCAAACCTTCTTAATTTACACATGGGTTGAGATGAATTCAGCTCACTACAGTTTTTAGTTTATCATTATTGACCTTGGTCTCAGGTCATCCATGTAGCTCATTTTTCAAGATTAATATTACCAGGATGGAACTTTTAAAGCCACCAACGTACTGCCTGTTCATTAGCCACATCTTTTCCAAACACTTTGTTGATATTTTGAGCTGTCTGTGTTGTATTGGTTTTATGATAGAATTCATATTTGAAAATAATATAAATTTTTGACTTATCTGTGGTTGTACAAAAATTGTTCAAAAAAATTTGGAAGATAATCACATGTCAAAACATGCATTTCAAAGAATGAAGATGTACCTTTACAATAAAAATAAACAAGAAGTGTTACAGTGAAATGTCACAGATATCAACTGTCAATACTTAAGGAAATCAGGCATTTCATACTTAATAACCTAATAAAGGCTTATATTGCAAAACTGATGGAATACAGTAGAGCTCTGATCAATTAGCTCTTCAGATGACTGCGGCACAGATGTAGTTTGAGGAAAAGGAGAAAATGCTAAAATATCAGCTTGCCATTCACTTCCTGTCACGGGCTGGCAGCAGCCTGGATCAGGTGGACCGAGGGCAGACAGAATTCTTGTTGGTGCAGAGTGATGTTCCGAAATGCTTTGAGACATAAAGCACAGTGCAGAGAAACGGTCAATGAAATCTCTCGCTGGATGGACGCGGAAAACATTTGTATCTGAACGGCTTGGCGAGCTGCCATGTACTCTGAGTGTTCCTGGCTGGGTATTTCCTAAAATGAGTAGTTGGCTTCAAAAATAGCCAGAAGAACAGAAGTCACCAAACATTTGAACTCTCCAGTATGTACTACTTGAACATGGCTACACTTGCTGCTCCTAGGTGCCGAGCTTTGAATACCAGACGGCTGTGCCGTGAGCACTGATGAGAGCTGGGAGCCTGCAGGCTGCCTGTCTGAGCGGGGCTCGCGCACGGCTCACGGGCGATTGCGCCCTGCCTGCCACGGCTCCCCCTCGGTTTGGTCACTCTCTTGGCCCCAAGCCCAACCTCTTACTCTTTCTACGCTATTACATGGGTCACTTTGCTTGCCATTTTCTTCTGATAGGAGAAATAAAACATGTCATCACTTGCTTTTCAATATTCATTAACACTAATGACATGATTAGACTTCATTTTTTTGAGCAACTCAAGAAATTGTATAAGAGGCTAACATTTTACCATGTTTTTTAAGTTCACATGAATACAGTTGGAGAATTTAGAAACATATGAGTGTCTAAAACAGAGGCCTTGTCACTGAGGGGACTGTAGTGCAATCGTGAAGTGAGATGTACACTATTCAAAGTGAGTTAGAAAGTAGTGTCTACGTTCGGCATTACAGAGCTGCTAGCATCCTCATCAGTAAAATGTCTGCACTCATTCCTGTTTCTATTAATATGTACATATGTGTAAACTATGCATGTGTGTGAATACTTGTCAGCCTGTATCTTACATATCAAGGAGACAGTAATTCCTTCATTTAGCAAAAATAAAAAAATAAATTAAATTTCAAATTTTTTCATTCCATTTCTACAGCAGATTGTTTTATGCACCCTGGACTGTTGACCCTATTGGAGAGAAAACTAATAATATGCACAATTAGAGTAAAACCATCCAATACTTGTTTGGCCAGGGAAGGCTTCATGAAAAAGAAGAAAATTTAAAGAGGTCTTAACTGACAGAAACAACATTAAAAAGGTATCTAGAATGTTTTCTATGTTTTTTTAAATTTTATGTCTAATTATAGTAAAATATACACAAAATAAAATTTATCCTAACTATTTTTAAGCACAGAGTTCAGTAATATTAAGAACGTTACCATTGTTGTGTAATCACTGGAACTCTCTTCATCTTGCAAAACTAAAATTCTGTGCCCACCACGCAATACCTCCCAATTCCCCGCACTGCCTCAGTCCCAGCCACCACTGTTTTTTCTGTCTGTGTGAATTTGACACAGACAACATAATACTGAATGGGAAGAAGTTAAAAGCATTCCCACTCAGAAGTGGAATAAGACAAGGATGCTGTCACCACTTCTATTTAACATAGTGTTGGAAGTCCTAGCCAGAGCAATCAGGCAAGAGAATGAAATTAAGGGTATCCAAATGGAGAAAGAGGAGGACAAACTATCACTCTTTGCTGATGATATGATCTTATATCTAGAAAACCCCAAAGATTCCACCAAGAGACACCTGGAATTGATAAATAAATTCAGCAAAATCTTAGGCAACAAAATCAATGTATACAAATCAGTAGCATTTTTATACACCAATAACATTCAAGCTGAGAATCAAATCAAAGACTCAATACCTTTCACAATAGATACAAAGAAAATAAAATACTAGGAATATATTTAACAAAGGAGATGAAAGATTTCTGCAAATGGAACTATGAATCACTGAGGAAGGAAACTGGATATGATGTAAACAAATGGAAAAATACATCATGCTCATGGATTAGCAGAATCGACATTGTTAAAATGTTCATAGTACCCAAAGTGATTTACAGATTCAATGCAATTCCCATCAAAATACTGACATCATTTTTCACAAATCTGGAAAAAATAATTCTACATTTCATTTGGAACCAGAAAAGAGCCTGAATAGCCAAAGCAACCTTAAAGAAAAGGAATAAATCTGGAGGCATCATTTTACCAGACTTCAAGCTATACTACAAGGCTACTATAACCAAAACAGCATGATACAGGCACAAATACAGAGACATAGACCAATGGAACAGGACAGAGAACCCAGATATAAAATCATCCACATATTTCCATCTGGGCTTTTATAAAGTATACAGCAATATATACTGGGGAAAAGAATCCCTATTCAATAAACGGTGCTGGAAAAATTGCATAGCCACATGTAGAAGACTGAAACAGGATCCATATCTCCCACTACTCACAATAATTAATTCAAGATCGATAAATCTAAGGCATGAAACCAAAAGAATTATAGTAGAAAATGTTGGAAAAACTCTTCTAGATATTGGCCTAGGCAAAGAATTTATGAAGAAGACCCCAAAGGCAATCAGAGC
>NW_012151174.1:6436002-6438789 GCF_000956105.1 Propithecus coquereli | reverse complement strand
AAAACACATTGTTCACATGGTAATTGTTAACTTTTATGGCTGGTTTTAAAATACTAATATAACTATTAAAAAAGAAGTATATAAACTGCCTCTAACAGTCTGAATTAGTGGAACTATCTTGGGACTAGATGTAGTGAATTTTGATTTTTAATCTCAGTCTCTGAAATGGTTATTTACCTTTTACTTTTATGACTTCATCTTCTTTTCTTTTAAAAAATAAAGAGCTAAGATCTTATCCAAAGTCCCTAAATCTCAAAGTAAAAGTCTAAAATTCTATGATAGATTTAAAATGGTATCTATTTAAATGTTGAAATTGGTTGCTGGTATTTCTAAAAATTAAATTGTATATCTTTATTTATTCAACACACAAAACAGTAATAGACGAGGCACTAAAATAAAACTGGCAACATGTGAAATTAAAGATCAAATGTAATATAAGCAAACAAATATTTTATTATAAGAATAAGGGCCATTTTCTAAATTGTTTCCATTAATTTTATATCATAAAACTTCAAATACTAAGCAATGTAAAATTTTTCCTATGTGTTCATCTCCTCATATTTTATGAACTATTTTTTTAGAGATCAGTATTTTTTGAAGCTGAAACAATAACTGTTCAATGCCACAGGAACACTATTTAATTTGCAATGCAACAAAGCACTAAAAATCTCCCTCACACTGTTACTCAGAAGCTACCAAAGCATTTTACAGGGTGGGTAGGAGAAGTAGACCCCCAACGTCAGCTGGAGACAGAATCACTAACAAAATTAGCCAAAAGTGAAGCACAAGATTTCACAAAATGTAAAGCAGCCTTTTGAAATAATGTTAGGTTGATAAATATGACATTGCTGATATTCCATGATTTTTATCTACAAAGACCAACTTCATATAGATCAACTCAATATATTTTGTATTTTTCACTGGCATTCTAACCACTGTGGATACACCAAACTCATACATAAATAACCCCTCCCCA
Organism: Propithecus coquereli; assembly: GCF_000956105.1. Lineage (NCBI taxonomy): Eukaryota > Metazoa > Chordata > Mammalia > Primates > Indriidae > Propithecus > Propithecus coquereli. Next base: position 6,437,813 of record NW_012151174.1, on the reverse strand, counting down.
AACAAACAAAAATAGAACTGTCCTATATCAGCAAAGCATAGGACATGGGAATTCTCAGTGTACTGGGGTTCATGTCTTGTGCAAATTCTCGGGGTCAAAAGAGGTTTCTGATGCTCGTATGTTTCCTAACAGCACTTTAACATGGTGATCTGTGCACAGTATACTCTGAATAAATATGCGCTTGGATTTGGAGGACAAATATATTCTACTTTCGATTGTCCAAATCCTGATTTAACTAACAGATTATGTTTGCTACTGTTTGCTCAGCTCTGTTCACTGAGCAGAATAATTAAGAAATACCTAAGTAGTTTCAATAAATTGGATTCTTTGACTCTATTAGGAAAAGTTATAAAAATGCATGGCCTCAAGACATTGACTATAATTCATTTCAAGATTTCTGTCAATAATTTTTTTTTTCTTTTCTTTTCTTTCTTTTTGGAGACTGAGTCTCACTCTGTTGCCTGGGCTAGAGTGCCGTGGCATCAGCCTAGCTCACAGCAGCCTCAAACTCCTGGGCTCAAGCGATCCTCCTGCCTCAGCCTCCCGAGTGGCTGGGACTACAGGTCTGCGCCACCACACTTGGCTAATTTTTTCTATTTTTAGTAGAGACAGGGTCTGGTTCTCGCTCAGGCTGGTCTTGAACTCCTGAGCTCAAGCAATCCTCCCACCTCGGCCTCCCAGAGTGCTGGGATTACAGGCGTGAGCCACCGCGCCCGGCCTCTGTCAATAATATTTACAGACTATCCTTTATGTGTAAAACGTTATGTGCTATTTGAGTGTAACTTAAACATGTGATCCCTAACACAGTTACACCATCAGCAGTATACTGCTCAAGGAGTTATTTAAATGGGGAGGTGCTGACGATGGGAGCGTCAGGCGGGGCGGTGCAGGCTGGAACTGCGATGAGGAGGAGGGCGCCGCGCATGGGGAGTCAACCAGGTTTTGGCAAATAGCTGACCCTGAGCGAGCTCCTAAGTGTGCGTTTCGCTGCTGCTCAAGTGCGAGGAAAGTTCTTTCCGGGATTGTTACTGCAGCATCATGGGCTCCCTGTGTCTGCCAAAAATCTTTGTGACCCTCACCCTCCATCGTTTGAGAAATAAAACACGCATTTTAAAAACACACAAACGCAAAACCAAAATAAAGTACAGCTTAGCTCACAACAATCCGCGGTGTGCAAAGGAACAAGGCGAAGGCTAAACGGCTCCCCGCAGACACAAAGCGAGCACGTTCCTGCCCTGCAAGCAGCAGGTCTTCGTGGATAACCGCGAGTCACGCTTAGATCCTGACCGCTCTGAAATTTTAACCAACATTTTTCCCACGTAGTGCAAAGTGTGTTTCTTATGGAATCAGGCCGTCTACTTACTCCTTACGCAGCTTATACAAATTCTTGCTTTGAAAGAAATGCCTTTACTCAGTATTCTGATACACAGAAAAAAACCCAGAAATGTGGTCCCTACTCTCCTGGTTATCACCGTCCTCATCTAACCTTCTCAGTTCCTTTACCACGAGGATTGCGCATCTACCACGTGCCAGGACAATCTTGCATCAGAATCACCTGGAGGGTATTTAAAATACAAATTTGGGGGTTCCCATTTCCTGAGTTTCTGATGTGTAGAGGCGGGAAGGGCCCGACAATTTGCATTTCTATTCCGAGCAAGTTCCTGAAGCTTCCCCGGGCGACGCGGCCCGTGCGGGTCTGGAGCCCGCCCTCGGACATGCGCTCTGGGGGCGGAGTCGGAGCGGCGAGGAGGACGCAGCGCCGCCTCAGCGCCTGCGTGCTGTGCAAGGTCTGGGCGGACGCCGAGTCAGGC
>NW_012151174.1:6423411-6424007 GCF_000956105.1 Propithecus coquereli | reverse complement strand
GGGGGGCTCTCCCCAGCCTGGGGCAACACTCCCCAGAGAACTGGCCTCTGAACGCATGCTGGCCATCTGACACAGTCTGGACTTTCTGAGAAGCTGGCTGGACATTTCCCTTCCTGACTGGACATTTTCCTTGCATTGAAACTGCCAGAAAGTCCTCACAAAGCAGAGTGTTTGGCAGCAGCTGCAAATCTTTCAGCACTTCTGTGCCGGGGACTCCCCCTGACACGCCTCTCTTTGCTGTTATAATAACTGGCCTTTACATCTGTGGGCTCACTGGCTCCACCTTAGTAATCCCCAGGTAATATTTTGTTCCCTTTCGCCCGTCTAGACTCCTGCAGGCGTCCTAGCTAGCCTGAAGGATGGCATTTGTTGAATAGATATTTTGCTTAAACAAATTAACTTTTTCCTTGGTTCTGTAACTCAGCCATGTTTTTTAGCACAGCACTGGTAAATGTGTATAAATTCAGGAGTTCATGCAGTAAGGAGGTTGAAATTGGATCAAAAGACAGAAATAGAAGCTTAGACAGAAAGTGCAGTGATTAAATTTAGAAAAACCAGGTGGTGTGTGTGTGTGTGTGTATATTATATATATACTT
>NW_012151174.1:6417157-6419596 GCF_000956105.1 Propithecus coquereli | reverse complement strand
AAATAAATATATATATAAGCACTCTATTTCCTTCCTATTCACTGTGGCCTCTTTTCATTGTGCGTATAAATTCATATATATGTGTGTGTGTGTGTGTGTATATTATATATATACTTGTATGTATACATATAGTCACAAGCCACGTAACAGTGCAGTCAGCGGAAGATTGTATATATGATGATGGTCCCATAAGATTATTATAGAGCTAAATATTTCTATTGCCTAGTAATGCCAAAGCACAATGCACTGCCTTGTCTATGTTAATGTATGTTTAGATACACAAGTACACATCATCCTGTTACAGTTGCACACGGTGTACACTGCAGTGACATTCTGTACAAGTCCGCAGCCTAGAAGCAGCAGGCTGTGCCAGGTAGCCTGGGTGTGCGGCAGGCTGTGTCATCTTTGTGTAGTACATTCTGTGATGTTCATACAACCAGGAAATAACCTAACGACACGTCTCCCACGTTGTATCCGCATCAGTAAGTATCACACAGATGTACATAAACATACATATACTTATAGAAGGCCTGGGTTGGTATATAGATATAAAAAATAAACACCAATATTATTTCTAACAGAGATTTATGTCTTAACTATATCTGTTCTGTGGGAGCAATTATATTCTATTAAGTCAACTTGAATTTAAAATTGCACAAATGTATTTACCCTTCTTTAGTAATCACTTATGAAGAAAACAGACTGGTCTGGAATATTTCAACTAATATTTTACAAACAACAGATACATCACATGACAAATAGTGACTATTTTTAGTGCTGTAGCATTTTATACCCTTAATTACACACATATTCCAGTAATATGAGCTCTTTGAAAATTCAGAACCAAGTAGAATAAAATGGTTAATACGAATTGGATAATTTACCCATTGTGCCTTGGGAACATAGTCAAACTATAATTTTTCTTTGTAAAGAAAGACGGGAAGGGGAATGTTTTCAGTATAATTAGCACCCGGGGGGTTCCTTGTGCTAAATAGGACACTTCTCCAGAAACAAAGCACCACATCTGAAAATACTACTTTTCAAAGACTCTTACTCTAGCAAAAACCTACACTCTCAACAATAGCAGAACTATCCTATTTTTGTAAGTAATGTGCAAAGAAAGTTTATAAATGTATTAGTGACAAGAACAAAGTATTTACTAGTATCTATCAAGAAGAGCAAAACCTATTTAGGCAAAGCAAAGTGGCTAGAATTTATCTTATAGAAAATGCCAATGGGATATAGGAAAGTCTATTAATAATCTAATAATCTGTCTAACAATAAAACTAGAAGCCATTCAACTAGTTAGCAATGAGTGACGAACTTCTGGTGTTCTCATAAATCAGGCATGGTAGGTGGCAAATCACCTAAAAAGTGATAAATCAAATAAAAACGATTTATTGGCAGTGAATATTTAGGACTCCGCAGGGAAGATTATGCTTGGAGTGACTCAGGCTGGCACGGATGCCCACTCACCAGGATGGTGCTGTTGGCATTAGAATCTTTTCTTTGGTAAGTATCGTAGTGCCGATCACCTCTTCCCTGTGGTGGCTGCTTTTACAAATATAATCAGTCAGGACATTTCTCCATTACTGAAAAATTTTAGCAGCCACAGATTTTGCTTTCACACTACCACCAGGGGGAAACATGGAACACAGTTAAAAAAAAAAAAAAAGGAAGAGTGAAAGAGAGCAGGAGAGAGCCTGGCTTAAATGGTTCATGTGTCTACTATTAAAGTCTAAGCGCTGCAAACAGAAATAGTGAGATATCTATGCACCTGTGTAAAAGCTTTGACAGAAGAGTGCGAGCAATCCATAAGCAACCTGTGTGCATAAAAGAAACTCATTCAGTAATGAAGAACCAGGAAGACAGAAGATGACGACCAGCACAGAGACTTCCCAACACATGTACCACTGAGGGTTGATAAGCACATGACGGGAAGAGACCGGAGGTTTCCAGAGCCTCCCATTGCATCCCTCGCTCAGGATACATGCACACGCATGCACACACACACACACACACGCACACACACACACACTCCTATGCATACGGGAAGTAGAGCCTCCTGTTGAATTGTTTTATAAACCTCACAGGATTCTCATTGTAATATGGGCTTGGTGATTCTCCGTTAATCCTTTCTGGGGACAGTACAAAGTCTGGAATGAGACTATTATTTTGGAAACCATTACACATATTTCACTGATAATTACTGGTTTTGGTTCCCTGGGCAAGTAGCTGGAGGAATTAGTTCTCCTGACTCTGAGAATGAAGACCAACTGGGATCATCCAAAAGCCGCGGTTGTCACTCAGTGTCCGCTAGGATAGTGTCTGCGGACAGCCCTTTCCATAAGACAAACGCAGTAAGCAATGAACTTGATTGGTTTGACTTAGTCCCAGAGAGCAGAATCATTTAAAGGTGAATGATAAAATCAAATACCT
>NW_012151174.1:6414524-6416937 GCF_000956105.1 Propithecus coquereli | reverse complement strand
TGCGCTCTGGGGGCGGAGTCGGAGCGGCGAGGAGGACGCAGCGCCGCCTCAGCGCCTGCGTGCTGTGCAAGGTCTGGGCGGACGCCGAGTCAGGCGGCCGCGCCTAGAGGACGCTGCGCGAGCGAAGTGAGCCGGGCACGGAGGGCTCGGCTGCGTCCGGAGCCCGGGGCGGCCGAGCTCGCGACGTTCGGAGCAGGGCGCCGACTGCCGGGCGGGGAGGGCGGGGCGGCGGCCGGTCTCAGTCCGGCGGAAGGATCACGGCGATCTGATGCAGAGCACGCCCCCTACCGGCAACAGCAATGTGCTGCATGCTTCAAAGTAGCCACGGCGGGGTTTTTAGTGTTCTCACCACAAAGTGGTAATGCCTGAGGATCTGCTACTTAGCTTGATCATTCCATAATGGAACCTCATACCCCATAAATATACATAATTAATATTTGTCAGTTAAAAATAACACGCAGACACACATAACCGACCGGAAGCAGCGCCCCGCCATCAGGGTTCCGGCGGAAGTCGGCTCAGCCGAGGCCGCGCGCCGGAGCGGCGTTTCTCCCGGGCGCTCTGGCCGTCCCGGCTGCTGCGCCCGCCCGTGCCAGGCCCCGGCCCACCCGGAGTCGCCCGCGCAGGCTCCGAAGGTCACGTGAGTCCGCCAGGCCCACTGAGCTCTATCCCGGCTGCACAGCGGGGAATGGCGCCGTCTACACGTGCAAGACTCCGGCTTCCACCATTTTAAGCGCTGTTTCTCCTCTGTTTTTCCGGCTCGCTCGGCGGTGCCCAGGGCGACCTGAGCTGCTCGGGGAGCGGCCTCCGGCTCGGTCCTCAGGCCCAGGCCCCGCGAGGGCCGCGCTGCGCTCACGCTGGGGGGTCAGGACGCCGTAAACGGGGGCTCGGCGGGGAGAAGGGGCGCTGCGGACAGAGACCTTCGGAGGCGGCCCCGGGAGGTCCCGCTGCTCCCGCTCGAATATTCCGCGTGGACAGGGAGAGGCTGTCCCCCTGCGTCGCCGAGGTCCCGGGACGCCCCACACGCGCCCGCCGAACCGACCAGAGACAGGAGTCCTGGGGGCGCATCTTTCCTGCGACCGAGGAAGAACCTGGGAGAAAATCTGACGGTTACATGTGAGTTTCCAACCACCGGAGATTCGAACACACTCGAAAACGAGACTCTGGGGCTGCGTCGCAGTTGCGATTTCTGTCTGTCCGGCTGCAAACGGAACGTCACGCAGACAGCGCGCTCGCGTTCGCAGGAAGAGGCGCAGGAGCCGCCTGCCGGGCGGGCGACCCAGCTCTTCAGGGCTGTTTACGCGGTCAGGCTTCGGCTCTTTCTGCCCAAAAAACAAAAAAAAGCGATCTGCGTCGCTATTTCGTTGGAATTGTCGTCTCCTTTTGCATGTATCCTGGGAGTGGCCTGACAACGGAATAAATTCGCTTCAGCCTGCAGTCCGCCATGGAGCCCACCCTGCAGTAACGGGTCTTTCAGGCGGCGCATTTGAATTCCGGCATGAGCCAGGGCGGCTTCCGAACGTGGCCATGCAGCGCATGGAAACGTGTTTGTGCGTGTCCACGCGGCACAGCACCGGTGCGAGGACGGCGCCGGTGGATTCTTCCCGCCGAGCGCGGTTCCGTCCACGAGTCCCGCTGCCCGCCCAGCTCGCGTCGCGCAGACAGGGGCTGGCGTCCGGGGCACCGAGCAGCGCCCTTCTGCCAGAATTCGGAGGGATCCGCTTTACCGAACTCCTCGTGGACTTGGTGCTGCTGACTGGGTCCTGCTCTGCCTGCGCTCCCCGCACTTCTGTCCCCACGTGGCGCAGTCGCGCCCCGCCGCGTCGGACGGTGACTTTTCCACACGCCCTCGGATTTCTCCTGAACTTCAGCAGAATCTGATCTCCGTATTTTTATGATACGTATTTGCCTTCTTCACTCCATATCATAGGATTTATGTACAGGTCGACTAGGCGATGAATCTTGGAAGAGAAAACATCTACACTTTTCTTAAAACTGTATCTGCCAAGGTTACCTAGCTTTCAAATGTAGATTTTTAATGAATATAAAAAAAGGTAAATTTAATCTCCCTGCAAGTATTTTGTATTGAGTATCAAGTGTAATATATGTGAAAATATGTGTGAGATGAATAGTCATTTATTAAAATCAAAAATAGAATTATTCAGAAATTTTATTAGAAGACAGAGCAGAACTACCAGCTGAGATGCTGCATGAGCAAAAATTTTAACGATATGTTTTAAATAAATATATATATAAGCACTCTATTTCCTTCCTATTCACTGTGGCCTCTTTTCATTGTGCGTATAAATTCATATATATGTGTGTGTGTGTGTATATTATATATATACTTGTATGTATACATATAGTCACAAGCCACGTAACAGTGCAGTCAGCGGAAGATTGTATATATGAT
>NW_012151174.1:6406474-6410568 GCF_000956105.1 Propithecus coquereli | reverse complement strand
CCCTCAAATTCTGTTGGGGTTTATAAAAATGATTATATTATTTGTTAACAGCAATGAGTTTTTATCTCCCTTCTAATCTTATTTATTCTTGTTTCTTAAATTATCGGCCAGGATTTCCAATAGGACTTTGAGTAAGGATATTCTTTTATATATTTCCTCATCTTAAAAAGAATTCACCTAAGCGATGATAAGCATTGTATTTGTTATAAGATTTGGTCTAAAGAGTTTTTTTTTTTTTTTTGTAAATTCAGAAAATCTAAAACAAATCCAGAAATCAGTCTCCAGTGAGTACTCAGAGAGCTCATGATATGAAATAATTAGTGTTGTCAATGAGCTGACATATAATAGGTTCACAAAAAAGTTCTCTTCAAGTCTATTAATGTGAGTCAGAACATCACAACTAAAACAATTATTTAAATGCAACAATTCCAGTATGAAAAACAGATACACATTCAATTCTTCTAACAGAAAATGTTTATAACAATCCAATTAAACAATGTAAGAGAACAATCACTTTTTCCCCATAGTTATCATTATCATTATTACTACGACCACTGGTAATACTATCGTCATACTAGTCTCGTCTCAGCTGAACTCTGTGCAGCTGCCGCTCAGCAGTGAGTTCAGAGGGAGTCCTGCGCCCACTTCCTGGGGGAAAAGTATTGCAAGTTCCCTAGCAGGACAGAATGTAGTATTAACTTATGGTCAAACGAGGAGTATAGTTGACAATTTTTATGAAAACTGAGTACTTTGGAAGACTGTATTACGGAGAAGTATAATATATCCAATCAGAAATGAGCTAATGAAACACCCACAGATTAAGCAGCTTTCTCTGTAGGAAAAGTTTTTAATGCTCATTAGTGCATTATTACACTGGTAACTCCATATCGCATGCCCACATCATTTCTAGATTGATCATCCCTTGAGGTAAATATAATGAAGCACATGATTCTGCCATTAAAACAAGTCATTTATCCCACACAAAACTGAGCTTGGATAAATACAGTGAGGAGCACTGCGGTTCTAACTAAATTGGGCCATGACGATGGAGCTACTGAGAGTGAACAAGTTGAACCTCATTCTTACACAAAGTATTCCTCTTACACTGACTGTCATCTGGAATAACCTGAGGTTATATGTTTATTTTTTTGTTTCTTAATGCTGAAGTTACACGTTATGGAAACAAAATGTTTGAATTAAATCTTACGCAAAGCATACATCTTACACTGACTGTCATCTGGAATAATCTGACATTATAAAGTTAAATTTTCTTAAAACCTACATCCAGATACTCTCAGGGGAATGATCATAATATTCAAGTATAGACCATAAAATAAACCTAGGAAAACTCAAATTCCTCTGGGAAAGAGTTAATCTAGTTTATAAGCTTATTAATCCTTTCTTCTATTTACATATCAGAAAAAAAGAACCAGCTTGTTAAAAAAGTCAAACTATATCCTTATAATTTTATTCCTTTAATCTCACAAACAAAAGCAAAACAGTGACTATGTGCTAAGTGTAAATTTCCCAAACTATTAGGAATTAGGACCTGTCTAAGGCAAATAAAATGGTCTCTGGCCCAAAAAATACAAATGTCTCCATTATCTCGTTTTCTATGCTCTAATGCCCTGGCATGATTTCATGTTTTCACATTAGCAGCTTTAATGAATTTTATCGTTTTGATAATTGAGCCTAATTTTTTATAAATAAAGTTTTCAAGAACTCTATGCTAAGAAAATCAATTAAAACAAAAGTTCTCATTAGAAGGGAGAGCTGTGAGTTGGTGTTTCATTAATTATTCAGGAAATTACAAAGCTGCTCCCAGGCTAATGGAGCAGAGCTGGCGATCGGACTCGGCCCAGCAGTTCTGACGGACGCCGGGGGCCTCGCTGGGCTTGGTCCTGCTGGATCAGCAGGAATAGTTAAAAGGACAGTGCCATCAATTTCACAAAGCATAATCTGCAGATAGTTTGGTCTTTCGAGTTAAACACTTGCCAAATTAGATAGCCGAAAGTCTTAAAATAGTGTCAGGCCATCTAAGTGAGCCAGCAACAGCAAGATCTCTGGCTGTCTTTTCTCTCCTTCAGAGCTACAGCCCAAACCCTCCGGGAGAGCAGCTCTTTTGTGCACTTCTGCTACTGGTTTCCAGGAAATCTGGGTCAGGAGATAACCGCACTGAAACATTCATGGTGTTTATGGAAGGGAAATGCTACCTAGATGTTTGCTGCTGCATCGCAGCCTCAGCTCGCTGTTCAGAAGACAGTGGTCTGGATCATACCCCGAGACATCACACAGCAATAATGAATAGCATTCTGTGGTGTTTCATAGTTTGAAAATATTTTCAGAGACTTCTGGTTTCGGGTCCAACATGTAAAAAGCTTAAAAGTCACTCCCGTACTTTTACTAGGAAAAACTTAAAGAAATTGAAAGATACTGACTTTTCGTGGCCTCTTGAGAGAGCTGAGGTTGCAGGCGAAACACACGGAAGTCTGGAGCCGGCAATCCACAGACGCAGGGCCTGGGATTTGCCGGGTTGACAGGGCAGCTGGTGCACCTGTATCAGGTGAGCACCCACAGGTGCGTGCTTATGCAGTAACAGGTGAGCACCCACAGGTGGGCGCTCACGCAGCAGCTGACTGGCGCTCGCTCATGGATGATGCGGACGCTCCGGGGCGCAGCCGCGCGGGAGGGGCTCGTACTTCTACAACTTCTCCCCCGGGACACTCACAATGTCCTCGTGTTTAAGATTCACTGTCACTGCTATTTTTGTTTTCAGATTCTTGACCAATATTTTTTATGCTCTTTTATTTCCAATAATTATTACAATTTATTAATATGTTCTGACCACTTTCTATAAACAAGGCACCGCAGAAGTTGTGGGGAGCAAGGGCTGGTGGCTAGAGTGTGTGGAGCCCAGGAGGGGCCGGAGCACAGATGCTCGAGGAGACAGAGGCAGGTGGGTGGCACCAAAGAGCCAACAGCCTTGTGTGCTCCCCCAGGCCGGGCGAGTATGTTAACGATAGGGGTGAGAGTGACTCCCAAGTGTCTCCTGCGTGTAGACACGTCTTGTAACAGCTTTCATTCCAGACTATCGTTTCAAAGATGTCTGTGTAACACACGATCTCGGGAGACTGCGACAGTGTCTCCCTGCAGGGCCCAGACACCCCTCTCGCTGTCCAGGGTAGTCAGATAGTGTTGGACGCATCTGCGACCAGCCTCCCTGGAAGAACGGGGGTTCCTCCGCAGGGACAGCCCCGCTGTGTGGGCAGCACTCTCTTCAGCTGCTCTGCACCTACCTGTGTGACGTGTGGTCACGGAGGACGGATGCAGATGGGACGTGCTCGTGAGTCACAGCGTCCCCGTCTCTGGCGCAGGAGTCTCCTGCACGACGCCGGCGTCCATGACATGGCCTGGCCAGCTCACAGGCGTCCGAGTAGGGAGCATCCAGACCCTTTAAAGACACAGGTCCCTGACGAAGTTATCGTCCAGATGCTGCACTGAGCACACGGTGTTCACTTGTTCCATTCGATCTTCACAGGTGCCAGCGGATTTTATTCTGCCCAACTGCAGAAGAAACTGGAGAGCAGAGTATCTCACTGACCTCCTTGAGGTCAGACCCCAGCCGGCACCCCCAGTGTGAGCCACACAGGTGGGACGCAGCTCTGTGAGTTCAGCTGCTAGAGTTAACTCACTCCCTGGATATTTGGGTTTTAAACAGAAGGCTTGACAGTGATCACAATTTTTAGAAAAGGAAATTGTGGAACTTGATCTGGTAAATGCCATATATGCAAGACGACAGAGAATTAGGCCAGATACAAATTTAATATCTTATTGGAATAAGTAATCCCTAACGTAGTAGAATTTCAATAAAAGTTACTTTGCCTGACCTAGTTAAGTGATTGTATAAATATCTTTGTATGAACGGACTGAAACATCAGAGGGTTGTGCTAACCTGTCCAAATGGTAAAGCGTTTTTTCCTTAAACTAATAATTGTACCTTTATTTTTGTTATGCTTAAATGTGACTAAAATGTATAAGAAAATTTTCTGATAGAGAAGTGGCTAATATACGAAGTTTTATTAAAAACATACATA
>NW_012151174.1:6397306-6403424 GCF_000956105.1 Propithecus coquereli | reverse complement strand
GAAAATTGGCTGCAGAAAATATATACTATCTGAAGTTGGCCAAAAGTGTAGGCGACACAATCCAATAAATTTTTAGACTTTCAACATGCAACCCCAAATGATTTAACACTGCTTCTTCTAAGAGTGTATATAACTCAGCTTGCACCCTATTTGTTCTCCAAATGCAATGCCATTCTTTATCTATCTCTGCTTGGTAAGTAACATAATACAAATACTATAAGTTATCACACATATCACCAAAATTATATACTGTTATTGAGCGAACGCATGACATGCGACCATAATGGAAAGGAGTCCCCGAAGTGCTGGTGTGAAAATGTAAGCGAGGGCATGAGCTTCGCTTCAAACCCTTGCTCTGACACTTGCTCGCTGTCGAGTGTAGATGGGTTACTCAGCTTTGCTGCGGTTCAGGTTCGTCATGTCTACACTGAGGACACAAACAGGATCCAGTGCACAGGGTTTTGTGAGCGTGAACGAAACAATACGTGCAAACACTTTGAGGGTGTCGAGCGTACGCTCACGAGGGCTAAACGATGTCAGTCCAGTCCTTTTACCCTGAAATGTCTAAAAATTTAAGTCCAAAAGTTTAAGAGATTTAACCAAAATTTACAAGAGTGGCAAACCTGGGTGAAACTCAGTCCCTTAATTCCTAGAAACAGACATGCGGCGTGTGCGGTTAGAAGACAGGGGACTGGTCTGCACTTTTCCTCCCCCAAAGTACCCTGCGTCCAGCACTGACGGAACATACGGATTCCCTGCGTGTGCCCGAGACCTTACGGCTTCCCGTTCCTCTCTGTCTTGTCCTCGTTCGCCCAGCTTCACCTGTTGAAATCTCCTACAGGAGTTTTCCTTCTCCACAGCCATCTCCGCTCAAACTCAACATCTCAAACAGTCCAGGTGTGTGAGTGTGTGTTTGGATGCATGTTGGGGTTGAAAATATTCAAAATGATGCCATTTAAAATTAGTATTTGTTGAAATAGTATAGTTGAATAGTATGTTGAATACTAAAATTAATAAAATTTTAAGAGATTAGGCATATAAAACTGTAATAGGTACATATTAATAAAACTCCAAATCATAAGAAAAGTAGCTTGGACTTTGGAAAATCCAAATTTGAAATAAAAAGAAAATGCCAATTAAAATAATCTTTTGAATCTAACCAGTCGAATAACCGCACGGAGCCCTTTTGATATGTCCTGTGTCACTGTTTACTGTGCCTATGTTACGTACCACGCTGGGCAGACAATTTACGGTTTGTCTAAGGCAGACAAATCCTCTGAGTTTGGATTTACCAACTGCAAAACAAATGCTTTCCACAATTCTACAGTCTTTTCCAATGCTCTTAGGCTTCAGTTCCGTAAGTCCTCCTAATGTTTAGGATTGCATTATACATAGATTCACACACACACACATATATATACACACACATATTCCAAAGATTTTATATACACATATGTATTTAAAATAAAATCTGTGGAAAATGATCTATTCATAGCCTATACTCACAACTATGAATCTCATATTTTCCTGCCCGTATCAATTATCAGGGGCCTTTAAAAATCAGCTGACATGTTACTATCCTTTGAATGAAGTTGATGTACCTTCCAAATAATACTTCTTTATTTGTGGTTGAGCAAGAAAATGAAAAAAAAAGGGGGAGGGAAGCACAGGAGGAGACCCATTAAAGGGACCTAAATGTACTAAAAGTACTTTGCCACTTCAAACTGATGAGGTAGAAAAGCGAAATCTGTACAGTTAAGTTACTGACTGAGAGGTACACTTACGGACTTCAGGTCAGAATCCAAGGTTTTAAAACATGCAGATTATCTGTTTTTCTTGACTGTATACTTGGACCAATTTGCATACATTTGTTACTGAATACAGTGGGGGAATACAGGAGAACTTTATTCATACTTTATAAAGGAAATCTGTTTTTATTAGTTTTAGTACACTTCAAGTAGATTTAAAGGATTCACTCTGCTCTTAACAGCGAAAACATACTAGGATGCCCATTTGACCGCAAGTCTTGGAAGTCGGAAAGATTAAGAAATATTTCACTGTTGGTAGTTTCTTACTCACTTTTTCTAGAACAGAGATGGCAGTAAATAGAGTTTCCTGCCCTGCACAGTCTACCCAAGGCAGGCTTCCAATGTAAACGACAGGTGAAAGATTAGAAATGACAGTGAGCTCAGTTTTCCATGACCCTCGGCCTTTGGCACCGTGTGGAAACGACATTCAGAATTCCCCGTACTGCTTCTCCACGGCAGCCAGCAACGCCACACTTGCTTCGCCCCGATCTGCCAGAGCGGGATTAGTTTAAATTCTTCTCGCCTCTCTCTCTACGCACAATTGAACACAAATTATTTTTATCCCCTGATGATACGACTTTTTAAAAAGTTACCTTCTTGATATGTTAATATAAACACTGTCCAGATAATCCGAGTAACACGGAGCATAATTATTGTTTATTCACAAGAGATCCGCTTCTCACACGTGTCACCTTCCTACTTGTGTGCACTGAGTTCCTTTGCAGGCCGTGGGACATTATGGCAAATTGACACTACATCAAAAATACCTTTCATTCAGAAGCGGATCTAAAACAGGAAATCTCACTGAACAGAAAATCTTGTTAAAAGTCTGGGATGTATTAGAATTACGCACTTACTATGACCTATTTCTCAAATGCTGATCTTAACAGCCTCCAGTGGAAAGAATGACACATGGATGTTGAATCTGGTAGGATTAATTTCACACCTGAAGTGATTTTCAGAGAAAAGTGTGTCTTCCCATTCAATTGTGTCTTCAATTTAATTGTGAAAATGGATCCATTTACAGTAGGAATAAGGGAGGTACAGACACCAAAGAACCTCAGTAAAAAGAAAACCATGACTAGCTTTCGATGATTCAGGGGCTGACTAGGATATTCAGGGTGGTGCTGAAAGTGCCTCTGTGGGCCGCGTTACAGCGCGGACGGGGAGATGAGGGTGTGGGCGGCGGAAAGAACGAAACCCCGAGGCTGGCCCGGGACTGGGGTGGGGCGTAGAAAACAGGACTCTCGGGAGGCAGCTCAGCATCTCTCCCCACCAGCGGGTGGCATTCTGTACACAGCCTAACGTTTGAGCACGGATTTGGCATTAATTTTCAAATCAATTAATTTTTGATAAACTAATTGTATTACTAAAGGCAATGCTATAATGTATTATTTTACTTAAATTTTTTTATCTTAAATTATATTTAATGTGTTGAGACCAATATAAGGGGAGCAACTGAAGGTCACAAGTTGTATTTGTAATGAAAATACTCATTATGAGATGGTAACTTGAAATTAGAAGTCTACATGTTCATGAAAATACACAGATTATATTAAATAAATTTCATACTACCGACATATTTTTTCCTATCCACATATCCATTCTTCACATTTTTCGGGGAACAAAAGGCAAAAACTCATTCTACATTCATAAAGGCACCCAATAATAGTTCTTACATTCCGAGGGTCGAACAGCCATAAAATGTATGATAACTGTTGATGACCGTGCTCTGCGAAACAGGTTTGACTTACAGAAACATCTATTCCCCACACTTCCTTCTTATATATAATAATAACACCATTCAAATGACCATAAATAATCTTAAGAAAAGTCAAATTATATATCATAATGCATATCAGATTAAATGTATTCCGTTATTTTATTATATATCAAATCAATAAACATAAAAATTTAAAGACTTCATCTGATCAAAAGAAATTTTTGTTTGTGAAGTTAATCCACAGGAAACTCTCCCCCCATGCATACACGCTATAAAGGAGGTAGACATGTTTATTTAAAAGGATTAGTAATAATTGAACAGTTTCACATCTGATTAAACCACCTTATCACTTACTATTATATCATTGATCAGTTTGTTGCTGTAAAAAAAAATCTAAAACACACATTTGAGACACCAAGATTTATAGAAGGCATTGCTTTAGGTTTCTTCTATACGATGAGCACATAGGAAAGAAGTATCTAGCTGTTGCTATTAAAACGAATGGAAATCTATAGAAAACCATTACTTACTATAATACATGAGGCTAAAGGGAAAAAAATTAATGACAATATAATTACTATTAGGTATTGTATAAAAGCAAACTTTATATTTAATGACAACATCTATTGCAAAACATTTTAATAGAGAGGGATGAACGTAAAACTATAAATGAACTTTCATCACTTACCTCTCTTAACACTTCTGCTCGTACTGGTGGACTTATCTGAGGGACACGGGCAATGCCCTTCGCATCTGACCAAGACCTGCTTTCCCAAGACACATGCCTGATACTCCAGTTTGCACTGTATAAAAGAGAGAGAGAGAAAGTAAATCAAAGGCATTTAGTTATTTCAGGAGAAAGTCAAGAAATATTTAGACAGAAAGCTAAGTTATTATGCATATAATTTGAACAATCTTCCGCTAGATATTGTATCTCCAATACCGAGGAACAATCTTACTCATTCGTGGGCAGTGTCACTGCTCCGTATAGGAAGCAGGGACACAGCTGCCTTGGTTGTCACTTAGGTGAGCAGTTATCGAGAAATGTAAGTCTTAAAACTTGTTTTTAATTTATCAGCTCTGAGACATGAACTGAGGAGAGAATTTTAGAGTTAGATGGACAGAGAGGTGATGTCGAGTTTGATTATTCATTTCTTGACCCTCCTTTTACATATATTCTTGATTTTTAGTTGCTTGAGGAAGCATGCCTAATCTCTCTTACTGAACTCTAAGTTCTGGCTACAGAGACCTTACACGAGGGTCTTCAGCCAGTGACCCGCGCAGCGCCCGGCGGCCTGTCTCACGGCGCACAGGCAAACTGTACAATGTGAGTTTACGAAACACTTCTGTGGTTACTTGTAGTTTCCCACAATAGCCCAAATGCACACACGGAGCAAACATGCATCTTTATGTATAAAATAAATAAACGCAATATTTACACATAACCTTTATATAAGATACTATATGTGTGTATGCCTTTCATATGTATTTGTGGTATGATAATCTTTTTAGTGCCTGTCTAATCCTCTCATGCAAATGATTTTTCACCTGAGTTCCCCATAGGTCCTATGTGGGGAAACTGTGCATTCCTAATACAGTAACACCACAGGAGGTGTCTACAAGTCCCTGAGATTATTTGTTTTCCTAAAAAGGGCACAGCATGCCTCTCCTCGGTGCTGGTGTGGCCACAGGATTAGAAGCAGTTAAGGGAGTGACAATAGTGCACTTGTGATTCTATGACACCTGCTATGGAGAAAGACAAATGATATAGACCAAAGAGAGTTATTACCTGAGTTTGAATCTAACTAGCGCCACCTCCTAAAAGTGACATATCAGGCTAGCTTGCCAAATGTTCTTAGCCTCAATTTTCCTATAAAATAATTGGGATAATAACTCCTAATCTATAGAGATGTAAGAATCAAATAGCCAGTTTTTCCCAGTGCAGTAGCTATCATGAACTAGGCTCTCAGTAACTGTGGATAAAAGCTAAATGTAATTAAATCAAAAATATTATGGCACATGAGTTTTATATTTGTTTATTCTTTAGTTTTAGTTTGGTTTGGCTTGATTTTCTTTGTAAACATTAATTGTTGTAGAATTTTAAGGCTGAATTTAATTTATTTTTAAGATAATATTTTATTATGACATGATTAAAAAATTATAAACCTATTCCATGTTTTAAGAGTCAATAATTATCTTGCTACTCTAAAAGAAATTGGTCTTGCTAATTCTAAAGTAATATGATTTCTTTAGTCGCTACTTCCATGATTTACTCAGAGCAAATTATTTTAAAAGTAAATAGGGTAGACTTTCTGGCTCCAGCTGACAAATGCACCAGTGACTAATTTAATTCAGCTTCAGCTGATACCAAGAACTAAATGCACCCAGTGACTAATCAGATTATTCAAATCTCTACAACAGTTTATTTTTCATTGTCAAATGAGACTTTAATGGACAGGCAAAATCCTAACTAGCCCTGCAACAAATCATTAAAAATCATGGAACACTTTGAGCTTGTTTGTAGTACCATGTTGGCTCTTTTGGAGGAAAAAAACTCTTTCAAAAGTGTCATTATTTTTCACTATTC
>NW_012151174.1:6394777-6397256 GCF_000956105.1 Propithecus coquereli | reverse complement strand
GCTGAGACACAGCTCTGGACTGGGGCGGGAGGCTAGAAAGGTCCAGAACAGACACATGGCACATGCAGGGCAGGTGGTTTCCAAGCAGCAGGAAGCTAGAACGTTGCTTGTCACAGTTCTGTTAAGTTTGGTTGGTAGACAAAACACTTCCAAAAGAATTTAAGCAGTTCACTCGGGTACAGGAGGCGGCGTGGACTCCTTACTACGTGGGTTCCCACTGCCCTGCAGGTCCCACGGGGCGATGTGGGCGGCCCAGTGGAACGCTGAGCACCCGGGGACGTGGCACAGCGGAGAACGCTGAGCTGGGGACCAGCCCACTCCTGCAGGGACTGGGGGCAAAATGCCTTGCAGGAAGGCATTACCCTCATTGCCGTGGAACGTAAACAAACCTCCTCCCAGGAGCAAGGGCCTTCACTTGAATCAATGTGGCTCCAGCTGAAGGGAAGCCCCACTCCAAGGATGTGGCTTGAGGAGAGAGTTCCAGACTGGCAGGAACACCGTGGAGGACTGCTTCTCTGCACGCTGCTGGGAATGTGGGTAGCACTTCCTTACCGTTTAAGAGACTAAAGAATGTTGACACTATGGTAATGGCATTTTGTTCTTTCATGTTGATGAAAAAAGAAAGCTAGAAACTCCATGGAAGAAAGTTAGGGAACTAAAGAAACAAAAACTCATGGCCCAGGGAAAAAAATCAGCATAAAATAAATACATATAAAAGTAAAAGCAGAAAAAAAATATAAAGTTAACTAAAATTTAGCATGATTTTAAGTGACAGAGTTGAAAAGATAATCCATTTGATCTTGATGTTCTCATTTTATCGGCACAGGATTTAGTGCCTAGTGGTGATGTGCAGATACGCACAGCACAGCACGTCGTGGTGAAAAGTATCTACAAACAGAATATTAACAGTGTTTGCTGAAATAGTATTTGCTGATTTCTAACATTTGCAATGAATCTCCAGACAAATCCTGAAAGACATGTTTAGTTAAATAATAGCATTTAAGTGTAATAGACGTTAAACACATTGTGGGCAGAGTCAAGATGAATGACTTGGAGGTGTCATGGGATTGAAGTTGTCTGGTGACGCTTTTCTGAACTTGATGGAACAAGAATAAATTTTTACATTTATTATTTGAAGTTAAAAACTTACCAATAAAATAGCTTTAATAGCAGTTGACAATCATCATTGGGAGGCTGAAGCCAAAGTAGAGAAATAAGCTATATCTTATTTTTCAAAAAAGACAGTCAGTAGATATTGTCTGTACTTGATGTATCATCAGTGAAGGGACAGACGCACGTGAGTTATGACAGAACCAACCAAAGGAACTAAATACAACGGTGGTTAAAATGGTTATCTGCAATTAACAAAACAGGACGATAAGGGCTGGTGCGCAGAGCAGGTGATCTCGTTACACCTTGATTTGTACTAGTTAGTATTTTACCACGTGCACAAATTATTTTGAAGTGTCAAAAAAATCTCCTAATAAAAACTGAAATTCTAAAACTTTCAGAGGTATTTTAGACTTATTTACTGTGATTCCAAAATAGATTACTCTGTGGCTATTTTCTCTTGTATTATTAAACCTCCTTTGATAATTTATTTCTGTTTTGGGTGAATTTCTACTATTAGGGCTAAAATATTTCCTTTATGGTGATAGAACTGTCACATTTTCAGTAAATATTTTCATTATAAAATAAAAGTGATTAGAGCTCTCACCTTCAGAAAACCCTAAGCTAAGAATAAATAAATATAAATATATTCCTAGGTAAATGTAACATAAATTTAAATGAAGTAAGTGCTATCAAATACTGGATCTTTGGTGAGGACAGAAGGATCAACATAGAAAAAAACCATGAAAAAATAGTAAGTACAGCAAGCAGGAGATAAAATGGGCCCACATGCCACTTGATTGCACATTATAAAGTAAAATTCCTCATCATCAGGTCATTTTTATTCAGAGATAAACCATACTTTCATTATTAGAGTTGATTTGGAACAAAGAATATATAAAATTCTTGAACAGATTTTTTGTTTCTGGCAATAACTTCATTACAAGTGATTTTACACTTAACTGATATTAGTAATTCCATAAAAATAATAGAAATAGTAATCATTTTGCCAATAAGTGGAAATCTGGCATGAATATACTTTAAAGAGAATATATAAAAGAGATTAATTAGTAATAAATTAAGTAAATTATCTATTGCTGCCATAATTATCTTCCTGTATCACCATGGAAACATGAAAAATGCTACCGGGACAGATACAAACAAACCATCTAAAGAGAGAAAATGAAATGATGCATGTTTGCTTATTGGCATCTCAGAATGTTTATTATGTAATATTTTAAGAAAATTGGCTGCAGAAAATATATACTATCTGAAGTTGGCCAAAAGTGTAGGCGACACAATCCAATAAATTTTTAGACTTTCAACATGCAACCCCAAATGATTTAACACTGCTTCTTCTAAGAGTGTA
>NW_012151174.1:6378005-6383792 GCF_000956105.1 Propithecus coquereli | reverse complement strand
AGAATATTTTCTGCTCAAAACTTGATGATACATATTTTTATATTCTGAGGCACTAAAAATAATTTTCAAGAAAAGTACATAATCTTTATAAAAATTTGATTAAGTTTCATCATAAAATCTTTCTTTTTGCTATCTTTGGCAAAATTACAATTTAAAAATTTCAAAGATGTCTTTAGGATTTGCATGATATGATAAAATTATAGCTTTACAAAATGTTACTTTATAAAAGTGAAATAATTTCTCTTTCAGAATGATTCTACTGAACACCTTTTTTCTCTACGCGTTTCTATAAAAAGCAACAGAATCAGACGTAGCAAATAAACTCCATGTATATAATCATATGAATTTATCTTCCTGTAATTAGAAAACTATTTAGTTTTATTTACTTAAGGATTGATTTTGGAAAAAAAACTTCATGAAGAATTTTACTCAAAGGATATTAGGACATTAAAATTGCTAGTTTAAAATTTTTTTTTTACATATACACAGTGATTGCATTTCTAATTAATAATGTCCAATTTTCTTAATTATCACAAAGCTGAAATATTTATAAAGGTACATGTGAACTAAAATATCACATAAAGGGCATGCTTATTAGTCTATAATTACCAAAAATGCCAATAACGTAGAGAAAGACATGATTAATGCATTCCTGATTATCTAAGAACCCTGAGCGTTGAGAACCCTTAAGTTGTGAGTCACTATGAAAAGCAAGGCTGCAGAGTGACTTTGACACTCATCACAGAAAGTTGTTTTATAGTCATATGTTTAATAACAGGATCAAAGAAGAAAATACGATCTTACCGTAGGAGAGATATGTAGCATGTAGAATAGACCCCGACCATTGGGGTCAGTAATCACTGGGGTGGACTATTACCAGTTTTCAAAATGATTCTGTCACCGTGGCCATGGCAGACGGCTTGGACCAGAGGTTCTCAGTTAGGGCTAAGTCCCCTCCCTTCACCCACGGACATCTAGAGACATTTTTGGTTGTCACAACTAGGGGTGGGGGTGGAGTGCTTGCTGCTAGCGGCTACTCCTTAGAGGCCCGAAATGCGCTAAGCATCTTACACAGCACAGGACGGCTGCCTGTCCACAGCAAGGAGCCATCCGGCCCAGATGTCAGTAGTGCCTACTTGGAGAAGCCCTGGTTAGGCGCTGGCTACTGAAAGTCAGTGTGAGGCTTAACTAAACTCCCAAGATCCCTTCCATAGTTCCCTGAGGGATTTTTTTCCTTGGGCATCCACTAAAGTAATCCATATATAAAACAAGACTATTTCTATAAACAAACGACCAGCTACAAATACTTTAATTATCCAGAGAAACCAAAGAATGTAAATCGGCTAAAACAACAAAATACGCACTGACAATGGCCTACTTTCCTTGAGCCTCCGTTACATATCAAGCACTGAGTTAAGCATCTGGATGCGTTACTCTTTTGATCATCAAAATAGGAGGTATACTTTTTGCAATAAATTTTACAAGCAAAGCTTAGAGAGCTTATGTAACTGACCAAGAATATACGGATGAAATGTGATCCAAGCGCTACTTTATGGTTCTTCTCACATAGAACAAGTATGTAATAAGCAGTAGAAATAGCAACAACATTCTTTTTCTATTGTAGCAATAGTAATTTTTATTCAGCTGAAAAAGCATCTTTTATTCTGTTTTACTCTATCTTGGATTGACTAATGTATTGTATCTCTTTAATGCCCTTCGCAATCAGTACCAAAGACATGATCTGAACTCTCATGAAAAGAATTCCTCGTACTCAGCTGTAGTTAATGCTTTTCCAAGCACACACGGGCCACCTGAGCTCAGGTCCCCACTTTGGGGTTTCTCGTGCAAAAAAAAAAAAGAAAGAAACAAGAGAAACCAGGAAGAAACTAAGACTCCATTCAGCCTTAAACCCACTCATTCCTTCAATCTGGACACACCATCCACATAGCAATATCGTAACTGTCACGCACATACGAAAGCGAGGCGCTAAACACAGTGGCGACAAAGCCCTCCGCGCCACGGTGGGCGCCGCACCAGTGCTTTCTCTGTGTAGCACTCTGCCGTTCGTCAAGGAATGTGACACCCTGATTATATGGGGAGATTTTCCTTTTCTGACCCAAAACTTAACTTTAGGAAACTTCTTGTTACATTACAAAACGTCACATCATGCCGCCTTCACCACAGGGAAAATGTCAGTGATGTGAGGCAGGTCAGGGTCGTTTTCCTGCGTCCTGAATTCCGCCTGAGGGAAAACAGACAGCACTGGAGACGTGAGCACAGATGCTACTAAGCAAACTTAAAGTGAGAAAAAAAAAACTGAGTCCTGAGAATATTAAAGTTCTTAATTTGAGCAATCTCTAAGGCTCATTGAGAAGCAAGTTAATCTCTCCTTACACCTTATACTTTGAACTTTATGCATTCAAGTCAGCATGTAGAAACTGGGTATTGTAAAGGACTGGTTGGATTTAAGCTAAACAAGCTAAGGTAAGGTTTGGGAAGTGAGAACACAACAACCCAGGTCAGTAAATTTATAAATCTTGCCATGTAGTCAGGAATAAGTTAAAATACTTCTCCAGTTGGTAAGCAGATTACCTGACCACGGAGAGCTGTCAGGAAGAAATGAAATAACAAATTTTACCTAACTCTTAACTGACCAGACACTTTCTCTCGGATGTAGCATATCCTCTGGCCCAATTTTCCAAACAGGAATTATTATCACAAATATTTGTAATATTACAATTATTTATTCCAAAATTAAACACATCTCAAAATACCCAGCAGAAACGTCTCATCTGGCACAGAGCTTACGGTGCTTTCTATTGCAACATTAGAACACGCTGAAGAGAAAGTGTGTGAGAAAGCGAGACACGTGGACGATGGACTCCGAACCAGAGGCAGCGCTGGTTTTTGCGTGGTGTCCTCCAAAGAAGATCTGCCCGTGTTCACAGATGTGCGTGGGGTGGTCATGTCATATTCTGCTTTAAACTCAGTTTAATCCAAAGTAGTCCCAGAATGCCAGGCTCGTGTATTCCCTTACCTCAGATGAAATTGAGAGTGTGAGCATATAAAAAACTGTGTTATTTTTCATATTATGAAATTATTGAGGTGAGTTATAAGATTATTTGTAGTCAAGTGTTCTTTATTTTGAGATCTGTGTGCCAAATACGGCATTTGAACTTGAATTTTCCTCTTGATGAAGCCATCATTGTAAACAATTATCCTGGACTTCAAAGTGTGGCAGCAAATTAAAAAAAATAATAAAGATCGAAAGGACAGTATGCTTATTTTGTAATAATTTCATTCTCATTAGTTTTACTGAATTTTGTCATTAAAACCAAAATTCTTGTGTAAATTATTCCAGACCAATGTTGTTTTCCATTCAAAGTAATAGCTTCAATTAAAATAAAACCTATAAAAATATGTTTAATGATTGATATGACACACACATAAGATTAATGAGATCATTTTAACTTAATGTTAATTTATATTTTCATTATTGACCTTGGTCTATTTTCCAGAAAGGTACAAGAGCAGCTAAAAATATTTTAAAAAATGGGATAAGAATAGAAGGCCCCATGCCATGTACTACAAACGGGAGGACGGCATCTCAAAATAGATTATTTTCACAGATATAAACAGAAATGAATTTTTTAAAAAAGGATGTGAGTAAGCAACAAGGATGCCCTTTAAAGGAAACCACAAAGAGCTGAAAGATTCAGGACAGAAGGCTAAGTTCAGCTGACAAGGAAACAGGACTCGGAGCCCCTCACGGCTGCGGATGCGCCAGCAGCTGCCAAACGCTGAAGCGCTAAACTGAGTAACTCGCGCCGACGCTGCGATGTCTGCGGGGCTGACACGCTTACATTCTTCTATTCACTGTTTAAAAACCACAGAGCATGAGGAGGTTCCTTGTTTACTATGCAAGAATTACCCAGAGCTCGTTTCAAACATGCAGTGCTCTGACAGCTAAGGCGCGTGTTTAATGGTCCATGACGCCACTAAATCGGCCAGTCCCCCAGTCTCACGCGCCGGTGGCCCCGCTTCAGAGAACACGGCGGCCGGCGCCACGTCGGGGACGGAGAGATCCTGGTGGGCTGCCCGGAGAGTGAGGCAGAGGACGAGGAAGATGGGCTACGCCACACTACTAACGGTGACTTTCCGCAGGAAAGGACGACGGGAAAGAGAACAGTGGCGGTGAATCGGCCAGCCCTTCGGACGTTAACGATTTGTTAAACAGTGCGAGCAGCGAGCTGTCCTTGGAGGGCACACGCACAGACAGACGCCCGGACGCGTGTGCACGCATGTGGCGTCTGTGCGCACGCGCGCGTCACGGGCTGTCTGGAGGGGGCGCGGCCGCGCAACCGTTCCCGCCGTGTGAGCGGTGGCAGGCGCCTTCCCGAGAGCCCTCACGCGATAAGCGCAGTTAAAGCGCGCTCCGCCCGTCAGCGGAGGGCCTCGCACCCTGGGCCGCCGGTCCCGGAGGACCCGCCACGCCTCCGGCCCCGCGCAGAGGAGGCAGCCGGACCGGCCTCGCTCGCGGCCAAGGCCCCGGCACCGGGCACGGGCAGTCGCCCGCCCTCCTGCTGAGTCTGAACCCCTGAGAGCTGGGGACACGCCCGAGGGCCGCCGGCGCCTGCTCCCGCAGACCACCGAGTCCGGACGGGAGGAGACACCCACGCGGGACGCGAGGGCCTCTGCGCACACACACTGCCCTTCCCAGCACCGGCCCGGCGTCCCGAGCTCTTCCCGGTCCGCCTTCCACGGCTGCAGGCAGCTTCTCCAACGACGGGGACCTGGACGGGGTCACGCGCTCAGTCCACCCCCCTCACTGCTCACAGACGCGGCCGCGCAGTCCCGCGGGCGGCCGCCGCGGCGCAGAGGCTCAAGCGCGGTCCCCGCCGAAGGCCGCCATCCCAGACACGGCGGCACATCGCAGCACGACGCAGCAGGCCCAGCGCTTCCCTGTCCACCCGGCGCGGGCCCTCCAACGGGCTCGGAGCAGGGAGGGCGGACAGGCGGCTGGCTTTTCCCCTTTCCTGTGGCGCCATCGGTCCCTAGCGCAAACCGGAAGTGCGCCACGGCCCCGCGCCGCTCTGCCGCGCCTGCGGACTGCGAGGAGAACTAGTGCAGACGTCGAGACCAGGCTGCTCGCGTCCTGAGGAGAAGAGTCCTTTGTCTCTGACCGGGAGTCTCCCGTCTTCCGCCAGCGTCCAGGACACCGTGGCACCTCGCAAGCCTTCCGGACCCTTCACAGCCCTTGAGAGTCCGGGGCTCTGACGACGCGACACTGACGAGGACGCGGCCTTCCGGAAGGGCGAGGACGCCAAGGCTCGGGAACCAGATGAGAGACCCGGCAGCGGACGCTGTCACAGGCAGTGCCTGTCCTGCTCTGTAGGACACCGAATTAGCGCTGGCTTAGGCTCTACGAAGAGTTTTGCGTTTTCACATACACAAACCTGTATGTAACTTCATCCCTAACGGTGAAAATCCTGAACAGCTTTCTCCTCAACTGGGACGAAGGCAAAGGGATACACTGAGCATTGCCTGCAAGGCCGAGCCGGAACAAAAGGGACACAGAGATAGGGAAGAAAGAAATAAACCGGCCTCGATTGACAGAGGATGACTGTATAAGTAGAAATCCTGAAAGGTCTACAAAACTTTACTGAAAATAATAAATAAATTTAACAAAGTGGCAATATACATTGCTAGTGTGGAAAATTAACTATATGACAATAAACTAGACAAAACAGCTAAAAATTAAAATTAAATTTATGATAGCACTACTAA
>NW_012151174.1:6368926-6377955 GCF_000956105.1 Propithecus coquereli | reverse complement strand
AATAATAAAGATCGAAAGGACAGTATGCTTATTTTGTAATAATTTCATTCTCATTAGTTTTACTGAATTTTGTCATTAAAACCAAAATTCTTGTGCAAATTATTCCAGACCAATGTTGTTTTCCATTCAAAGTAATAGCTTCAATTAAAATAAAACCTATAAAAATATGTTTAATGATTGATATGACACACACATAAGATTAATGAGATCATTTTAACTTAATGTTAATTTATATTTTCATTATTGACCTTGGTCTATTTTCCAGAAAGGTACAAGAGCAGCTAAAAATATTTTTAAAAAATGGGATAAGAATAGAAGGCCCCATGCCATGTACTCCAAACGGGAGGACGGCATCTCAAAATAGATTATTTTCACAGATATAAACAGAAATGAATTTTTTAAAAAAGGATGTGAGAAAGCAACAAGGATGCCCTTTAAAGGAAACCACAAAGAGCTGAAAGATTCAGGACAGAAGGCTAAGTTCAGCTGACAAGGAAACAGGACTCGGAGCCCCTCACGGCTGCGGATGCGCCAGCAGCTGCCAAACGCTGAAGCGCTAAACCGAGTAACTCGCGCCGACGCTGCGATGTCTGCGGGGCTGACACGCTTACATTCTTCTATTCACTGTTCTAAAAACCAAGAGCATGAGGAGGTTCCTTGTTTACTATGCAAGAATTACCCAGAGCTCATTTCAAACATGCAGTGCTCTGACAGCTAAGGCGCGTGTTTAATGGTCCATAACGCCACTAAATCGGCCAGTCCCCCAGTCTCACGCGCAGGTGGCCCCGCTTCAGAGAACACGGCGGCCGGCGTCACGCCGGGGACGGAGAGATCCTGGTGGGCTGCCCGCAGAGTGAGGCAGAGGACGAGGAAGATGGGCTACGCAACACTACTAATGGTGACTTTCCGGAGGAAAGGACGACGGCAAAGAGAACAGTAGCGGTGAATCGGTCAGCCCTTCGGACGTTAACGATTCGTTAAACAGTGCGAGCAAGGAGCTGTCCTTGGAGGGCACACGCACGGACAGACGCCCGGACGCGTGTGCACGCATGTGGCGTCTGTGCGCACGCGCGCGTCACGGGCTGTCTGGAGAGGGCGCGGCCGCGCAACCGTTCCCGCCGTGTGAGCGGTGGCAGGCGCCTGCCCGAGAGCCCTCACGCGATACACAGTTAAAGCGCGCTCCGCACGAGCCCGCGCGACCCCCGGCTCCGCCCGTCAGCGGAGGGCCTCGCGCCCTGGGCCGCCGGTCGCGGGGGACCCGCCACGCCTCCGCCCCCACGGAGAGGAGGCAGCCGGACCGGCCTCGCTCGTGGCCAAGGCCCCGGCACCGGGCACGGGCAGTCGCCCGCCCTCCTGCTGAGTCTGAAACCCGAAGCTGGGGACACGCCCGAGGGCCGCCGGCGCCTGCTCCCGCAGACCACGGGGACGCGCCGAGTCTGGACGGGAGGAGACACCCCCGTGTGGCCGCGAGGGCCTCTGCGCACACACACTGCCCTTCCCAGCACCGGCCCGGCGTCCCGAGCTCTTCCCGGTCCGCCTTCCACGTCTGCAGGCAGCTTCTCCAACGACGGGGACCTGGACGGGGTCACGCGCTCAGTCCACCCCCCTCACTGCCCACAGACGCGGCGGCGCAGGAGCTCCAAGCGCGGTCCCCGCCGAAGGCCGCCGTCCCAGACACGGCGGCACATCGCAGCACGACGCAGCAGGCCCAGCGCTTCCCTGCCCACCCGGCGCGGGCCCTCCAACGGGCTCGGAGCAGGGAGGGCGACAGGCGGCTGGCTTTTCCCCTTTCCTGTGGCGCCATCGGTCCCTAGCGCAAACCGGAAGTGCGCAACGGCCCCGCGCCGCTCTGCGGCGCCTGCGGACTGCGAGGAGAACCGGCGCAGACGTCGAGACCAGGCTGCTCGCGTCCTGAGGAAAAGCGTCCTTTGTCTCTGACCGGGAGTCTCCCGTCTTCCGCCAGCGCCCGTGACACCGTGGCACCTCGCAAGCCTTCCGGACCCTTCACAGCTCTTGAGAGTCCGGGGCTCTGACGACGCGACACTGACGAGGACGCGGCCTTCCGGAAGGGCGAGAACGCCAAGGCTCGGGAACCACATGAGGGACCCGGCAGCGGACGCTGTCACTGGCAGTGCCTGTCCTGCTCTGTAGGACACCGAATTAGCGCTGGCTTAGGCTCTACGAAGAGTTTTGCGTTTTCGCATACACAAACCTGTATGTAACTTCATCCCTAACGGTGAAAATCCTGAACAGCTTTCTCCTCAACTGGGACGAGGGCAAAGGGATGCACTGAGCATTGCCTGCAAGGCCGAGCCAGAACCATAGGCAGGGACGTGAAACAAAAGGGACACAGAGATAGGGAAGAAAGAAATAAACCGGCCTCGATTGACAGAGGATGACTGTGTAAGTAGAAAATCCTGAAAGGTCTACAAAACTTTACTAAAAATAATAAATAAATTTAACAAAGTGGCAATATACATTGCTAGTGCGGAAAATTAACTATATGACAATAAACTAGACAAAACAGCTAAAAATTAAAATTAAATTTATGATAGCACTACTAAAAATTACTTAAGAATAAATTTCATAAAGGGCATTACAGACCTCTACGCTGAAAATTACCAAATATCAATTAACGAAATCTTACTAAATGGAGAGATACACCAAGTGTGAGGATTTGAAGATTCAGTACTGCTATCAGTTTCCCTCAAATCTATCTACAGATTCAACAATATCCAAATCGTAATTCTAGCCGGTGTTCTCTACAAACTGACAAACTGATTCCAAAATCCATATGGTCACGCGAAGGAATATACGCCAAAGCAATATAGCAAAGGTAGAACAAAGCTGAACTCCACACCTGAATTCGAAAGTTAACATAACAAATCAGGCATGTAGTGCAAGCCTAGGGAGGGATACGCAGATCTTTGGAACAAAATAGACAGAAACAGACCCACACTTTAAGACGGTTTCATTTTTGACAAAGGTGCCAGAGCAATTCCCCAGGGGCCTGGCGCTGTAAATGATGCTGCCACTGGCTGGCTACATTTAAAAAATGAAATTCAACCCCTACCTCTTAGCACACACAAAAATTAGTCAAGTTTTATCAGGGACCTAAACCTAAGAGTTAAAACTTTAAAGCTTCTAAAAGAAAACATATAAGACTTTTATACAAAAAGTAACCACCATAGAAAATTCACGGGTTAGACTTCTTTATCTTGGAAAATATCTGAAAATGTAGTATTTAAAACTGCTCTGAAATCGCAGGCTGCAAGCATGCGAGAAACAAATAGCTCTATACATTTAAAGTCCATATATTGCAGTCCTTAATTAGTCATTCAAATAAATGTGGTCTTCACGTGAATTTTGTGTAGTGATGTAGAAAAGCTGAAGGACAATTAATATATCTGCTTCAAATTCACATTAAAATGGAAAAGCGAGTTAGAACGTGTACTCTGCACTTTTCTGGGTGACACTGGGCAGATGGCCTCCCCTCTCTGTGCACCCCTGAGCTCACCTACCAATGGGGACAGCAGTGGGGTACTGTGTTTAACGTGTTTACAGCATCTGCCACACGCAGTAATCGAAGGAAAAGCCTGATTTACATTCTAATGCACACATGCACACCACTGGATATACACGTTTGTTTCCGAGGTCACGGAAGTTCACGCAGGGGAAGGTCACGGTCACCACACTGTCAGGTTTAAACACAGGCTGTGGTAAACGGTGGCCGGCAGGCAGGCGCCGGTGCCTCGGCCTCGTCCCCACGGCTGGGCCGCGCTGGGCAAACCCAGGACCTCAGTCCCCACAGCGGCTGTGAACGCGAAGGAACTGGGGTCGGGGTGTTTCGGAGCAACGACCCACGCTCCCTCGGAAGCTGCGACCCACGGGCACCGCCGTCACGGGCAAGTCAACGGCCATCCAGGGATTTGGGGGAAAGGCAGCAGGAGATGGTAAGGACCTCGCAACGCTGTCAGATGCTTCCTTCCGTCTCACAGGGAAAGGGTTCTGGCATCATCACTGAATTTGGTGTTTTCTGCGTTGCTGGCAAACGCCGTCAGCCGCGCTGGTGTGGGTGGGGAGCGGCCACCCGTGTGCTGGGGCCGCCCGGCCAGCGCAGAGCAAGGGGAGCGGAGCCTCCCAGGCCGAGTGCAGACTGTCGACATTTCAAAGACTAGTGTGCAGGACAGACATGGATCCGCCGACTTCTCATTTTCCTAAGAAGTATGGTACAGTAACTAAGGAAATTCATGAAATTACATAAGCCCTTTAATATCACTGTATTTTTGTAAAGGACAACTTTAACGTATCATTGATCAAATGAAAGTAAGAATGTTACAGTCTCAAAATACGTCAATATAAAAATTTAGAAATTAGTATCATAGAAACTGTCCCAAACTCTTTGAGAGGCAACCACCAACGTACATGACTCAAGCATGTGGGACAGGCCAAGAAAACAAGCGCGCGTCTGTGTTGAGGTTAACGCAAGAGAGGCGTGGCAGATACACAGCGATTGCTGCTATCTTTATTACTAATGCTCGCGCCCCTGGAGGAGGTACTAAGGTTCAGGTACTAAGAATATGATAGAGATTAGAGCATTAACTCTCAAAAATACAGTGTGCTCACTTAACAACTTCGGCATGCCATCTTCCGAAGATAATCATGGTTCTTAAGTACATTATACTTCTCAGTATAATATGAATCATAAATCATTAACATAAAGTTAAATTCCTTCGATAGAATACAAGTTGAGGAAAAATGATTTAGTCGATGCAGTGACTCGGAAGCAAAGCAAAGGGCCCACTGCTACGGCAAGGTGATGTTGCCTGTCTATTTCTGACAGTCTGTCTTCCAGAATAAAATTATCTCAGCTCAAAGTGTTCAGAGGAAGGGAGGACACCTACATGCTAAATACTAATAGATACAGCGTGTCGAACTTCTAATGATTGTATGTCAGAAATTATCTACCTTTCAAATGGACGTGTAGTTAGCAGAATTAAATAATAGGCCGCAAATATGAAAAAACAAATGACAGAAAGATTAGAACACTAGAGTGTTGAAACTTAAAATGGAATTTTTTCAAATTGCAACAAAGATAAATGCTTCCTCTTTGAGTACTGACATTGCTCTAATGCACACCTGTGTCCCAGCATTCAAAGGCAACGATTTAGAGGGATGTCACTGTGGTTCTCACCATGGCTACACGTAAAAACCACCCGGGGAGCTTTGTTCAGATCTGTGGGGCCCAGTCTCCAATCAATTTAAGCAGTATCTTTGCGGCGAGATTTGGGAACACTGGTATGAAATGGATAAGCTTTCTATTTGCCTTCCCTCAAAACACACACACACACACACACACACACACGCACACGTTATAAATAATGCTCATTCCTAAGGAATTCACCATTATTTAGTTCACCTGCCAAGCACTGCATGACTGACCATGACAGAAAATCATTCAGTATCATCCATGCCGTCCTCAGGGGATTTATATTATCTGTGCCTGCTCCATTCTAAAACATTAGCATTATTTATTTATTGCTCACGGCAAATGTAATACACATTTTACATAAGGCAGTGACAAGACACCTATGGTCTAACGTGGCTGCTGTGTTGGAGGACGATTCCCGGTTCTTCCTGACGCTGGGCCACACGGTCAAAGCAGACTCTGCCCCAGGTACAGAAAACAAGGACCTCGTCTGTAGTGTCAATTTCAGGAGCGATTACCTCTCAAATAACCTCGAACAGACGTGTATTTAGATTTTTCTGGCATTGTTGAATTTGAAAGAGTTTGGAAAACATTGGTTCTCATAAAAAGAGTGAGTAGGCTTCTAAGAAAAGTCAATCATTTCTCTTAACAGGATAAAACAGAAGACAATGCCACAAAAATGCTGCTTCTTATGAAAATCACAAATGCCCCAACTTATTTTCAAGTAAACCTGTATTTCCATAGTTCTTCATCTGTTCGTGTGTGATAGTGTGTATATGTGTGTGTGTGTGAGTGTGCATGTGTGAGTGTGTCAGTCTGTGTGCGAGAGTGTGTATGTGTGGAAATGTGCACGTGTGTCAGTGTGTGTATGTGTGAGTGTGTGAGTCTGCGTATGTGTGTATGAGTATGAGTGTGAGTCTGCGTGACTGCATGTGTGTGAGCATGTGTGTGCATGTGAGTGCACACGTGTGTGTGAGTGCGTATGTGTGTGTGAAAGTGCATGTGTGTGAGTGTGAGAATGTGTGAGTGTGTGTGTATGGGTATGTGCACCCACATGTGAGTGAGTGTGTGTGTGCATTTTTAAAATGCTCTGCTGAGAATTTCCAGGAAAGCTGACTAGCCTCAAAGCTTTGACTCCAATCCAGTGATTATTCAAAGCTGATCACACTGCATAAAGACGGTACTTTTCAAAATTGTATCTTAGCTTTGTCTTTTGACGAAAGTCTTCCTCGGGCTACCTTCCGACAGCCCTCTCTGCCCTCCACCCCACCCCCAGCTCCTGCACTTGCTGTACTGTGCAGTGACCTCGTCTCCAATGAAGATGTGCAACGAAAATTTCATCTATAATTTCGTCTCTATGAACTGAGTGGAAAGTAATGAGCAATCATTGCAGGCTTAAAGTAAGTAGAACCCGTGGGAATATTGTTTGTAGCACTAGAAAAAAAAACTTTACAACAATTCAGGGGACCTGGCTGCAATACCGAAAGATGAATAGGAAAGGCCTCCTGACCAGGCGCGGTGCTCAGGCCTGTAATCCCAGCACTCTGGGGGGCCGAGGCGGGAGGATCGCTTGAGCTCAGGAGCTCGAGACCAGCCTGAGCAAGAGCGAGACCCCGTCTCCACTAACTTAAAATAGCAAAATGAGCCGGGCATCCTGTGAGCACCTGTAGTCCCAGCTACTCAGGAGGCGGAGGCAGGAGGATCGCGTGAGCCCAGAAGCTTGAGCTGTGAGACACCGCGGCACTCCACCCAGGGTGACAGAACGAGACTCTAAATAAATACATAAATACGTAAATAAAATACCTCCAGAGCGAGACCAGGTTTCCACCCTGGAGCAGGATCCCACATCCAGGATTGACAGTATCTGGCTCTGGCCAAACGTTAGCGTATCAGGACCACTCAGCTGAGGAGTTAAAAATTTCAAGCAAGGAGCTTCATGGACTGTACTGAGTTTGGAATCTGGAGCTCACCATTACTGGAGCTCGAATGCCTACGATCCCCCCAAAGCAGTTCAAATCTGCTCTGTCACCGTTTGCTAGTCCGGTGACAAAAGTTCCAGAGCCACAGAGAAGATCCTGTAACTCCTTCACTCAACTTCTGTTCTCATCTCCTGATAAGTAGACGTTGGAAAAATAGTAAGATGATCTTTTCAACAAGGCACTTCTCTGTGGCCTTTGTTCCTGACCCAGCATCTAAATAGTGTAGGGCGATACTTTCTCTTACAGGAAAAAAAATGAAGTTTTTAATTTGAATTTCAAATCAAATAAACTTTAAAAAAAAGTATCAGTAAGGAGGGCTTAACCTAAGTGCTTACTGGGTCAACAGCTCTACTCAGTTGTGTTGTTTTGTTCAGCTCAGCCTCACTGCTGCCCATGTGAGCTCCGAAGGTTACGCTGGGGGGGCCACAGTGGGAACAAACTACGAAGCTAAATTAAAATCAACAGAAATAAAGGTGTCGACTTAGGGTTTCTAGAGACCGATAGTCATTTGAAACATTTTTTTATGTCTTTCTCTATAAATAAAGCATTTGTGACACTTACGCAAATAAATATTAAAATAATAATTCAAATATGGATTATTTAGAAGATTGCTTTTATTACCAATATTAGTAAGATTATATAATTTATAAGCTATGGCTTTACAGTGTGCCCGGTACACAAGGAGAACAGCGAGGAAACCACATGAAACTGGAAATATGTGTGAATTAATCTAGGGAGGATTGGTGTGTTGTTTAGTCTTGGGTAAGAATACAGCCACTGTGTTTCTGACACGCTAAGTAACTCTAATATCGTCAAACAAGGCCTCCCATAGAGTCTCGGCAGGTAGAAACCACTTATGATTGTAACCTTGTGTCCTGTGAAATTAAATTGGGAAAGAAAGAATCACCTGCTGGGAGCATCCAAAAAAGAGTCCCAAAGAGGCAGTGGTCGACACCGTTTGTTAGCACTCTTTGGGGATGACGACACCCTAGGCACAAACGTATCGATCCTTCCTGCATGTATTTTCTAATGGTGAGAAAGACACAAGTCTACCTTAGCCGGATGCCGTTCAAAATTCCAATCTCTCCACCACCGACCCAACGCGTTCAACCATCAGTGCTTGTTTAATACAATTAGGATTGCAGTTTGCTTCCCCTGTAGCTCTACCTGCTAGTCTGAGGATTAGCATCTGCATCCTTCACCCTAACGCAGTAACAGGGTGTAATGATTTGCGCGTCATCGTGCGCGGTTTGATACTCTGAGCAGAGCTCTCTTCCTCGTGCTGACAACGTGAATTCTCTAAACTTGCAAGGCCGAGGTCCCGGACCACGGAAAATTCACCAAGATGAAGGCCCTGCTGAGAAAGTCCTGACACGCTCCCTCCCGTCCTCGCAGGAATCCCAGTCCTACGTGTTTCTTTAAAACTTCAGCAGCTTCACTACGGATACACAGTTGTTGGCACCTCGTGTGTGGCATGTATATTTAATGACCGAATTTATCTACCTTGTTATTGGAATGCTTTCATCAAGATCTGTCATTATAAAATGCAAGTGGAGGTTATAGAAAATATTTTCTTGGACAAAGTACGGTTCATAAGCAGGCATCTAGAAAAGCAAAGCATTCAGAAAGTCAAAAAAAAATTGTGGAATTAACTTTGCAGTAAGCAAAACCAGATATGAACTTAGGTAAGGTTATTTTATAGATTTTGTGTATATTTCCCAATGAGATATCCAAACTGTTCCTTAAAGAGATGTCAGTATGTTTAATTACAGGGGAAGCTCCCACGGGGGATACTACAGAGTATGCTATTTTATCTTTATAAAGCAAATTTTTTAAAAAAT
>NW_012151174.1:6367052-6368056 GCF_000956105.1 Propithecus coquereli | reverse complement strand
CACTTAGTACGTTTATTTAAAGACATACATTTATATTAGCACATTCCTTCTCCCCACTGTCTTTCCAACTCCCGAAGACAGAGTCGGTAAACCGTATCCTCATTTTCAAGGCGTGAATCCATACGATGTTCTTTATTACAATCCTTTGCTTCGTATCTCAAGGTTTGCTTCTAATAAACAGGAACATATTCCTTAAATATATTCTGCTAGTCACAGATAGGCTGTAGCTATAGTTCATCATGTGGACACTTTTCTTTTCGTTCATGGCTGGGAAGTGTGCGTTTGAGAGCCCAGAAACGGAAGCCGCCGCACCGCCCAGCAGTGAAGGATTTCGGTATCCGGCATCTCCTGGAGTCACCCTCCTAGTGCTTTAGGAACAGTGTCAAAAAACAGACACCTCATTCACTGGGTGCCTGAAAATAAGAGCAGCTTACTTGTAGAGAAAACAGCAATAAAGAACGACAATTTTCCAGCATCTACCAGTATTTAGCAAGGCAAATTACTAGGCTTAGCGAGAGCAAATTCCCTTTCACTATGCAGAAGTGTCTCAAAATAGAGCCATTTGGCCTTGAGACGGAATAACTTGGGAAAACCCATTCTCTTTTGCTACCTACACTTACCACTGTTTCCCAACTTTGATTAAACTGCTTTATTTCTCTATTTGTGTGAACAATTCACATACAAATGGGAAAAGGGGCTTAAAAACAAGGAGAGAAGCAGTAAGTAATTCACACAAAAACACTTAATATTTAGAAGTCCTCTAGTAAATCAAGTTTCATTCATTAGAATTGCTGATGGAGAGAGCGATTTGATGTCTCTGCCAGAATGAGAATAGATATTTTGCTAGAAACATTTGTTTCCTTTTAGCTTTTTATATTCTCTTCATGAACAACAACAAAAAAACAAAAAACCAGTGGTCCCAAAAGACTATTAAGAAGCATTGTAAGGACTTTTATTCTAGGGGAAGAAATTCAAACTCTGTGTTTCAGGTTTTGGGTGGGCAT
>NW_012151174.1:6363441-6365097 GCF_000956105.1 Propithecus coquereli | reverse complement strand
TTGAAACTACTGTATATATACAAATAAATTTCTAAGACTCTTATTATTTGAATACAAAAGTACAAAAAAGCACTTCTACAAATTCATAAATCATTTAGCAGTGCACTGACAAATGTCATGGGCATACACAAATGAGACACGTGTGCTCTTTATTTCAATAAACGAAACACCCATAATTGAGAAAATAAGACTTTTACACACGAACTTTAAAACTAACAGTACAACAGAGCAGACACTGGGGCAAATAATCTGTACCATTAGCAAAAGCACGGGGAGTTCTGAGTAACCCTGGCCATTTCTAACGACGGTAGCTGGGCAAGCCTTAGCTAATAGGGTAGTCACGTGCAGTTGTGCAGGTTGCACACATGGCAGACCATGTATGTGGTCCCTTATCTGTTCAACTCTAGGTGGTCTCTCTGTTCTTCATGGAGGTATTTACTTCACCACGGCATCCTATATATAGCCATACCTCTTCCCTTATGGAGCAAAAAAATTGTATTTTTGAACCCAGGGAAATGAAGCAGTTAGATGATAATACATGGTAAATAAAGTCAAGGATTTTTTTCAAAATCATCCTTTTTAAAGCTTTCAGATTCAAAGCACTAAGTTAGCTTCATACCAGTATAACTGTTACTATGTGTCTAATAGCTGGAAAATTCAACCGATAATTAACGGCGAGTTTACGTTAATACTATTGCTCATGTTCTTTTACATGACTCATTTCAAGGCAGGGGAGTCGCAGCATCGTCTTATTACCTGAACTATCATCTTGTTCCGGATCCACCTCTCCCTCTAGTCTTCAGCGTAAGTCCCCAGCAACATAGGAAAGCGCACGGTCTCTTATTTTTCTAGTAACTGTGATGGTAATCACAGCTACATCTGTTTACTCAGTTATCGTCTGCTTAGTTTTCTGTTTAGTTAATCGTGTTGTGCATTTTAGCAATACAATTTGAACAAAACTTCCATGTTTTAGAATTTATGTGGATTTCTGAAAGAGGATGAATGATGTTACCAAAATGGTTAGCAGGGAAAAAACCTCTCATTTAAATTTGATTTGTTTCGCATGTGACCATGTCATTAATCAGGCTAGGCACGCCAGCAACCTCCCTGTGTCTCAGTTTCTTCACCTGTACAGGGACGGACTTCATCATTATGGGTCATTTGATCTTGAGCAATCCGTGAGCCTATAAATCTTTAATAAAACTACTTACGAGAAGACACTTAACAAAAATTAGACGCTCAGGCAGTGGATATTGGCCATATGTTATGATTGTAGGGTTTGACTCAGCGTTACCAAGTGAAACAAATCGTAAGGTGAAGGACGGGATTGACAGCGAAGAAACTTGCCAGGACACCGAGGTCGCAGAGCTTGGCCACCCCCGGGTAGCAAACGGAAGGCGTGGGGGCCCTGCCAGTGACAGTCGATGCGAGAGGGAAGATTAAAGATGGCTGTGGTTGTTTAAAGACTCGTGATTTCCACAAAAGTATGACCAAGAACCAAACAATCCGTGTATTGCAATGTCAAGAAACACCGCCAATAAATCATAAAAATAAATAACACATTGACAGTACAAATAAATATATATTTTTTTCTAAAATCTTACAGTTCCTAAATATGACATCACATGTTGGAAATTCTCACTTTCTTAAGGCCAT
>NW_012151174.1:6357497-6362377 GCF_000956105.1 Propithecus coquereli | reverse complement strand
TGGTATAGAACAGTTACCAAGAAATCAAGGTGGTGGGTGCTTTAGAGTACAGGCTTTATAAAATAATAATATTAAACGTAAGAATTTAAAGAGAGGTGGGTAATTTATAATGAGCACCACTTTCTTTGAAAAGATCTTAAAACAAGTTTGCAGGGTTATTTATTTTTATGTTTTTAACTTATTTTATTTTCATTTTGATAGATTTAGGGCTACAAGTGTTTTCGTTACACGGATGAATTGTGGAATGCTGAAGTCAGGGCTCAGCGTGCCCATCAACAGCACGGTGCGCACTGTACCCCGGGGATTCTACAGTTACACTGCTAAGTAGAAAAGATGTAATTCAAACTAGGTTAATTTCAAGAATTCATGTATTTGAACATAAATCTCACTAATACGAGAAATCGTTTAGCGAAGCTAATTTTCTATCATAGAATATTTCACTGATCTTATTCTAAAGCTATGTTGTCATTAAGAGATTTGAATTATGGACAAATTATAATGATATTTGAATAACATATTCTGCCATGTAAATAATTTTTTATTAACTGCTGAGCATATTCATAATTATTCAAGGTGCTGATAAACCCTTTCACAATCTCAAACTGACCTCACTACAGTGACATGACCACGTGTTTACGATCTTCTCAACCTGACCCTCAGTGGATTGAACGAGGGGCACACCATTGAAATACACAAAATACAGATGATGTCAAGTTCAGATTACAATGATCCGGGTCAATGCCGTTTCCACATGTTTAATTCCAACTATTTTAGTTACTAAAGACCTCTCCATTTAAAAAGGTACATTTAAGTGCAGAGGATCGTGGTTGTATAAGGTATAAAGAGTCATCAGAGGAGTTATTATGGACTAGAACTCTCCAAACATCTATTTCCAGCAAAATGCAGGCCAACAAATTGGGAATTCATAATCCTAGGATGACAAATTAATTACCTAGTTAATAGCTATAAATAATTGTATTCATTGGGAAAAGTGTTAAAAAGTTACTTTTTCTTTCAAGCCAATATTATAAAGCATTATTTTCTCCACCAAACCAAGTATTTACATAAACTTAAGATTAGATATGCATGTGTACTGATAGCCTTATGTGACAGACATATATTACAATGTTATCTATTATTTTAGCAATCCCATATACTGTGTATCATTCTTTAAATTGTGAAGCTAGGAGGAAGGAAGTGGAGAGAGTTTGATTATCTTGTTCACGTTTGTTGCTTATAATCGACAGATACAGACTTCAAGTGTCCCCCTTTTCATTTTCCATTCATCTTTTTCCCACTGGAGATGCGCATACAAAACGTTAAATGTAACGGAAAAGCAAATTCCCACACTTCGTAAATTTCTGGGTAGGTTTGCCTGACCAGGTCCAAGACAAGGGTGCCACCACCTCACATTTTACTAGAAAAAGCTCCATCACCAAGTGATGTCTAGAGAGCATCTGGCATATTAAACCCGAAATTTATACAGAGTGAAGTAAATATTGCAACATCATATACCTCGTTCTGATTTAGGGAGTCAGTACAAAGATTAATGAACTAATATAGTAATTGGTTCCATTTACTTTGTGTTGACAGGTATATTTATTTTCGTTCCACATATGAGCTTGTGAGAATGACTGCTAAGTCTCGCTTCCTGTGTCTGAAATAAGAATTAGGAAATTCCTCAGTTTTTTTAATTATTAATGTTCATAAGCGAAGCAAACCTACAACCATTAACTGTGCTACCACTTTAACCCTAAGTAGCTTATAGTGTCAGCGTCGAGCACAGTATGAACTAAGATTTGAGTTCACAAAAATGTGTGATTCGTCAATGTGCAGGAGCTATATTTGGCAAAACGTATTCACATTTTAAAAATAACAGTGACAGATACGCAGCTTAAAAAGAAATATTTTACCTAAAAGAAAATGACTAACAGTGCAGCATTTCTCAAAAGACATGAGAAAATATTCTGTTTGAACATTCAAAATGTATTTTATGTATCAAAATATGTCTTGATGAAAATCCTTTTGATTTTTGTTTGATTATCTTAACAGAAGCAACTATTTCTAGCTGTTATTCAAAAAAATAGATCTGAAAGCATCAGCAGAACCATTTAACAATTAAGTTCTGCGTTTTATTTAAGAACACAGTCATGAAAGGCCATGCAAAGTTCAGGGAAAAAAACATAACCTTCCCTTCACACATTGTCTCATGTAAGTCATTCTTGTTGGCTTCCTCCTTGCTTACTGCTTTGTTGGAAGAAGAAAGTTAAAGAAATAAGAAAGAAGCTGCCCTGTTTTGCTTGAGTCTGATTTATAGGATGAAACAAAGGATTAAGAGCATAAAACCTTCACTACGCATTAGCTCTGACAGTATTTTTCAAGCTAACAACTAATTAAGAAAAATAAAGAGAAAGCCTACATTTTTTTTATCCGATAGTTTTTTTCTCCCTATCAGACTATTTGTTTCCTGTCCTGACAGAGTACATTACATGTTCAAGCGTGTGTTGACTCTTTATAGTGCAATCAAAAGTGGGCCAGGCTCCTAGACGAGGATCTGTTCCCCAGGAAACATTAGCTCAATAACTTGTACCGTGTGTAAAATATTCTCCAAAAAGACTTTCAAAAAAGTTTTATTATTAGTATTTACAATATATTGTTACTTACAATTACAATACTTACCAAGTTCTCGGAACTGAATTAGGCACTGCTAAAACCCCCATTCTAGCTTTCCCAATGATTCTCATCCTCTAGCCTACAAATAGCACTTATGCATCTCTAGATACCGTTCGTTTATTACTCACGAACGTACCCTACCGTGTGTTCAGAAACCATTTTACAATCTAGGAGCATCAGAGGGACGGAGTCATTGAGCTCATGGAGTTCAGAATTTATTTGTAGACACAAAGGTAAGAATAGCTTGACGTAGGGTTTCCTATGGTCCAGGAAGTGATAACGACTATCTAGGGACTATCTTGTCCCCTTATACTCATGGCATCATTTTGGTGTCTCCCATACGCCCTTTGTAATCATACCCCTCAATACTACTCATAAATTCCAACCATCGCCCATTTAACCTACCTTGTATTCAGATTCCCCTGATACGGAGTCTCTTTCTTGCTCCTACGACATCTGCTAAACCACGAGGAGACACGCCTGTGCCTAACACCTGTTCCTTCCTTGCTTGTGCTCTTTTTCCCAGTTTTGAAGCTTGAGGGATAATGGAGCCACTTAAAGTGAGGGCCGGCCACCTTCTGCAGCTTAAAAATGTCCCTGACCTCGGTTGAGCCTCTCCATTCACACGCAGGCAGAAAGCAGATGGGCAGTGACAGACGTCATCTTAATCATGGCATGGGATTGTATATAAACTGGGTTTAATCGCAGCATCCTCTGGAGCCGCCGCACGGAACATCCGACTTCTGTGCAATTTGTCCGATCACGTTCCTGATTTTCCCTCGCTTAGACCCTGCTCCCGGAAATAGTGTCCGAGATTGGAGAATATGTTAGTTTCCCACGTTTGCTGCAATAACACACCAAAAACCTGCTGGCTTAAACAACAGAAGTTTAATCTCTCGCAGTTACGAGGCCAAAATTCTGAAATCGGTATCCCTTGGCTGAAATGAGACGTCAATGAGACGCTGTATGGTCCCAGATGCTCTGGGTGAGAATCTGTCCTTGCCTCTCCCGGCTCCGTCAGCTGTTGGCGTTCCCTGGCTGGTGGCGGCATCTCTCTCTGCTCCACCTCGTGTCACCTTGCGCTCTTTACGTCAAAACTCCCTCCGCTTCTCTCTGATAGGGATACGTGTGGCTGCGTTCCAGGCTCACCGTGATAGCCCAGGACAAGGTCCTACTCTGACGACCCTCGGTCACAGCCCTTGCTGCATAAGGTAGTATTTGTGCCACGTGATATTCAGATTGTAGGAACTAGGGTGCGGACTCATCTTTGGGGTCCTCATCTAGCTCACTACAAGGAGGATACTTGGAAAAGAAAGATTTTAAATTTCTGACAGCGAAGGAGCTTCAGGAATGGAGTCCCGGGTTTGGAGAGATGCCCCAATCAGCCCTATGCACAAATCCACACAGACGGTGCATTCTGCCCTTTGCCCTCTCTAATCAACTCCCGCACACGTGAAGGAAGAACCATGGTCCCGAGCAGTATCTTGGGATGCAGACACTATCCATCAGCAACCACGAGCCTGTCCTCCGCCGCAAGTGTGTCCTTTGTCCTAACCACAAACCACGGCCAGGCCCGCTGTCCTCTCCGTAGGGACCGCTGGAGGCTTCCCAATAATATGTGCTCAAATCCATCTCCTTTCTCGCCGAACTGCAGCACCGTTTTTACTTTTTCACTTTACTGATTTTTAGGGAGACTATGTGAGTGCCACAGTTGTGGAGAGTGGAAAACAACAGTACCCATTTTATGGATTAAAAGATAAAAACAGCAGTCATATCAACATGCCCCATCTGACGTCAAACTTTACTGGAAGAACAGAGACTGTGACCCTTTGCATGTGGCACTAGTGGGCCCTGGGCAAGGGTGAGAGGGAGCAGCAGGAAGACTGGTTTAGCCTCGCGGGACGGGGGGTAAAGGCTTCACGGCACGCAGGGCTGGCACGGGAGGAGCCCAGACAGGCTGGCGGAATCCGTTTCAGGAAGCGCGGTCCACAGGCTCTGCTCGCGCCCGGCTTACCCTGTGTCTGTGTGTTGTCGACCAGTCTCCCCAGTCTGAAGCGCTCTCCTCCTCCACCGTGTCTTTGCACTTTCCAACCACGACCCACGGTTCTTTCCCCACTATGTTTCCTTGAGCCTGAGGCAGAGCAAGTGCTGAATAAATATCATTAAATCAGTAAGTAAAAGAAGGAAGGATGGAAGGAAGGAAGCGC
>NW_012151174.1:6344679-6346995 GCF_000956105.1 Propithecus coquereli | reverse complement strand
GCTCTCCTGAGCAGACCACCCCGGGGCCCAGCCTGGCTGTCTCAGCGGCGCTGGGCTCCTCCTGTTCCACGAGAGCCTTCCTGCTAACACCTCCCGCCACGGCGCTTTGCTGGAGCTTTTCTCCCTTCCCCAGACGACAACTGGCCGGCTTCCTCGTTACTTCAGGCTCTTGCTAACTGTTCCCTTCACGAGGAAGTCTGCCTGGACCACTCTCTTCCGTGCTGCAGTCCGGAGGCACTTCCCCACTCTGCGTGTTTCTGCAGCATTTGGCCCTTTCAAAATCACTCTGCCCACTTTGTGTGTTACCTTCAGTGCTTCTGGCTT
Source organism: Propithecus coquereli (assembly GCF_000956105.1). Classification (NCBI taxonomy): domain Eukaryota; kingdom Metazoa; phylum Chordata; class Mammalia; order Primates; family Indriidae; genus Propithecus; species Propithecus coquereli. The sequence continues at coordinate 6,346,671 of NW_012151174.1, read as the reverse complement.
TTCTCCTTACGCTGTAAGCTAAGTGCAGCGCGGGCAGGAAGGGTGTCTGGCGTCTGTTTTCTCACAGATACCCCCTAAGCATCTACAACAGTACCTGGAACGTTCTAGATGAACCATTAATAGCTGAATAAACAAGTGAAGGTATTTAGTAAAAATGAATCAACATCATCTATGAAAAATCCAACAATATTTTGATTTAAGGTGGACAATAATTTTCTTATTCTGTGATCAGTATCAGTAAGGTTAAAAAGCTATACTAAGTTTTCTTAAAATTTATTTTAAAATACCACTGAATACTTTACCAGACATCCTCCCATAACTATAAAACTCTCAGGCCCTAGTCTTTAGAAATTAGGAGTACTCATTTTTTTTTTACCTCACAAAATTAACTTATTTGTATATTTGAAATAATTCATGATCTTTTCATCTCCTATTACTTTGAATTAATTTTTACATAGAAATTATGACATTTCAATTATATTAATGGAGTCAACCAACAGCCCCATAATTTCTCAGTATTTTTCTGATTCTTTTGACCTTTTGAACTTTTGTACCTATGAATATATTTTTATACTTTAATATACTGAGCATACTACTTTTCTAATATTGTACACAGGTTTTCTAAACTTTTAGAATGATCATGTTGCATGACATTCCACAGTACAAATATTGCATAATTTACTGAATGTTCATCCATTTTAACACTCTACATAACTTTGCTTGCTACAGCATTTTTTTTCCCAACAGCAGCAAAGTTGTGCATGCAACTTTTGCCTCCTTTGAATAACTATCATTAGGAAACATTCTCAGAAATGAGATTATTGGATCAAAGGATATAATTGTATTACATTCCAATTACAAGATCATTGAAAATAAAAAAAGAAAAACACATAATAGCTTTTCCTGCTAAAACTTATGAGCACTACATTTAATTTTTGGTCCTAGTTTTGTTACTTAAATGCTATTTTTAAATATTCTCTGTATTTTTTTTTTACTTTTTTAACTGACACATAATAATTGCATGTATTTATGAGACACAATGTGATGTTTTCAAACACGCATACATTATATAATGATCAAGTCAGAGGAATTAGCATACCCATCACCTCAAATATTTATTAGTTTTTGTGGCAAGGAATTCAAATTCCTCCCTTCTAGATTTTTTAAAAATATATGACACATCATTGTTAATTACAGTCACTCTACTGTGCATTAGAACACCAGAATTTATTTCTCCTATCTAACCATCACTTTGTAGCTATTATCCAGCCCCTCCACACTGCCCCTCCCTATGACCTTCTCCAGCCTCTGGTGACCTCTATTCTCCTCTCTGCTGCTATGGGTTCAACTTGTTAAAAGTCCACATGAGTGAGATCATGCAGTATTTGTCTTTCTGTGCCTGGATTACTTCCCTTAACATAATGTCTGGCATGTTGTTGCAAATGACACGATTTCATTTTTTAATTTTTAATGGTTGAGTAGTATTGCACTGTGCGTATGTACCACATTTTCTTTTCCCTGTTACCTGTTACTGACATGTAGGCTGACTCCATTTCTTAGCTACTGAGAACAGTGCAGCAATAAACACGGGAGTGCAGACAACATTTGACACACTGATTCCATTTCCTTGAATATCTACCCAACAGTGGGATTGCTGGATCATGTTGTAGTTCAGTTGCTTTTTTTATTTTTTGAGGAAACTCCATACTGCTTTCCGTAATGGATGTACTAACTTACATTCCCAACAACCGTGTAGGGGTTTCTTTTTCTCCACACCTTTGCCAGCACTTATCTTTTGACAACTTGTTAATAGTCATTGTAACTGGAGTGAGATGACCTCTCATTGTGGTTTTGATTTGCATTTCTCTGTTGATTAGTGACGTTGAGCATTTTTTCATATATCTGTTGGCCATCAGCCTGTCTTCTTTGGAGAAATGTCTATTCAAATCCTTTGTCCATTTTTAATAAGGTTATTTATTTACTTATTTTTTA
>NW_012151174.1:6342026-6343964 GCF_000956105.1 Propithecus coquereli | reverse complement strand
CTTACGAGGTTCGTCCTCGTCTCCGCCACTTTCCACAGCAGCAGTTCACACTCCCCGTGTGTGTTCACAGAAATCCCTTCTGGTGTGAAGTCTTGGTTCAAGGTTTTTTTGTCTAGGCAACTATTAAGTAAAATCACTGACATATAAATTCGTAATTCACATAATTTATTCTGAAAAAATGTTTAGACAGTGTGTACAAACATACCAAAGCCGTTGTTACCATTTCTGGGTTTGAACAGAAAAACAGATGTATATGAGCTCTGCTGTCTAGAAAAATTATGAGTACATTTTTAAAACAATATTGTATTGTCACGATGCCTCCATTTCTTTTATTCAAGCGTCCTCACTCGTTCTCTCGGCCTGCGGCCACGCTGCCCACTCGCCACCCCGCAGGGGCTCCGGGCCGTGACTGCCACGTTCTGAATAAACCTCTGCGCATCTCAGCACGTCTCAGGAGCTCATCTGCATGGTTTCCAGGACTTCCGAAGGCATGCAAATCGAAACGAGTGATGAGTGGTCTTTACAAATACAGAATTTGTAACAGTAGAGTCATTGTCTTTACTTTCTTGCTCTGGCCCAACTTGCTCGCCACCGAAGACACTGCGTCTTCAGCCTGTGAAGCGATGGCTTTCTTTATTCTTACGTGACTCACACCACGAGCGCAAAAGCACGGATGTCTCCTTCTCTCTGCGGTCACTTTTCCCTAAAAGCACCCGATTCTGAATCTCCCATCACCGAACCTTACCACCCACACCTCTTTACAGTCACCGGCAGAACTGAACCCCGATTGTTCCTCAGTGGCCTTATCCCTGGTCACTGTCACTCACTGCAAGAGAACTGTGATTTTAATGTCCATACAGAAGACAATTTCAGTACCTTTGACGATGACAATCTTTTCCTCCACCCAACCTCAGCCACTCGCATCTGTGTTTATGCACCAGCTCGTGTTACAACAGTCGCCCCTTATCGTGGGGGTGCGTCCCAAGACCCCGAACGGATGCCTGAAAACGGCAGACAGTATTGACCCTACACACACGCACACACACACACATATACACACACATACATACACACACACACCCCCATATATACACACACACATACATACATATACACAGACACCCCCATATATACACACACATACGTATACACACACATACACATATATACACATATACACACACACATACATACACACATATACACACCCATACACACACATATATGTATACACACACATATACACACATATATACACACACACCCCTATATACACACACATATATGTACACACACATACACATATATATACACACATATACACACACATACACATATATACACACACACACTATGATTTTTTCTATACGCATGCACCTTTGACAAAGTTTAATACATAAATGAGCCAGGGTAAGAGATTAACAACAATAACTAATAATAAACTACAACGACTCCAACAAGGTGCCAGCATCGCTGCTCTCGCACTTGGGGCTGTCGGAAACTAAAATTAGGGTTACCCGAGCCCAGGCTCCGCCACACCGGGGCAGGGTGAGCGCGCAGCGACTGCAGGGCGGGGCGGGCAGACACACGGCGGACCACGCGGGTCACGGGCGGGAAGGCGGGAGGTGTCATCGCGCCACTCAGAATGCGGAGCCGTTGAAGATCTGCGACTCGTCTACTTCTAGAATCTTCCGTTGAATATTTTCAGAACTTGGTTAACCACGGGTCACCGAAACCGCAGGAACGAGACGGCAGGTGAGGGCACCCGCGTCACCAGCAAGTGCGGGGCCCCCGCGATCTCGCCTGCACGCCCCCCGACCCCCGCTGCACCTGCTCTCCCCGCCCCCCGCCTCGCGTCCGCCCAGCGTCCTCGGCCTCGTCCGGCGCCCCCGCCGCGCGTGCGCAGACAGCAGGTGGCCGGGCGCGGCCGCCTCCCTC
>NW_012151174.1:6339989-6341976 GCF_000956105.1 Propithecus coquereli | reverse complement strand
CAAAATCCCAGCAACTTATTTCGTAGACATTGACAAACTTATTCTCAAGTTTAATAGATTTGAAGAGGAAAAGACACAGAATAATCAACAAGATATTCAAAGAGAGAACAAAGTTGGAGGAGTGACACTACCTGATGTCAGAACTTACCATAAAGCTACGGTAACACCAACAATGTGGCACTGGTGAGGGAACAGACAAATGGGTCAACAGAAGACAACAGGAAACCCGGAAACAGACCGACATACATGTAGTCTCCTGACCTTTGGCAAAGGAACGCAGGCGATACAACAGAGGAAAGACAGTCTTCGGTAAATGGTGCTGAAACAACTGTACATCCACACAAAGAAAGAACATGAGCATAGACACACCCTCACACCCTTCAAAAAAACAACTCAGAGTGGACCACAGAACTCAATGTACGGCGCAGAACTACAACGACCCAGAACACAGTGTCGGAGACGTCCCGCTGGCCTTGGGTTTGGCAATGATTTTACAGGCACCGCACCAAAGGCGCATCCACGGAAAGAACCGATACCCTGTATTTCACTACAACTGCGCATATCTGCTCCGCGAACGATGCTGTCCGGAGAATAACGAGAAGACAAGCTACACACCGGGAGAAAGTACTTGCCGAAGAAATACCTGAGGCGCGGAAGCCCGGACGGTGGACTAGAAGCAGCCTGCGCGACCCGCCGAAGAGACACCGCTTCCGGGTCAGTGGCTGGAGCGAGCGCCCGCACTCCACGGGGGGGAGACGGGAGTGAAGCGAAGGAGAAGCGGGACGAGCTGCTCGCAGGGCCAGAGGTAGTTCGGAGGGCACTGAACTAAGGGGACAGAGGAGGAAATGCCGCGCTCCCCGCTCGCCTGGGACGCTGCGGCCAGAGCAGCGGGGTCCGTGCCCACCGCAGACTCCGGCTGACGGGCTGAGCCGAGGCCGAGCAGCCGCGACGCGGCTCCACCACGCGCCGTTTTTCACTGAACCTTACACCGTTTTTCACTGAACCTTACACCGTTAGATACGTCCGAACGACTCGTTTAGAGAAGAAAGTGCTTTGCTGGAAGCGTGACTACCCTTTCAAAAGAAGGGAAAGTAGCGGCAATAAAATTATGAAGAAAATATATTATTTTCCTCTTTCAAAACATTGGGGGTGAGGTGGAAGGAAGAGGTCAGGGAAGACTGAGCCACGAATACAAAGCAGAAGGTGGTGACGTACGTGAGGGCCGTCAACAGGCCTCTCTCGCTGCTCGCGCTGCATGTGTGGCTTGTAGTCGTCACTGTTGCAGAATTTTCCTCTTTCATAAGCAACAAGTGTGTTTATGTGGAAAGAAGCTGCACCTGTGAAACTGACATAACTCGTTTGGTATTCCCGCCTCGTAAAAAGGGACAATGACATCCATAGTTCGAGTGACAACTCTTTAATAATTCTGTTACCATAAAAATGATTTTAAAAAGCAACCTTTCATGAGGAAGACAAATCGAAGAGAAATGACGAAAAATAAACTACTACATTATGAAAAGGTCGGGCACTCAGATTAACACGGAAGGCGCTTACGGAAAACATCTGCACTCCCTGTGAAGCGATCCTAAGAGGAAGCACAGGCAGGGAAGTTAATGCGCTTTACCCTGTAAGACATCCCTCCGTGAAATCAATTTATTTCTGCTACAGACTATCATATTTTCATAAGATTCCTAAGATCACTTTTTAAGATTAAGTTTTAAAAATAAAACACAGTCTCTAACCCGATTTGTCACTAAAAATTTAAATGTGTCAACTTGTCATTTGCCAAAGAGGGTAAATGGGCCGTGTTAGGGACTCCTCACACCACCTTTCTTCTAGAAGTGTGCACACTGAGAAAGCACCTTCTATACTCACACGTACACAATTAAAGACGTTTTACGAGTTATTAATCAATGTTGTATTATTCTGGAAATAATCACAAGGCACCATATTTCTTTTATCTTTTATTCCTAAAGTGTGTACTCTC
>NW_012151174.1:6337389-6338894 GCF_000956105.1 Propithecus coquereli | reverse complement strand
ATATTTACCTACTGCCTATTGGGCAAAGCAGGTGATACAAGACGACAGGGATAAAACAGATCAGAATAAACACAATAATAACTACAAAGAAACAGAAAAAGTTTCATAGAACATTCTTCTTATGAAGATAACAGTGGGAAGCAATTGTGGATTTTTTTAAAAAATGGCCAAATAAATGTAAAATTGTAACTGTAGTGGTGCAAGGAGGGAGATACCTGTTTCTATGACAGAAAGTGTTATCTGAGCTGGGACCTGAAGGAAGAGAAGTTATTTACTATGTGAAATATGTTTGATTGTGAGGCTGCGCTGGGTGTGAGGCTCCAGGGAGCTCAATAAATGCTGACTGGATTCTAAACTGATCTTATATAATCCCCTCAGTCTTGCTTAAAATAGTTCAAAACCAGAGTCTCGATCATAATATTCTAAGTAATAAATCATATTATCTTTGGGTTTGCCGGGGAAAAAAGATGTTCCAACAAATACATTTCTAACAAAATTGGTAAACATAATTGAATTTATTTTCTCTTCTTAAAGCCACAGCTAGTAGCATAATATCAATGATCACAAGTGAGAAGCTGTGATAGGAAAAGTATCTCACTGACATTAAGGGGAACTAGAAACATGTAAGGTAAAAATCCCTTAGTTGATTTACATTTTTATAGATTTTACTTGCCAATAAATAGATTATTTGATTTAATGATGCAAAGAATCAACATTTTCTGTAGCACTAAAGGAAAGACATCTAAAATAAGACTTATAAAATAAATTGGGGAAATGGGGATAAAAATGCAATGACCAAGTATAGATGTTACGCATGCTGAGCCGTTAAATTGGTAACATCTTTTCTACTATTGCTCAAACAATCTAGGAATTATTTTAAGGAGAGAAGAATTATTTGTTCTGGCAATTCAGTTATCCTTTTGACCATGATGATACAATAATCTCTAAGAATCACCTTTTCAGTGTGTGCTTAGATGACAACAGCTCTTCTTTTCTCAAAACCACCAGATGATCCGGGCTGGGTTTCAGCCGCTGGACCCACATCCACCACAGAGCCAGCTGGCTGTGCTGCAGAAACAGCCGTGGGTCCTGCAGTCACACCTAGTCACGGCTCACATGGATTCCGGGTTGGCAGCAGGCAGAAGCTAGGCAATCAATTTATGCCTCCCAAATATGTAGAAAAAACTGGTCAATCTCCATGGGAATTTAAAACCACAAGAAAGTAAAATTAGCATCTATGGATGAGAGAAACAGAAAAACCCGATCTCTTTCTTCATGATTTTATCCTGGAATTAGCAAACGTGAAGTTAAGAAAGACATGTTGGTTACTAACTCCAGGACAAAACATAGAAATATTTGAAGGGGATTACTGCATAGGTGTTGTAATCATCTCCCTTTCTATCAACTGTAGCATTATTCCTTCCAGTTATAGTCTGAAAGACACAGTACTACCACGAGGGGAAAAATTCTGTAATCCAGTGTTATTGTCTTACCATTTTCGTATC
>NW_012151174.1:6335803-6337339 GCF_000956105.1 Propithecus coquereli | reverse complement strand
ATTCTGGCCAAAATATACCTTGAAGCCAATATTGTGCTTGTGAATTTCCTAATGTGAAGGTTAAAGAATTCGGACATTCATTCTTCCTTGAGATAACAGGAGCCACATGAAGGCATTACACTTACGTTCCAGTTATTTCATTTCATTTTATTTTAAAACTCACTTTAAAAGAGTGTGCAGATATATCTATGTCCCACTGAAAAATAAAATAACCTTTTTCTTCTTGAACTTACATACATAAATTTATACAACTACTTGAGTGAATGATTATTAGACAGATTTCTTCAAAGCTTAGAGAATTTTTATAGGAAAATTATTGTTTGAATAGCATAGTCATCACAAGAAAATAAATTATGACATAATAATCCCTTTGGGGAAGCTAAATTTTAAAAACCCTTAGATTGGGATGAAACGCAGATGTTGAGTAAATGGTAAAGCTTTACTAAATATAGAACATGAGAAGAAACTAAAATGCAGCGTATGAATTATTCATTGAGTTTCGTATTCAATAACTACGTCAACCCTGTAGGTTCTCAGGAACGTGTCAGCAGAATCAGGGCCACACAGCACATGTGGTAACTCTATAGCACTTCCGTTTTCTCAGAGACATGAGGAAATTATACGTCTTTCAACAGAAAATGGCACTTTTGGCATTTGCTTTAGGCTATGCTATCCAGATCCCACGTGAAATAATTTTGAGAGGAAGTTTGAGATCTGTTCTCTCTGGTGACTCTTTGAACTTAGTTTTTAAGCTTCTATCTTGGACAGAATGTAAAAATGCCACCTTTATCCCCCTGCAACCCAGCTGTTGGCGGAAGGGACTGTAGCTTTCTTACCTCAAACTCTGTGATTATTCTCTGTAATACAGGGAATACACTTAGAGGAACAATAGCCATACTTTTGAACATAGAAAAGCCACAGAGGGAGTCTCTCTCTCAATTCAAGATTTTCATCAGGTATAAAAAGAAAAATGCAGAATGATTTCATTTCAAGATTTACAGTGCTTAAATTCCCAAAAAGAGGTGTGAGGTGGGCAGTCAGTTCCCTGAAGAAATATCCACACATTTATTTCATGATTGCAGGTCATGACAGAAAATCTACTGATGGAGTTCAGGTAGACAATATAGGTTTAATTGTGTGCAGATATAATACAGCATAATTCCAGAGAATTTCCCCAACGGTAGCACTTTACAACCTTGAGAAGTAAAAATAACTCATAAATTGAAAAGAAGACGCACCCTGGACTTCCGTTTCATTCGATAGGTGTTCTACTTTTACTTTTGCTCATTAAGATATTATATAATGACAAAAAGCAACTTTTTATTTTGTTACACATAATATTTTTGAAAAATGATGCAAATAATGCCTACTTTGTATGCAATATGTGCATGTCTTGAAGTAACTCTATAGCCTCCGAGGCATTTGTGGCCAACAGATCACAAATTCCAAAGGCAGAGATTCTATGGCATGAAATAATTTGTGAGAGTGAACTAATTCTCTCTACAAACACTCTCACATTTATTTCTAATATATATT
>NW_012151174.1:6322355-6325043 GCF_000956105.1 Propithecus coquereli | reverse complement strand
ACTTTATCTCCTTTAAACTTTCTAACAAAATAACTAGCCATTCAAATGTGGTTAATTAAAAATCCACAGTTTGAGTTTAGATCATTTGGGAGTTTCTATTTCTTGAACTTTTTGTTTTAATTAATTGGCCTTTTAAGGAAAAGAACACATGACCTCTAGAAATACTGAGAAAACTTTTCCCTCAAAACAACCACCGATCTTCATAGAATTCTCTCCCTATATATATTTTTGCCATAAATGGACACTATTCTATTCAGGCAAAGTGTAAAAAAGAATATAAGTAAGCAAAAGCTCAGAAGCTATGGGGTAGAGAAGATTAGACTAAGAATACCCTATGGGATTTGGCGTAATACTTCTGAGGTATCACAGGTGTTGATATTTGCATGATACATTCAAGCACAATTTATAGCAACTTAGCAGCTGTACTGTAAATAGTGTCTTTCAAAAAGTCTATTAAGCAATAATTGCTCTTCAATATTCATGGCTTAATGAAAGTGATTTGTAATTTTAAGCCATTTTAGAGTCGTCATTATGTAAAACTTTGACGTGTGGAAGCTGTTTATGTCGGTTAGTTTGGGAGAAAATATGTGCACGCTTTCTCTCTTTTTTATCTTCCATATCAAGAAAGAAGAAAACACTGCATTCCATTTAAATAGTTTCACGTGTATGTGTGTATTAAAATTTGGCAAAAAGAAGACACGTCACAAAATCAGAGAAACGTTAGGCTAAAATCAACCTCAACTAGTCGTTCAGCTTTTTACAGTTCAGTGAAAAGAGACAGAATTGGAGGAAAAAACTTTTGAGCCGAAGCACACTCATCTCATTTAGCATGGTTAATCAGCGCCTCCTCCCTGACGCCGTCGCTTCCCTGGACTGCTGGAAAGCCACACGGCTGTTTATCCCTCTACCTTACTGACCCTCTTCCTCAGTCTCCTTTAATGAGTTCTCTTCCCTCTTACATATTGGGATTGCCGCGGGGCTCTTCTTTTCTGTTTCACTCACTTCACAGAAGATGGTGGGTGGCTTTAAAGACCCCTCATCAGCTCACACGTGCCAACTGCATGCCTTTAGCCTAGACCTTACCTTGAACTTCAGATTCGTGTGTCTGCATGCCTACTAGCATTTTCACCTAGATAACAGATAGGGATCTTAAACTCAGCACACTGAATTCCGTCCTCTCTCCCAATTTCGCTCCTCCTGCAGCTTCTAACTTCACGCGAGGAAAAGTCAAAATGCTTAAGCCGAAAACCCTCCATCGTCTTCTCACACCGCACCCTGACTCGTTAGCAAATCCTGCTGCGTGTGCCTCGACACACGTCAACACTTAACCAGCTCTTTCCACTCCCACTGGCATCGCCTTGATCGGAGTCTCACTGTTCTAGATCACTGCAAAATTTCTCAACAGGTGACAGGACTCTGCTTCTACCTCCACCATCTTCCTCATCTTCCCCCCGCCCCAACCCCGACACCTTTCAGTATATTCCTAACGCTGCAGCCGAACAGTCCTCTCCGAACGTGATCCGGGCCACGCGCTCCTCTGTTGGAGACACAGCAAGGACTCCGCTTTCACTCGGAGTCGGCCAGCATCCCTGCGGAGGCCCCGGTCTCGCTCGGCCAGAGGCGCCCTTGCTCTCCTGAGCAGACCACCCCGGGGCCCAGCCTGGCTGTCTCAGCGGCGCTGGGCTCCTCCTGTTCCACGAGAGCCTTCCTGCTAACACCTCCCGCCACGGCGCTTTGCTGGAGCTTTTCTCCCTTCCCCAGACGACAACTGGCCGGCTTCCTCGTTACTTCAGGCTCTTGCTAACTGTTCCCTTCACGAGGAAGTCTGCCTGGACCACTCTCTTCCGTGCTGCAGTCCGGAGCCACTTCCCCACTCTGCGTGTTTCTGCAGCATTTGGCCCTTTCAAAATCACTCTGCCCACTTTGTGTGTTACCTTCAGTGCTTCTGGCTTTTCTCCTTACACTGTAAGCTAAGTGCAGCGCGGGCAGGAAGGGTGTCTGGCGTCTGTTTTCTCACAGATACCCCCTAAGCATCTACAACAGTACCTGGAACGTTCTAGATGAACCATTAATAGCTGAATAAACAAGTGAAGGTATTTAGTAAAAATGAATCAACATCATCTATGAAAAATCCAACAATATTTTGATTTAAGGTGGACAATAATTTTCTTATTCTGTGATCAGTATCAGTAAGGTTAAAAAGCTATACTAAGTTTTCTTAAAATTTATTTTAAAATACCACTGAATACTTTACCAGACATCCTCCCATAACTATAAAACTCTCAGGCCCTAGTCTTTAGAAATTAGGAGTACTCATTTTTTTTTTACCTCACAAAATTAACTTATTTGTATATTTGAAATAATTCATGATCTTTTCATCTCCTATTACTTTGAATTAATTTTTACATAGAAATTATGACATTTCAATTATATTAATGGAGTCAACCAACAGCCCCATAATTTCTCAGTATTTTTCTGATTCTTTTGACCTTTTGAACTTTTGTACCTATGAATATATTTTTATACTTTAATATACTGAGCATACTACTTTTCTAATATTGTACACAGGTTTTCTAAACTTTTAGAATGATCATGTTGCATGACATTCCACAGTACAAATATTGCATAATTTACTGAATGTTCATCCATTTTAACACTCTACATAACTTTGCTTGCTACAGCATTTTT
>NW_012151174.1:6303081-6309192 GCF_000956105.1 Propithecus coquereli | reverse complement strand
AGTCATGATAAGAAAGTAAGCATAGAATTTAATTAAGGGAGTAGGCATAAAAACACTAACATTTTTCGATTTTCCCTTTATGGTCATTTTCAAAATGAAGCGCAATAAAAGCATATTACACTAATAATTGAAACATTTAGTCTGATTAGATTTAATGACTTTTGGAACGCCTTCATAATGTTACTCAGAGTGCAAACCTCATAACTCACATATAAATTTTTATTTTTCTGATTATGAAAGTAGTATTGCCCACTGTAAAAATATCAAGCAGTACAGAAATACTTGGTGTGAGACGTGAAATCCCCTGATGGCTCAAGGGTTACTCTTCTAACAATTCTGTTTATGTGAACTCAGAGCTTTTACACTTTACCACAAAGCGAGGCTGAATGCAATACGGTGAATGCAAAGAGAAAACAGGCCGAGGAGCTTTAGGGGCCCGCGCAGGAGGTGGCATCACTCGCAACAGCGAAAGGCCACGGTGAGGGGCATCAATGTCTATGAGATACGGAGGAGGGAGAAATAGCTTCAGGTGGGGAACGTCGTAAAAAATTCACAGAATATAAAGCACTTGGAATTTACTCTGAGGGATGGATATATGTGTCTGCTGGCTCAGAATATTCATTACCCCAGAATATAAAATCATCAATCTCAGCAGCTCTGGCAGAGTCTGCTAGTGGAGGACGGCTACTCAAGCAACGCTGCGGAAACGACAGAACTTATCTGCCAGGTCGGCCCCTCCCGGAGTGTGACACTTGCACCTGGAATTGCAGACGAAAGAGGCCCCGCCCAGTTTAGTCAGATCAGTTAAATCGTGCCTGGGACCAGACGGTGACAAACTGTGCTTGTGTCCAGAACAGGGAGAACACCGGTAACTGGAGGGATGTGTGAGAATATTTATGAGTGAGGAACGGCAGGACAAAAACAACTGCAGTGAAAAGCACAGGAGTAATCGGGTTTTAAGAAATCCGGCCCGGTCAATCTTTAGAGGAACATGAACCGAACAGCTGGAGAGAAGCTGGAGATGACATTGCAGACAGACCCCAGGCCGAGCGGTGCCTGCATCACGTTAGGTAATTGGATCCAACGGAAGTTTAAGAACTGGGACGGACGTGGCTACGATTATTCCAAAGGACGGATAATCTGGCAGTTGTAGGTTTAGAGTTTTACATTTGCTGAAATGAATATATCCGTAACGCAAAAAAAAACTGATAAAAATGGAAAGATGGGCAAATGATGTAATCATACGATAAAAGAAGAAATAGTAATAGCCAAAGGGAAAAGAAAAAAATTTTAAAAATTCACCCTTGGTCAAGTAAAAGTAATCTAATTGCATTCATACCCATGAAATTCACAAAATTTTACAACATCATTACTTTAAATGAAAAAACTTTCAAATACGTGAATCTCACCCATGAAATTTAAAAAAACGTGCGAAATTTTTAAACATGGCTTCCTAGAAAACATTTGCACCCATAGACAAGTACAAAAATTTTATACACAGGGTCTAAATGAGAATGTGCAGAATTGGCCACTCTCAAAATTTGAATATTGAAGTATTAATTGAAGAAAGCTTTTGTAGGACAACTTAGTGGGAATCATAAAAATATGTGTACTTCACTTGGCCTGCTCAGCTTGTCTTTGGACAGTGGAGATATGTAAAGTTGGTAGTCCTAGGCAGAAAAACTGAGATGCCATTTCTGTTTCAGAGAGAAAATTGGGAAAATATGCAGATATAAAGAGTTCTGATGGCATTCAAGTTTCTGGCTCAACTTTATTCCTGGTGCCTGAATAAATTATTCCCTTGGAGTTCTGTGAGATATTTCTCAATCCTTATAAAAGAAAATCTTCCCCAAACCTTTCAAAAGATAGTTACTGGGTGTTTCTGTACTGGCAATTTCAAAAAAGAAAAAAAATTAAAAATTAAAAATTAAAAAAAAACACCCACAAGTACTTTAACAAGTATACTATAATTGTTTAAAAACAATTAAAATAAGCCCTGGAGGAAGAAAGACTGTTCCACGTCATCTGCTTCCTTATAAGCTCCTCCGAACCTGAGTGTCTCCAACAGCACAGAGTCGTGACGCGTCCTACTCCACGCACCCCGGGAGCGTGACGGGGTCGTGCTCCTAGCACCTCGCCGGGCTGCTGTCACCATTACAGCACAATTGCTGTAAGCAACACAGGTCTTCCGTTGTAAAATGTCTCATGCCCCTCTGGTTTTTACCTCAATCATACGGTTGCTCTTCAGCGTTACATCAGTACGTAAAAGCTGTTTGCTGCCCAACTGTGAATTAACGTCACACGCCCCCGTGAACACGGGATCTCTCCTGGTTTTACTATCAGATGGAAAAACACATATCTTCCATATGAAGCCCAGCATAAATTTCAACAAAACTTTCATTACTTCGCACTCTTGCCACATATACCCTGGTATATAATTCTCAAACATACTAATTTAGCAGCATGCATTAGAAGATGTTAAGGTAAACCAGCATGCCTCAGCACAGGAGGTGATAAGCATTAGCCAGACTGTTCTGAAGTCTTCGCTTCGACAATATCACTCATTCTTCGGCTGTTTGGCATCTCCTGCAGTTTCATACTACTAACATTTTTATGATGTAAAATTCTGTCATGTTATCAGTAAACTTACCTGCAGATTTTCCTGTTCTTCAGAAAGAGCTGTATGTGTACATTGCTAATATTGTCAATAGGAACTTCCTCACCAACTTGACTAATAAATAAAACAAAATCTACATTTATTTCGTTTGTTACTGGTTCAAGAGCTGATATGCCACAGTGTTGAGTCTGATGCTTCCAACTTTAGCTTTCTACCCTTAAACTTTCAAAGAACACTGCGATTTCACTCGCGCAAAAGGGTCCCTAAGGCCACTAGGTAAAGACACTGAAGAGTCAGATGATCCCAGTACCGTTGTTGCTTTTATCATTGTTACCAGATCTAGTCTTAAAAAACAGCCCAGGACAATTACGTGGACCCGGCAGACTCCAGATCCAGATCTCTGAACAGGCCTCGGTGGGCCACGCACTTGAGCATCAGGCTCAAACTAGCCGTCATGGCAGCAAAATGAACCGTCTCTTAACTGCACTCTGTGTCCCCGCCCCCATTGCACGTGTCCCAGAACAGACTGGCAGAGCAGAACCTCTACGTACCAACCCAGGCACAGGAAGAAAACAAAGTACACCACAGAGATATCAAAAGAGAGCTTTAAAGAAATAAAGAATTAAAGGCTTTCCAACGTTCCTCTTTCACCCTAGAAAATTGCAAGGAACAGGATTTAGTCAACATTCTCTGTTTACTAATAATAAAACTAAAAGCAGCAACCACAATCACATCAAATCAAAACAAAACAGAAGAAACACATACAAATGAAGCACTTTCCAGCCACCACAGCTTCTTGATCAGTGTTCTGGGATGCTGAAATATGATTCTCTTGAAATGCAGCAACCCGGTGCCAGCAACGCCCCCCGTTCCAAAAAAGCGTCCAGTTCTGCCAAAGAGCCATGTCGCTCCTGCACGGGGGCTACGAATCAATTTCATGCAAGATGGAAGCACTGGCCAAGCCATCCCCTGGCCTTTTAGATGAAGAAGGTGAGGCTCAGAAAGGTTACATTTCTGTTCTAAGGTCACACACCTGTTCAAAAGTGTTTCTCCATTGGTTTCTCTAATCTTTGGACATCTCTGAGCAAAGACATTTATAGCTTTTGTTCCAGACTATCTTTCCAAGGATGTTTGTGTAGCAAATAACTTTTAAGGAGAAATAATACAGTCCTCTAGTGAGGGCAGATTTGTTTCCTAACCAGGGTACCGTCTCTCTCCGAGGGAAGTGTTGAGCAGGTTCACTTCCTGTTCCCATGCATTTGTTTTCCGTGGCTCCTGTAACAAACTTCCGTGGCTTAGAACAACACAGACTTATCACGTTCCCGCTCTGGAGGTCATCAGCCACATCTCACTGAGATAGAATCCACACATCAGCAGTGCTTCCCGAAGCTCCAGAAGAGAATCTACATCCTTGTGTTTTCCAGCTGCTAGCGGCTGTCTGCACTCCTCTGCCCAGCTGGGTAAGCCACGTAATTTACAGGATCGTAAGCTGAGCTCACGAGCAGCTGTAATTCTATCTCCTACCTTGATTACTCTCTGCCATGCGGCGTATTCACAGGTTAGGGCACCGGTATCTTCGTGTAGCCCTTGCTCTGTCTACCACGCTCCTTTTAACATTCGGAAGTTCCCTTGTAAGAGCAAACACTGTGCATAAAGGTGCCACCGGGCCTTTGTTGTGTCACCTGTGGAAATTGGGGAGCCAGTGCGAATGACACTGCTCTGACTGCTGCCGTCACCGTGAGGTGAACCTTTCTCTGTCTCTGACCCGGGAGTCTCGTATCCCCTCCAAGAACCCATGGAATGGTGGCGGGCTAACTTGGTAGCTTTCACTTAGGGTAAATTTTTAGACATTTATAGCTCTTGTCAGCATCAGCGAAGTGTTCATCTAAAACTTCTTTTTCAGGTCAGTGTTTCTATTAGAAACATCAGAACATTTTCTGCACTTAACAAGAATGCCGCTTCCAGTTAGAAATGCTGTCGGTAGGACGTAGACGGAGGAAGGCAAGGAAAGAAGGTGTCAGAGGGGAAACCAGTTTGTGTTTTGAATTTGTGTCTGAGTGACAGAGGATTACCTCGCAGGGCATTCCAGCGCTCCCACATCAGAGATCTGTCTAGGGAACCATCTGCAGGACTTCGTAGACCCTGGAGGATCTCAGAGACAGCCAGCCAGCCCTGGGTGGGTGCTGACAATGACTTACTCTATTTTCAATCAAATAGCCAATTGCTGTCACAATCCGACTGTGGGAAACACCACGCAGAATCAACACATGAAACTTCACAGCACCCCACCACTACGGTTTCATTTTTACAACAGGAGGCGCCCGCTCGTTACGTCACGAGACTGTCGAGAGGCCAGGATCCCAACACGGCCGGCCTCAAATTTGCTGTCATACATGTTACCTGGTCTGTTTGGGTCCCTAACTGAGCACACATCATCCCTGGAGTCGTGCAGCCCCGTAGACCTACTGTGCGCCGGGAACAGCAAGTAATCTGTCTCCTCTCTGCAGCAGGCACTTCTGTGCCGTCTGAA
This sequence comes from Propithecus coquereli, assembly GCF_000956105.1. NCBI lineage: Eukaryota > Metazoa > Chordata > Mammalia > Primates > Indriidae > Propithecus > Propithecus coquereli. The sequence goes on along the minus strand of NW_012151174.1, from coordinate 6,304,045 downwards.
ATCAGACCTCATGGCCCTTTCTCTGATGGTAAAAATTTCGTCTTGTACCATCACTACCATTACGAAAATTTGTTAAGAAAGAACATCTCATTGATGTTTTGACAAGTGGCTAAAGAATCCATGTTATTTGCAGAGAGAAATACAAAAGTGAGTGAAGAGGATATTTATTTCGTTTATTCAGTGCAATTTGCTGTTTGGAAATTGAGATGTTAACATTATCAGAATGACACAGATGTTTCCTTTGTACTCATTATAAGAAGGTGATATTATTTTCTATCAGGTAAAACGTTGTTCTTGAATCCTTGTTGTTGGTGATGAAATACATTAAACAGATTTAGCGTTGGCACCACGACACTCAAAGAAGGCCTCCAAGCATCCCAAAAGCCTTGGTATTAAAATTCATTAACTTAAACCTCAGGAGATGATACTGAATAGCCAAGATTCATGTAAAACTGACGCTTTCTTTTTTTATTCAATTTTAAAACACAAATTAAAATGTGCTATTAAATATTCTGCACACGAAATGTTTGTTGACTTCCTTTCCACGCAAAGCCCGTGGCCGTCATTCTCACTTTTCAGCGGAGGGACGCGTACGCGGACACGGAGGGACGCGGACACGAACACGGCGGTGGCACAACCCGCAACTGGTTTTCTGCCCCAAAGTCACGCTCTGTTTTTTGCCGACTTCCAAAGGCATGAATGAGAGATAAATCACTATTATGTTAGATATTATGAATCACTGTGTAAAGCACCTTGATTAGTATTAATAATATTGTTCAAAATGCGAATTCATCATGTTTTCACGAGAGTCTCAATGCAAAGATTACGGTCACATGTGCTGTCTCCTTCTGTCTTCGCAAAGTCTGCACTTTCCCATAAGGATGAGCTCACTGTCTCTATTTTCTATGCCCTCTGTCACACTGTGTGGTCTTTGAATACAAAGTTACTGCCTTGTGTTGTGACT
>NW_012151174.1:6283435-6301521 GCF_000956105.1 Propithecus coquereli | reverse complement strand
ATTTTTAGTTGTACAGTTAATTTTTTCTACTTTTAGTAGAGACGGGGTCTCTTGCTCAGGCTGGTCTCGAACTCCTGACCTTGAGTAATCCTCCCGCCTCGGCCTCCCAGAGAGCTAGGATTACAGGCGTGAGCCACCGCGCCCGGCCTTTCACTGTGGTTTTCATGTCTCTCCCTCCCTCTCCCCATCCCGTTCTCTCTCCCTGTGGGTTTTTCGTAGTGAAAGCTCTGCTGGCAAGGAATTTTCTGTTCTTTTTCTGAAATGTCTTTATTCTGCCTGTAATTTTAAAAGTTAATTTTGCTGAATATTTCTGGTTCAACATTTTTTTTTTCTTTTGAGCACTTTAAATATGTCATTCCATTGTCTTTGTGCCTCCGTTGTTTCTGGTGACAACTTGGTCATTATTTCTGTCACTGTTCTCCTTCATGGAATGTGTAATTTTTCTCTGCACTTTCACTGGACTTGGATCTGTAAGCTGTGTATTTCACCGATTTTGGAAACTGTTTGCCACAATTAACTCAAACATCTTTTCTGCCAGGTTTTAAATGGACTTTATTTTTTAGGCAGTTTGTGTTCACGGCAGTGTTCAGCAGGCGGTACACAGATGACGCACACCCGCCGTCCCCACACATGCACGGCCTCCCTCTTGCCGACGCCCTCCCCAGAGGGGGCATTTGTCGCAGCTGATGAACCTGCACTGACACCTCACAGCCCCCAGACCCCCAGTTCACACTGGGGTTCTCCCTCGGTGCCGTGCGCTCCGTGGGCTCTGGACAAATGTGCGAGGACGCGTATCACGCCGCACGGTGTCACTGGCCTGGGTCCTCCGTGCTGCACCCATCCATCCCCGCTCTCGTCCTCTGGCCCCCGCCCATCTCTCTACCGTCTCCGCAGTTTTGCCATCAAATAGCTGGAATGGCACGATGTGCGGCTCGTTCACACTAGCTTCTGTCACGTAGTGTCATGCACTTAAGTCCCCTCCGTGTCTCCACACGGCTCGACAGCTCGATTCCTCTGGGGACTGAACGACAGTCCGTCGGGTCGTGTCTCGGTTTACCTGTCCATTCTGTGCTTCGTTTCTGCCAGGTGCTGCCTTTGTAGCGACAGGGTCACTTCATTCACTGTCGGACGTGCGTCCTCCCAGTGCCGTGTCTGAACAACCGCAGTTTCCTGTTAGTCGCTACTTCATTAACCACTGTCACTCTGTGACCAACACTGGCTCGTTCCGTCTGTGACGCCATCACACAGCGTCCCCTGGGGACAACCACTGCTTCCTTCCGCAGTGGAAGGTTTGTTTGTGCGTCTTCCGACGTCATCACACAGACGGAAGCGAACTCAAGGGTTGGGGATAATAAAATTAATGTGTTTTCCTACTTTCTCAAAAATACTCTGAAGTGACACTGTTATTTTATGCCACAGTCCCTAGCAGTAAAGAATAAAATGACCACTGTGGCCGTTTGTTGTCACCGCCTTACTTTGCACTAAAGTACTAGAAATTTTGTTCGCTTTGCTTTGGCAACATCACTGAAAATTTTAACCATTGAAAAAATGCAAACACATTATTAGTATTATTATTATTAAATTATTTAAGAATTTTGACCTTGCTGAATCCCTGGAAGGGTCTTGGAAGTCTCCAGGATTTTATGCCACAGTCCCTAGCAGTAAAGAATAAAATGACCACTGTGGCCGTTTGTTGTCTCCGCCTTACTTTGCACTAAAGTACTAGAAATTTTGTTCGCTTTGCTTTGGCAACATCACTGAAAATTTTAACCATTGAAAAAATGCAAACACATTAGTATTATTATTATTAAATTATTTAAGAATTTTGACCTTGCTGAATCCCTGGAAGGGTCTTGGAAGTCTCCAGGAATTTAGGATCACACTTCTGGAATACCGTCACAGTGCTGAATTAGCTCTGACCCCGAAGCCTGACTCACTCAAAGCATCCGCTGAGCCCACGATCGCACAGCGAGGCCTCGTGTTCTGACCTCCGGGAGCTCTTGCACCTGCCGGCCCACAGGCCTCCAGCACCTCACTCAGCCCGCGGCTCCCTGGGGGACACCACTTGCCCTCAACCTGTGCATCTTGTGTATGTGGCCGCATGGGTGAAACCACCCCGTGCCAGTTTATGACGCAGCTCCTCCGTGCGGTTCCAGCTCTCTCTGAGCCGGCGGTGCAAACGTCAGCTACCTCGGCAGCCTGAATTCTGAGCTTGGAGCCGGGGTTCTTGCTCTGGGTTCTACCCATCTGCTGATGCCGGATGCCCACCTGATGTGTGATGCCCACCTGTGTGACGCCCCCCTGTGTGACACCCACCTGTGTGACGCCCTCTCTCCTAGAGATCAGAGTCCTATTCAGCCTGTCATCCCGAATCTGAAAGCGATTGTCTCATATATTTTGTCCATTTTAATGGTGGTTTACGGTGGGAAGGTGATCTGATACCACTCATTCCAATCCAAGTCTTCTTATCCTTTTTAGAAATTACACAGGTTGCGCATGTCCGTAGCCGCTACCTCTTATGTCCCCTTACTGTGGCTTCCTGAGCAGTCTTACGGAACTCTTACCAATCTTGATCAAAATGCATTTATATTTTATCGATTCTTCTGTGCCAATATGCACACAAATATTTCTCTTAATAGTTGATCGCATGAATTTAGAAGAACTTCGATAGACCAAATACAAACACGTCTCTTCAGTTAATGGTATCTCAGGGCTTAGAAACGCACTTGTCTTCCTTATTGCCAAGATGCATCATAAATAACTTTAATCATCGGAAGCAGCAGCTGCGGTCTGAGCATGCTGATTCTCCCACTTCATCGTCTCGCCGGAGTCTGGTCTGAGGAGTTTGGGACGTTTTCCATTTTCAACTGGGCACTTTGCCCTCTGGTCAGACACCACACACATCTTCAAACCAGGCTGGATTTCCTCAGCTCCTACCCTACAACATTCAGATTTGGAACTTTATTACAGAATATCTGCACTTCTTTCGGACTCCTGTGCGCTATAATGTCCATACATCATCATCCTCTCTCACGTTTCTTGCCATACAGATAACTCCAAATTCCAGAAACAAGATTTCGAACACAGAGTACTATAGTGCTTGATAACTCGTAGTGGACCATAAAGTTACATAATCCTAAACCCATGCAATATATCAAGGTCATTTACTAGAGTCTCAACTCCAGTCAAATGACTTCTATGACTTCTTAAATTGAATTTTTTTTTTTGGTGTGTTTTGTTTAGAGATGAGCTCTTGCTATACTCAGGCTGGATTCAAACTCTGGCGGTCCAGGGATCCTCCCGCTCAGCCTCCTGAGTGGTTGGGGCTACAGCTGTGCGCCACCACGCCCGGCCCTGACTTCTTAAATTAAAAAAGGCGCGTTGAAATACATCATGAGCACAGGCATTTTCTGGCATCTAATTTCAATCTGTAAGTTACACAATTCAGGAGAAAGTTCTAGAAGTGTCTGCAAGACATGACACCGAGAAAGGTGAAAGGTCCAGTTTTCTAATACGACACATGTGGCGTGTAGCGTCCCCAGATTTTCCACCAATGTGTCAACAATTTTACTAACATGGACTTTCATTTTGCCCTCTGTGTCTCTTTGTCTCAGTGGCATTTTGGTGGTGTGTGACTCATTAATAAGACATTTTGACTATTTTAGAAGGCAAATGTGAGAAAAAGGAGGAAAAAATCTCTAACCAGATTTGGAGATTGCCTGACATCTCGTATTTACATTCATTTCTGTGTTTAACGTGTCCCTATTTCTCCCAATTAGCATGAAACATGGGGTCAGGTTTCCCTTTTCTCATCAATTAATAATGACAGATATTTTAAAGTATTCAATGACAATAAATTTTTCATCTTAATTTTCTGTGAACACCTTTTATTTACCCCAAACTAAGTATTGGATTTGAATCTGAAAAATGATATAAACCAAAGCATGAAATGCTTAACAATATAACTCCTGTAATTCAGCTAATGCTCCAATGATGTAATAAAGTAATATATTTTATAGGTAGGTATTTTCTGGAAACACGCAAGACATCGGTAGCTTCATCTTAAAACTGAACACAATTATTAGAGCAATTTTTGATAATGGCAGAAGCAGAATTAATCTGTGTGAAATTACTAGCAGCAGGTACGTACTACTAAAGAAACATTCCAAAGTATTAAGGGCCAGTATCGTTAGAACAAAGGAGTGCAACCAAGGCACAAGGTACAATTTACTTTCATTTTGCAAGAAAACCAGTGATTCCCACTGGCCTTGAGATGGTGCGAGAGAGAATTGGGACCAGAGAGAATTGCGACCGGGTAGGAGCGGGATCACTGTGCTGATCCCGGTTGCGGAACAGCAACGTCACAGGCAAGCAGTGCTGCTCGTCCGCCCTCTGCAAACCACGACTGTAAATCCAGCCTCTGCGGCCCAGCACTTCCTGGGCAAACAAACGCTGATAATACAACGATTTTTCCAAACGAGCAGATTGATGGCACAAATGACTCAGCGAGAGAGAAAGCCTTCAGCAGCTCCAGGAGGCTCGGCACGTAAGCATGATTGAGTGTCTCTGCACAAAGCCACAAATCACAGTAATGAATCAGATGAAAATCTTCAATGAGAAACTTAAATGTACCATCTGGCCGCCGTCGCTGGGCAGTGTTACAGCGTGAGACGACGACAGCCCAACAGCCGTGCTGGCGGCTTCCGCGCCCTGTCTCAAGTTAGCTCCTGTTTTGACAACACCTCACAAGGAAGAACTGACAAATCAAAAGAACATCACCCACTTTTTAACACTCTCGGAGGGGAGGAAAAACAATGATTTTCACAGCAATAGCTCTCAAGATGATAAAAAGTATTAAAAAAAGTTCTGTAATCCAATGTCGAAAAATTTATGACCTATTGAATACATGCTAAATGTGCTTAGTAATGCCTAACGTTTAGAAAGTGTTTATTTTTTTTATTTGGGTTATTTTTTAAATTGTTGATCAACTATGGAGCCAATTATGCTATAATCCAAGTGATATATTAAACTATATAAAATACTTGAAAATATATAACGAGTAGAGTAGTTTTAACATATAGAATAACTATATGTGTGACATATTAATAACGGATTCAAATGACACTTGATTTCCATCACACCAAAATTAATTTTGTAGCTTGAGTACACTGTACTGGAAAGAGGGTGCTTTTCTTATTTTAAAGTACAAACAGTAGCTTAGGCATCTTCAGGTATATGATATATATATGTCATTATTTCCATGATGCAATACCCGTAGTTATTAAGAAATGTCTCCACGATACACTCAACACTGCCCCAGTGCAGAGTGAAGAGTTTATTAACCGGGGAGGGTTTCCCCTTAGTGAGGCAGAAAGGACTGCTTTGCTCCATTACAAGTTGTTGTCACTGGAACAAGATGAGGTTCCATAGTTAAAATTCTTCAGCATTATCAAATGACTTAATAAAAAGAAACATAATTAGTATGCCATGTAGAAGAAAGTATTTGTCCAGTATTCCTGGATTAAATTTCATGCTAAATAAATTTGCTCTAACTACACTGTCTGGAGACAATGTGAGTGGTTTGATCACCAGTTTGATTTAATCACCACTGGAAAGATGGATTCAAGACTAAAAAGGGATAACTTCAATGGAAATACAAGTTATTTTTTAATTTTGAAGGAAAATAAAACATCTTTTACCGAGGAAAACTATGATGGCAGCCTTTGGAATACATAATATATGTGCACATTTTTAAGGATGCTTTAATTATGGAAATCAGTTGGCTATAGCTAAGAAATGTATCTGATGAACAAATATCACCTACTTATATGTCTGAATTTAACAGTACTTTAAAATATGAAACTAATGCCTAAGAAGTATTCATCAGCTAAAGAGTAAATAGAAAAATATTACTGGTGGCAGAGCCCACCAGTTTATCTTCTTCATGAGATAAATCGGAAAAGTCATTTCAAAAGCGTCCACCAAAGCCCCAGCAGTCCTTCTAGTAAAATTTTGAAACAAGTGAGAATATTATTTTTTACATTGATGGTGCAAAACCCACTCACAACAGTAATCAAGTGTCCACCAGTGTCTGCTCTTCAGGTAAGAAGGGGTTTTTTAAGCATAAGAAAATTGTGGAATGTGGAATTTGAGACAGGCATTGGAACTGTATTTCTAGCTTTTAAAATTTATTAATATTAAAACAACATGATAATAGTTAAAACAATTTGCAAAAAAACATAAAATTCATTAATAGTCAAATCATCCGCATCTATGTGCATATTATTTTTTGTAATTATAATGTGTACAAACTAATTCCATAACTGATGTCTGCAATACCTAATAATAATCTATAACATGTGAGTACCATTTCTTTTTTCTTTGCTACAGAATCTCTCTCTCTCTCTATATATATATATATACACACATACACACACAAACACTCTCTCTCTCTCTCTCTCATAGTCTCTAATTTCTCTTCTACCAAGTTTCTTCAACCCTCACCACACCAAAACCACTTTTGTCAAGTGTACAAATGATGTCCGCATTTCACATTACTGAAAGCCAAATGGTAAATTCCCAGTCCTTGATCTGACCCCCCAGCAGCAACCAACACCACCCAGTGCTCCTGCTCACTGAAACATCCCTCACTTGGCTTCCAGCACACCACGGCCCCTGGTCCATGTTCTCCTCTAATGATCACCCTTCCCAGGGTCCTTAATTTGTTCAACGTTTTCCCTGCCTATTAGTATCAGACTGTCCCACTGCTCAGTTGGGACTCTCGTCTACACACACTGCATTGCTATTACTATTCAGTGTGCACGTGTATGTGTTAGGGTCTGAATGCTCGTCCTCTCTGAATCTCACATTGGAAATCAGTCCCCAGTGCAGGAGTATTAAGCAGTAAGGCCTTTAAGGGGTAGTCGGGTCACAAGGGCTCTGCCTTCTTGAACGGTCTAATCCATTCGTGGATTCAGTGGATTAATAGATTAAAAATTAATGAGTTATCTCTGGATTCGGCTAGTTATCTAGAGAGCAGGTCTGTCGTAACAAGGCAGTGTGGGTGGTTCTCAGTGCGACTCTCAGTGCACCCTCTGGCCTGGAGTGCTGCGGCCCCCCTACAACACAGCACGATGCTCTCCACAGAAGCAGACCAGATGCACCTGCCCAATCTTGGACTTTCCAGCCTTAGAACTATAAAAAATACATTTCTTTTTGTTACTCAGTCTCAGGTATTCTGTTATAAAGTAACATAAAGTAGCCTAAGAGAATATATATCATTTGGAATGTAAAACACCATGCTATGCCTCTATCCGAAATGCCAGACTCATGTGTCTAACTGCACAGATATCTTGATCTTAATATGCCCCAAAGTGAGCTTTTGTTCAACTCTCACATAAAACAAGCCCTCACCCCCAACAAAAAAAGAAACAATTAATTAACCAACCAACAAAATAATCTGTTCCTATGTCACTTAATCTCTTCCTATGGCACTTAATGGTGATCTCATACTTTCAGTTGCTCCAACCAAATTTGGGGGCATCATCGACTCCTCCTCTCCGAGTTGTTGGCAAACCCACTGGCTTTACAACAGAAATATTTCCAGAGCTCAGTGCCTGTTGACCACCTGGGCTGCTCCCATCCCAGCCTGAGCCACCGTCTTCTCCCACGTGGGCCACTGTATTGGTCCCCATGACCCTGCCCTGGCCCGTCCAGTGCAGTCTCAGCCACGAGCTGAAATCTAAGTATGAGTTTGAATTTTGCTGCTTCTGGAACACTCACTCCTGCTTTCAACCTCAGAGCTCGATATTTGGATTTGGACCTAGATACCCACCTGACTCAACCTCCACCTGCCCTTAGGTCCTCAGTTTCTCAGTGCGGCCCCTGGCTGTCCCAGCTGAACTCCTAACAGCCCCTCCCTTCATGCTTCCAGCAGACTCTGCCCCTCCTTTGCATTACCCTTCTCTGTAAAGCTAAGTTTCTGGACCTCTGGCATCTAGAAAGGCACATGATACAGAGTTGCTCTATAAACATCCACTGAAGAAATGAATGGATGCGACTATTATTTCCAGTGTCAAGAGCTCAATCTAGACATTACATTCTAAACATTTCCACCACTTATTTTACTATCCCTATACTTGCCATTTTTAGAAAACTACCATTTATTAAATATCTCACAGATATTGTACATAGATTATCTAATTATATTTCTTTAATTAGAATCATTTAATTGTTAAAAATTAATGTTAAGCTAGTATTAAAAATTAGTAAATTTTTATATGTGAGAAAACTGAGATTCAGGAAGATGAAGCGACATGCCCAGGTTCTCATAGTTAATAAGCAGGGGAAAAATTTGAAACAGTCTTCTTATTTCAAAACTCACTTTATTGTCACAATAAACAAGGCATTTAATGATTCTTCTCTGTATCTTTAATGCAATTAAACGTGGATTTTTTTTGTTTGTTTTCAGACACTTTACTCAAAACATACCTTCTATTAATCTCAGTAATGAAAATTTAGATAGAATGAAGACCAAAAACGAATAAAGAGTTGTAAATCTCACATTTTAAAATAGTCGTAATAATAATTATTGAATAGGGAAGAGAGGACTAGTTGTAAAAATTTATAATCATAGCATTTTCTGATAATACGGTAGCTTCTTTGCCAATCTTACAATGAAACTGCAGAGATTCCAGAGATATTTTGTCTATTACTTTCATAGTTATGTGTAACATGGACTGATAATGAATACTTGTGTTTTCGAATTCAAAATATATATTTTCAAGGATATTTGGAGGGTTTTGGAATCAGGTAAGTCTGAATGAGAACTCCAGAGTAAGTCATTTAAACGTGATGCTTCTTGAGTGACTGTTCCATTGACAGTGAAGCCAGATCCCTCACTGTCCCTGCACCCGGAACTCCTCCACTAGCTGGGGAGGCTGCCAAAGCTCTCCTCGTTTACGAAGGAGGATGTAAAGCGGATTTGAATCAGTACAGCAGTACATCAACTTTCTCTCTTCACAAAACTGCAAATGCGTATGCTCAAAGATTTTAAATTCCTTTTAGTAGCACAAGCTTGTGACTCAAGCCTAGCCATGATTCAAAGTACTGCTGTAATCTGCTAAAAAGTCTCCACTGACTCTTTGGAAACGAAGGGCGAGTCTGCTGTGCAGAGGAAGCAGGTATCGATCCGGGGCTTCTGATCGAGTCCGCCACCAAGTACATCACACGGATGTTTTCACCAGCGCTGGGCCAAGAACCACATCAGCAGTATTAGGAGTGGCAATTTCACAAGTTAAGACAGTGGAACTCTTACATTCCAAAAGTCTTGCTCTCTTTCCAATTCCTTTTTAATTTTCTTACTATTTTTTATGTTGGATGGAAGGATTCCTGAGACCTATTTCAACCCAGGAGCCCTGCCTAAGACTGAGACTGGGACATGGGAAGCAGAGGTCAGTCCAGGTGGAGAGAAGGGACAGTGGCCGGCCATCCAACAGGAAGAAGGTCAACCGAACTAGAGGTCCCAATCTTGGGTCCAACAGGAAGAAGGTCAACCGAACTAGAACAGGGCTTGGTGTTGGGAATGGCATGGGAGCTCAGCTGTTAGGACAAAGTATTAAGGTCAGAGTTGGATAAGTAACACAGATGAATGTATTTTGTGGTCTTTGTTTTGGGGTAGAGTCCCCTAATATCTCAAAGATATGGGGAAAAAGAAAAGAGACTAACACTTACGTGCACATATAATAGCAACACTCATCGGGTGTTGGGCAGGTGGGAGGGGAGTGGAGGGGATGAGTATATTCACACCTACTGGGTGCAGTGCGCACTGTCTGGGGGATGGACACACTTGAAGCTCTGACTTGGGCGAGGCAAAGGCAATATACGTAACCTAAACATTTGTACCCCCATAATATTCTGGAAAAAAAAAAAAAGAAAAAAAACCACTTATTGTATACCAACCATGTGCTGAGCTACCAGTGTAACGCACTGTGTACAAATGACCACATGTGTTGGCAGTTTAAAAACTAATAAACCATGTAATGTAGCTATGAAGGAGGAGGGAGAGGAAGGAGGAAAGGAAGACAACTCTATTTGCTAGCAATGACCTCAAAATACTTTATTGAGAAACGCATACAACAAACACACACATGCATAAGTACACACACACACACACACACTCACACACACAAAGTGAAAATGATAGGAAATTAAAGGGAAAAAAGGAAAATAACATGATGCATTTATTTGTAGGTTGTTAAAAACTTTCTAAAAATATTCAAAAGACATTAGAAACACTGTTTGCTTCCCGGAGAAGGACCTGGGTGGTGTGGGCTGGGCTGGGAGTCCCTGTGCACACTGCAGCGTAGCCTGACTCCCGAAACCTGGAGTGTGTCCTCGTTCAATGGCAACAAGAACAATCACAGTCATTCAAATTCAAAATGCTGTGCGCTGAGAACGGAGATGACCGACTGGTGCCACCTTCACAAAACAGAAGGTGTCAGGGAAAGTCTCTTTCACAGTGTAAGAGCCGCAGACTTGCGTGGACCCGCACACGTTTTCTTCTTATTTCTGGCATGATGAGGAAGCGCCCCTCTTTCTCCTACAGAATAGCTCCCCCAAGACCCCCACTTCTCACTGCCGCAGAGACTCTGATCCTCTTTCTCCTGCACCACGAATCCCTTCTGCTGCACTGAACTCCCCGTCCATGAAAACAGTCTCTGGGGCTAAGCTCCAACCCTCCCGTGAAACAAACAGAACGGTTCAAAACCCCCTTCATTTTTAATGGAATATTCCCATCGTTTTCTCCCTAGAACATAATTTCTAATTTCCGATTTTCTCCTCACTCCTTCATCCATTCTCCTCTGAACACCAGTTCCGCACAGTCAAGTTCAACGGGGATCTTTCTTTCTGTAACTGTCCCTTTCAGCCTCTCTGCGGGACAGACACAGGAACGATGCTCGTCTCCCTAGTGTCTCTCCCGGCTCCCGCCGCACGGGGACTCCTGCTTTTCTCTGACTTCCCTAGTTGTTGCCTCCCAGCCTCCTTTCCCTCGATGCCGACCTCCGAACAGTTGAATTTCCTGGGGATTTATTCTCCTCTCTTCTTTTTCAGTTTCTCCTTAAGTGTTCTCATCTATTGCCTTGCGTTTCAATATTATGCCTGTGTTGAAGTCGGATTATCCCTAGGACAAACTTCTCTCTTCTCAAACCTAGCGTCTCTGCTGGGTACGTGCGGTCTCTACACCGAGCACGTTCCAGACACGGCCCAGGTTCCTGTTCCTCCTCCCTTCAGCTCCTCAAACGTGCCACGGTTTTCCTCTCTTGGGGTCTTTGCACCTGCTCTCCTCCTGGGCCTCGCACTCCTCTTCCTCCGCTTTTTCCGACGCCCTCCGTGTTCACGACCCGAAGTCCTGTTAACACCGGCAGGGTCTGACAGCTCCGGCAGTCTGGATGTCACCCGGCTGCATCTTCACGGTGAACTTCTCCGTGATCTTCTACTGTGTCTATGTAGCTATTCCTCACTTAAAAAGTATATTAGATTTTAGCCTCCGCAAGAGCAACACGTGTGCCTTATTTATCCATGAACGTATCTGGCCTGACTAGAATATCTGGCATCGTGCAGCTGATGGGTAATTACGACGTGAATGAGTGAAGAGGCGCAGTCGTATCTTCTTTAGTTTTCATCCATCACCGTCACCAAGAATGTGCTCGACTGGATCAGCTGAGCACTCACCGTGGCGGAGGATGTCCCAGGCCATCAACGCAGAGTTTACTGATAATACGAAACGGTCTTTCAGTGATTTGATATCTCTTGTTCTTCTGTCATTTATACAGAAAAATCAAAATGCTTTTTCGCAATCCTACATAATGACAAGTATATTAAACAGTAACCCCCGTTGGTGAAAATAACAACTATTTTAGAGTTAGCCATGTAAATGATTTTAAATAGATGATGAATTTTACTAATTATAGAAAATGCGGTTTGGATTCTTTAATGATGCTTACATTTCCACGCACCGTCTGAAAGAACTACACCTTTGAGTCACTGAAAGGACACGTAAAAACTAGTAGAGATGTAAGATATAAAACTCAAGCCGTATTTATCTTCCAGAAGTGCATTTAAGCACGTCGTGGTTCTGTCTGGAGAGGCCGTATTTGCACTCGAGTCCTGCAGTCCCGGGAACTAGGATCAGGCCAGTCACAGACGGCGGCGGGTGGCGATGGTGTGGTTTATCAGCCCCTGCTCCCCACGTTCTCTCCTGAGGTGACGGGGCAGTGAGCGCGCAGAGCTCTGGCTAGCACGGCAGGGTGTACAACTGCATAAAATGGGTGTGCAGTATAATAACACAACCACTAACTTCTAGGACTTTTTTCCCATATAGAATTGAGTCTGTACTCAAAAGAATAAAACTTAGCAGTGGTATGGTAGAAAAGAGACAATTGTAATAAACACTAATTCCATGCCTGCTGGCTTCTGTTTTTGTCTTGTCTACTTGGTTCTGATACATTGCGTAGCATAGGACTTTAAGAAGCTAAAAATATATCATTTATTTTTTCACATGCATTTTACATTTATATTTAAATGTATATTATCTAACCCCAATCTGTCCAGCCTCTAATAACCACAGTCCTACTCTCTGTGTCTGTGACTCGACTTTGCTAGCTCCCGCGAGGGGAAGCGTGTGGTACTACTCGTGCTGCGCCTGACTCGCTTCATCTGACACGCCGTCCTCAGGCCCACCGCGCCGCCGCATGGGGGGCAGGCACCCAGACGAAACTGCAGCTGGATGGGAGTAATGGGTCCAGCATTCCACAGCACTGCGGGTGACGACAGTTAACAATAATTGACTGTACATTTTCGAATGGCTGCTACAAGAGAAGATTCCGAACGCCCCTGACACCAAGAAACGATGAGTGTTTGAGGTGACGCTTATGCTAAGTTGCCACGATGTGATCTCTTCACATTGTACACATTTATCAACATAGCACTCTGCACCCCACAAATATGCACAATTATTACATGTTAATTAAAAATGAAATAGGATATTCAAATCATAGAGCTTCTGAAAAATGTATATGGTTTCTATGTGGAATTAGTTATTGATGTTGAATTAATGCTGCTCGAAAGCCAAGACTGTAGCATATTTTATTATTAATCTGTATTTTCCACAGAGGCTACCACGATGCCTTACATACGGTAGGTATTTAATAAATACGCATTGAATTGGAAATGTTTTTCCTCCTTTACTTGAATATGATAAAGCAAGAAGAAATATTTATAATGCAGTAATAGTTTCTCTTAGAAAATTGCAGAAAAATTAAGAAACAGTTTCCTCTGTCAACAATATGCTAATCGTTCTTCAGACAATTAAAGGAATAATACAAACTAACGGAAGCAGCTGTTACCTCCACCCAGAGAAGGATACTTAGAAATCTAACACCATGAATGCATTTAAATTCCTTTCTAAATTATGAAATCGTATTTGCTCATATTTTCCTTAATAATCTATTGATCTTTCTCTTGAAAATGTACTAGATTAGAGAGCAAGGCTGTATGGCTTTCCAGGATCATGAAGATCTGCGGGGAATTGGTCACTGGGATCTAAAACATTGAAAACAACAGAAAATCAAATACATAATTTGATAAACTGTACAGCTCGATCCCGACAGAGGTTGTCTTTTCTCCCTCTTGCAGCTGAATGGTTTAATCCATTTCTGGATGGTCAAACACCACTATTGAATCTGTAGGTGCGTAACGCTTTGTATTAAATTTGTTTCAAAAAATACTGAGAAGTTATATTTTGATTTGTTGATACCTCCTTTATTAAAAAAATCTTGGTATAAGAATCAACAGGAGGAATGTTACAAAATTAGATTTAGCTAAACATGAGGGGGAGATTTTTGATTATCACAGTAGCAGAAACCGGATAAACGGGCAGTGTGGGAATTCACTCCCAAGGGGCACAGGCTGATGCACAAAATCCTCTCTCTTCTGAGACAAGCACTTGATTCACGGCTTCTTCCTTTTTGCCTCTTAGCAGCAATCTTGTCTTTTCTACACAATTAACTGTAGATGCTGAAATGTGTATATTAGTATATTTGTTAAAGTTTCATTAAAAATTAATGTTTACCCTTTCTAATAATTTTGATTTGCAACAAGAATTCTCTAGCTTCTGTCTTTAATCTTCAAGCTTTCAGTTCATGGCATGGTCTTAACGACTGCACTGAATCTGGTCTGGAAGAACATGGGCAATTGGTATTAAGGAGATTTCAGAACACAGCCTGAGGATTGCCTACATTTAAACAAAATGAGATACTTTAACTTCCAGAAGAGAAGCCCAGGGTGTAATACTCTTTACAAGTGACAACTTCATTATTCTTATATTTATTAGATCTTTAAATCACTACTGAACCTGGGATAGAAATTGACTCAAACTCCGGCTTATTTTCTCACAGGGTGACTTAGGATTGTTTGGAACCAAGAACCTAAGCAACTCTTTGCAGTGAGAACTCGGCAGTGGAACGAGCATCGGAGTAGGAAGATCCTTTCACGACACTCGCAAAAATCGTCGTCTGGCTCTGAGTCAGGTTCATTCTGGCCAGATGAAGGCAACAATTCACATCTTCTTCTAGACCCATTATTTTGAACGCATGAAGGTTACACAGGAAACTTGCATTTGAGTCAAACTATAACATTTTATTAAAATGGACGGCACTTCCCAGTTATATTACACATTTCCTTTCACGAGAAAACTGTTCAAAGAAAACATGTCAATTATGTACTCATTTTTCAGTTTTTAGCAAACATTCAGGACTCAATAATGTGCTCAACATTAGAATCTCATTTAAAAAAAAAAAACCTACAATGATCCTGATCCTTGGAGATGATTCTGTAATGTCGTGCAGTTCCCACATGTCTGTGGTTATAAAATAATCAAAATGAACATTTTCCGCACTCAGACTGACACAGCAATATATAATTAGGTGGAACGGCAGGTAGGTTTATTTTCACATTACACGAAACATAAAGACCAGTTCTTTGAGCGTGGATTACTTATTCTCTGAAGGGAAATGGGAAAAGGAGATACGTCTTGTTTCTCAGTGAAAAACTGCGATCTTACGAATATTAGAATACCAACATTCCCATCTTGGTTCAGTGCATCCGCACAACGGAATGGATAAAGGTTAGGCAGATGTTATATTTTCTTTCCCTAAACTCTAAAAGTTTAACATATATTTCTCCTTTTTCCCCTAATAGTGTGTCAAAATATATAACATTTTCAATCACAGAATCTGAAAATAATTTCACTTTAAAATTCATTTTTCCAAATTCCCCAAATCTATGAAGCTATCATTCCCGCCGATCCTCACAGCTTCGAGGCCGAAGTGAAGCCCTGGAGAATAGAACGTGGCAACATCAGGTTCCCGCCATGGTTCCCTTGTTCAATAATCCCTTTATTAACGTGCGCATAATTAGCAGGTGTCAACCGTGAACTTTAACAGCAGTAAAGAATTTCTCTGTCGTCCTATTTCCCACTGTCTCCTTTGCTCACAGTGAAGATTCCGGGCTGTCACCCACCCGCTACTCACCCTGACTCACACTCATGGCGAAGTCTTCCTCCTTGGTCAGAGAAGCCGTCCTCCCGCGTCCCTGCGGCTGTGGTGGCACTCCCGACGACGGGAGGAGCACATGTCCTGCGACTGCCCGTCACAGCCTCCCACCCACTGTCCGTCGCGATCGGCTCGGAAATCTGCGCCTGCAGGGCCAGGTGCTGTGTTTCCAGGCCGTCTGACCTTCGTGACTTAGCGGCACGTGGACAAAGAATTCATGAACCCTGTGGCGTGTCTCAGCACAGAAGCGGGCTCACAGCTCACAACCGCTGCTGGCAACGGGAGCGGGAAACCAAGCAGCAGCGGGAAAAACCCGAAGCTCCTGAAAGAGCAGCACCAGGATACATCAGGACACCGTGACAACCACACGGCTTAGCTCTGCTGGTTTCACACAGTGAGGGCAACAAGCACAGGGCGGTCTGCGATTATTCATCACAGAGTCACAGCTCACTGTGGCCCGTGCACACTGGCACACACACACCCCCCCAAATAAGATAACTGGTTCACTCACAAGGCTGTGTGGTCTGACTTTCCAAGGGCGCTCTGTGCGCTGCCACCCCTCGCCCCCTGCCCCGGGCACCCCCAGCTGTGCCCCCGAGAGTCCCTCTCCTCACTCATCGCACCCCGTCCTGACCTGGACCTGGACGTGCGCTGTGCCCCGCGCAGCAGCTGCAGGGATCTCCCAAAAAGGAAACTCGCGTTCTCACTCATCTTTTGAACAAAGCCCTCCCACGGCTCACCCATTAGTCAGGATAAAATCCGAAACCCTCACTGGCTTCAAAGTGCTGTCGGATCCGAGTGCTGCACACTTTCCAGACCTGGTACCTTCCCTCTCCTCTGACCACCCTGCCCTCGTGCTGTTCTGCGGGCACGTGTCAGTCTGTTCCTGCTGTGAGACCTTCTCATTCTCTGTTCCCTGTGCCTGGCTCGCTCCTCCCTGACATCTGAAAATGACTCATTTCTTTTCACTCAAGTAATTCCCCAAATATTATCTATTCTGAGAAAATGTCCTTAACTGTTCTGCCCCCTGCCCCTCCCGCTAGTCACCGTGTTATTTATCACTATCCTAGATTACCCTGTGCATGGCTTCATTTCTTTATTGTCTGTCTTCCACTTCAAAATGTGGACGTGACAAGATTAGAGACTTTCCTTGTCCTTATGACACTGCAATCCTAATGCCTATAGCGTGATCGGCTCAGGACAGGTGCTCGATCTGTGCATTCGGTGATGAATGAATTACAAATACAGGAGCACAGTGGAAAGCTCAAGTAATACGAGAACAAAAAACTAGACAATGAACTTGGCAAAAGAGATGGTACCAATGTCCTGCCAAAAAGTAGTTTCACTGCTTTAGTTGCATAAACATTGTAAGTTCGTAAGTTAAGTAATTGCAAGTTAGATAAGGTAAAAGTCTCTATAGAAAGACTACATAACTTGTTGGAATTTTCACAATGTGCAGTAGATGGAAAAGCAAATGGAAGACAAAGGAATAAAAACAAATTTCTTCCAACAGATTTGCCAGGAAATGGCAGGGAATGCACAATGTGAATTAGAAGGAGACCAAAGGTAAAGACAGGATATGTAGTTTTGCATGTTTGTCTTTTAAAAAATCATTATAGAAACTTGAATTTGTTTATATATGGTAAGCAA
The DNA here is from genome assembly GCF_000956105.1 of Propithecus coquereli. Lineage (NCBI taxonomy): Eukaryota > Metazoa > Chordata > Mammalia > Primates > Indriidae > Propithecus > Propithecus coquereli. Next base: position 6,284,260 of record NW_012151174.1, on the reverse strand, counting down.
TAAGCTGGCAGATACAGAAAGACTGAAGATATTATACAAAGCAGTAATTATTACAGCAAAGATTATAAAGACAGCAAATGATGGCTCTAGAGTCTAGAACGCAAACTGAGGGATCGGGGGTATGTGAGAGAGAACGATGAAGGCTGCCGACTGTGATAACCACCACAGCACAACAGTAAGAATGGCAGAAAATGTTCTGAACGTTTCATGAGCATTAATTAAACTGATATCTCCATAAGTTAGCAAACAAAATGTCAGAGAGCCCCAACTTGATGGTTTTTACCTTCCTTGTGAACAAAGATGTGAATTCGCTCAATGAGAACAAAAAAGAAAATGGTATTTTATGAAGCCTGATATGAACCGAGAGTTACAGGAGCAGCCCACAGAGAGAGAGGAGAGGTGGCACAGGACAACAATGGAAGTGTGAGTGGCCCAGCCAGGAGTGAAGGACATTCCTCCATGATGACTTCAGTGCAGCCACAGGTCTCAGCGATGGTGTGCGGGGGACAGAAGACTGGATTTTAGTCTTACGTGTGCCGATAAACAGAGAGCCAGTGACTCTTGACAAATCAGGCAAGTAACTGTGGCACCAAATACCGGGAGACTCTGAATCAACAGTCTCAAGTTCCTGCTCTGGCTCTCCCACTAAACACTGTGTAGCCTTTTCAATGCGCGTAAACTGAGCTTCCATGTCATACACTGTAAAAGAGGGATAATTATAGTAACCACAAAATAAAGCACTACATGGACAGTGCCTACAGATTTCCTAGTAAATTGTTAGTGGTAAGTACTCAGGTATTACTGTTCCTACGATAACTGCTAGTG
>NW_012151174.1:6277492-6280892 GCF_000956105.1 Propithecus coquereli | reverse complement strand
AGATCCAGTACTTCTTCTCCATTGTTGAGCCTCTTTTATTAAATCTCCTTATCTTGTGCTAAACTATCCTCTTGTCTGAAAATATTGCTGCAGCTCCAAAGAAAGTTATTGGTACAGTCACATTATTTTATTAGATAACTCACCACTACTTTTACCAGGATTCGCCATGTCACAACTTAGAGACGACGGCTAGTGCCAGCCACACCAGGACCCACGCACACAGCCCTCCATCGTGGAAGACACACACACCCGTGCATTCTTTCTTGACACTGAAAAGGGATAATGTGACTTTTTCCATATCAATTCTAAATCAAGAATAAACCATAATAATTGAAAATTCAAAATTACTAATATCTGAACAGTATTCTTTATTGGTAAGAATGTGATAAAAACAAGCACCAGCATACCTTGTTTACATGGAGAAATTGGCACACTCTCTGTGGAGGGTGTTTGGCTATATCTGTAAATATCTGAACATGTTTTCACCTTAACATAGCAATTCTACTGCTAGGAGTTCAAGGCGAAAATATGCACAGACATGTATGCAAAGATGCATGGCAGAGAGTGTTAGATGTAGCACTTCGATAAGAAAAACTAGATCCCTAATGTCCATCAATGAAGTATCGGTTAAATAAACTGTGGTATAGTTATGTCATGGATTTCTTTATGGCCATTTAAAAGAATGAGATAAAATGCACATGCTGAATTGCAAATGTGTGAAATATTAATATACACGTTAAAACAAAGCCCAGCGACGTGCATGAAAGATACCATTTGGAGATAACTGCGTGAGTGTGCAGAGATAATTTGTGGAAGTGTGGGAGTGGAACTGAGTGGTCTAGGGAGAGAGAAACGCAGCATCTCGTCTATCACGGCACTGTTAGCTTATTCACACGTTATTTCCATAAGTGTTTAAGTTTTAAAAATAAAGAAAATTTTAAAAATTGATATCACATCTTTGTATACTATTTTTACCCTTTTATGTTATCTGTATTAATATCTCTCTTCCCACAATTCAGAAGCCTAAGCGATGTCATTCGACTTTGAACCTGAGCATTGCAATCTTCATCTCTTAAGGATGTTTGGTTAAGAGATACTATCATCCACCTAAAATATTTCTTTAAAAGTAACCACCTTCATTAATTATCCAATTTTTCCTCTCTTCCAAGGTCTGCACTAGCTTCCTGTCCATTTTGGAAACCACACTTCCTTGAATCTTCCTTTGTTACAGTGTTTTTTCTAGTTCATGCTCTCTTCCCTGTGCAAGAGACACTGGCGAGGCGGGAACGGGACGGCGCAGGGAACGGCGCACGCAGGGGCGAACCCCCGCGCTCCTTGCTCAGCGTGGGCGCCGCGGTCGCGGTGTCGCGGCGCTGCGTCTCCTGGCCGCCGCCCAGCCCGCCCCCTCTGTTGGTCGCCATGGCTCACACCCCGTCCTCACGGCTGAACTCTGCGTATGAGAGTCAGATATGCACGGAGCGGCGCGTTAGCTGTGCAGAATTTATGCAGAATTCGAAGCCAGCACACACGGCGAGCGGAACCGGGAAGAGCTCCGCTCGGACCAGAACTCCCCTCCTCCAAGCACGGCAGCGTCTGCGCTCAGCAGAAGGAGCCTCCCGGTCCCCGGGTCCGTGGGGACATGGAAGGCACCGGCGGGACACGGCGGATGGGTCCGAAGTCGGCACAGGAGTCCTCGTCCATGCGACGCCTGGTGCTCGCGACCCCCCAGCGCGGCGCCCGCCTCCCTCGTCCTGTGATCTCCGCTCCGGCGCCCTCTGCCGCTCGGGAGGGGCGACAGCGACGCAGCGGACGTGAGGCGGACGGTCGCTGAGGGCAACGACTCGTCCGAATCAGGCCTTCGCCATCCCGAGGCCGTCTGAGACACGCCGCTTCCGCGCCACCCCCGCTCAGCAGCTCGCCCCCACCCCACGGGCGCGGGCCGCTGTCCCGTCTCTGTCCGCGCCGAGCGGCCACATCACGGCCCCGCGTCCACCGCCAGCGGCCCGGAACCCGCCTCCGCCATCGCCACGGAGTCCGCTCATTTTCTGGTCCGTGTCGGCTGCAGCTCAGCAGCTCACGCCGCGGCCTTTAAATACACGGACGGGCGAGCATGACGCTGGTGGAGTCAAACGTCTAACGTGCCGTGAGCACAAAGGTGCGGGGGTCCTAACTGCTCCCTGGGGTGGGAGATCCGTGGGGAAGCCGGACAGAGGTGTCTCAACATGTTCACTGGGTGCCTGCACCGTGGCAAGTGCCCTCCCCGAGCTATGTCTTTAGTTCTCGCAAAAACAGAGGCAGAGGGATGGCGTAATCATCACCTCTGTGTTACCAACAAGAAGTCTAGGAGTCTGATTTTCTCAAAGTCATTCTGGAGAGACGGAGATGGAGCCGGACTTCAAACTGGTCCGTCTGGCTTCCGATCCCGTCCCATGGCCTTGGGACGCTAAAGGCCTCCCAGGATGCCGGAAGCCTCCTCGGCAACGGAGCGTTTGCCAGAAGAACAGAAGAAAATATGGGCAGAACATCTCACAGGAAAAAACACGGACATAACCAATGTCCATATATTTTGTAATTATAAAGTGTACATTTTTAGAAAAAAAGGCCTGCCATGGATGAGGTGCTCTTCTAATTGTTTTTGCATATTAACTCATTAATATTTAAAGCAACATCACAGAAGGTGCCATTTTATAATGCCTACTTTACAGTGGAAAACTCTGAAACACAGAGAGTTTAAGTAACCTGTCCAAAGTCACACAGCTAAGGAGAGTGGGGCGGGACCGTGCAGTGAAACACATTCAGTGCTCTCTGCAGAACCAGTTTCCTGCGGGACAAGGCTGCCCTGTGCCAAGGTGGGGCCACTGCAGAGGAAGCTGTAAAGCCACCTGGCCCAGGTTGTAAAAGGCCATGAGGAGGATTTGGAGCTTTAACCAACAGGTCCCTGATTTTCAGCTGGAGAGGAAATGCATCCCACTAATGATAAGGTACGCTCTATACTTCAAAATAAAGTCAATGCTGTGACTTATTTTTATATTTGAGAAACGTGCTTTTTTGTTTGTTTTTGTAATGAGAACACCTACCTGCAGCTCGCCCAGCTCACACTGACTGATCAGGAGGTGTGATCTAATTAATTCAGTTCCCTGCTCACGAGCAGTTCTCGGTTGGGGGGGATTATATCCCCCCGAGGGTGAGAACAGAGTAACAGAGAACCCAAGAACTGTAGGGTCAGCGAAAAAGAATGTGGGTTAAAATATGGTGAGGAGCCATAGATTATGTAATAGATATTCATATATTTTTAAAGGACTGTAGGGTTGTTTAAGGTAAGATGAATTAATGATTGTACGATGCTTAAAAGACTGCCTCACTCACGTAACACGCGTGGTAAGCGTTACACAGAGACAGC
>NW_012151174.1:6275006-6276945 GCF_000956105.1 Propithecus coquereli | reverse complement strand
CTGTTTGTGGTAAGTACTTAGGTATCGCTGTTCCTATAACTGTTTGTGATAAATACTTAGGTATTGCTATTCCAGTGATTCTCAACCTCATTCTCCTCCTTATCATTTTCATAGTCATAACAATCAGTGAGTTATGGATTGAATCTAGGACTGAATTAAATTGTCTCTAAAGAACTTTCTAGGTCCAGAATTACTTTATTTTAGTTCATGCAAACCCTATATACATATCAGTTGATATAATGCTAAAATAGAAAGAAGTAAAAGTAGAGAAATGATAAAGAATGTATTCTACCTCTACAAATATATCATCTATTTGTATTTTGTCACTCAGGTGCCAATATTTTAAATAATTATGTGTCTGGAACCATGTCTGGGATTAAAAGCTGAAGTCAATACAATTTCTATTGTGTTTTTAATGTAAACATTCATATCATACACAGAACCCCTCTAACCTGAATGGAGCCATGTAGTCCGGAATAATTTTTATAATCATCCGGAAACTCCATTGAGTGGTTTTTGTGTCTTACATGCTACAGTTTTGTCCGTGAAACTAAATAAAGTGGTTACATTTCAGAGTGTTTGAGAAGGAATTACCGCCACTGTGGGGCCTGACACCGGGATGTCGACAGCGTCCCTGTGGTGGGAAAGGTCGTATCTGGCGAGGCCGGGTCCCTAGTAGACACGTTCTTCAAAACACTCATACGTCATTCTGTGCTTTTAACCCACGTAAAACTTGACGAGACAATGACTAAGATTCCATCATACATCTCTGTAATTTTCCACCATTAATGTAATTCTCAAACTTTCTTGATAGTAAATTTCAAATAGATTTATTAATTAGGGTAATACTACCCACTATCACACCTCTTAAAATCTCAGTGTCTTCACATGACAGAAGTTTATTTTTTCTTTTATTTTCCTTTGATATGATAGATAAATGAGGCTATTTTTTGGGTGATCTTTCACATGATGATTCTGGAAACTAATTTATTTTTATCTTACGGCTATAACATCAGAATTATTTGCTTCCATCCCATGGGTGGTGAATGAAGGAGGAAGCAGTCACACCATTTCTTAACCACCTGGGCTCTCAGGGGACAGATGTTCCTTCCGTTCTGGTTTGACAGGCAGCAGCCAGTCATGTGATCTCACAATGATGTAAGGGCCATTACGGTGGGCACTTCCCAGCCATAAGCCCACCCCGTGGGGGCAGAACACACCCTGTGTCCTATGGCTAGATATGGCTGTTTCTGCCCAAATATGAATTATTAGTGAGTGCAGATTATATATTCAAAATCACAATGTGAATACATAAATAAATAGGGAGGAAATTTTAACACTAGATGGGCCCAACATTTAAAGTGTTCCATTTTAAAGAACTCTAAAGAAAATAAGTAAGATAAAGCAGTAATCTGGGAAACGAAAGATTATTCAGACTGAAATATAGCAGTGTAAGACTCTAAATTCCCTAATTATTTATCTACATTAGTCAGCTTCAGAAAAAATGCTTTCAACAAAGTTTAAAAATTAATATGCTTCAGCCCTTAATGTGCAGTACCCAGAAATACTATTGTCTCTCTGCCAACCCTTGGCTGGCAGTCGGCTCCACTGCAGTTTACCCAAAATGCTGGATTCTTTAATGAAAACTCAGTAACAGAAAGTTTGAGTTTGATATTTAAAATGTCACATTAAAATAAAATAAATTCATTAAATGAATTCATAGCAATAATCATTCCAATTGATCATTGGAAGTCACAGTATTAAGAATGATTATTAAATTTTCTAAAATTCTAAGAATTATAATTGATTATCTGGAAAGGTAATTATTAAGAATGAAAAATACTCATTTAATGAAGGGATTACCAAAAACAGAAACACGAAAAATACTAATTAGGTTCACCATAGCATCTGTCCATCAAATATTAACTACTTTACAAAT
>NW_012151174.1:6255149-6271106 GCF_000956105.1 Propithecus coquereli | reverse complement strand
TTATATTAAAATAGTTATGATGAGTTCGATTCAGTTCAGCAAACATTTCTGGGACTCTACCATAACTTAGGCCCTGGGATTGCATCTCCCCATCTTAAATATTTCAACATCAGGACAACAAAAATGCAAATACCATAGTCACGCAATTAATAACCATACAAACAAATTTGGATGTTTTCTTAAATATAGTCATTATAAACATGAATCTCAAGAGTGCATAATTAAAATAGAAGAGTTTTAGGAAGAGCTCTCTTTGGATATCTACTTTTGATAAGTAGCATTTAACTTAGTTTCCTCACTTTCTACGTGACGCCTTCTGAGGGCCAAAACCATTTCCTTTTTCATTCTTTTTTTCACCCTTCGGTGTAAATGAAGCAGAAACCAACATGGCTAGAGTTGTCCTGCGCAGCTTCTTCACCGGCCCCGTCTTACTGCGCCAGCCCCTCCTTCTCCCACCGGCAGCTGTGGCGGGGGCCGGGAAGCTGCTCTGGAAACAGCGGCAACCACCGGCAGCTGCTCGGGCCGCGGGAAACACCGGGCTCTCGCTCACGACACGCGAAAGCAACGAAGCAAACCCTCCGCTGTCGGCATCTGTGGGCCGTTTCCCCAGCATAACAAGACAAAAAGTGGATCCTATTCAGAGCCCTGGAAGCTCGTCATGTCTTCTGTGTGAACTGTCTAAATGATCTGCCACGTCACCACACTGGAAAAGCGTGCTGCGGTTCGAGTCTTTGTCATTGTTCATACAACTATTTGGTCATGACAATGGCGACAGCGTTAGCAAGAGAACACAGGGATCGTGGTTTGAGGCCAGTTCTTCACAGAAAGAAAAGCCATGAGGAGACGATGTCCAAACACACGACTGTAACGGTCACGTATCTGGACGGGACGCCGTCCTCTGCAGTGGCTGCTGCAATCGTAGTTTTATAGCTAGTCTAGAACCCCTGAGGAGCCGCCCAGCCACGCCACTTCTCTGATTTCAGGAAACAATATTGTCATTTAAAAGCACTGAGGAAGGAGACATTTACGAATCACTTCAATTATGTACAGATCCAAGCCCAGGGCCCATGAGTGTCTTAAACCGATTGTTACAGACCACCACTCACCGCATGCTTCATACCCTCCTCCCCTTTGCATTCTGTGACTCCTGCATTCGTTCATTCTTCCAATACACTTATTTAAAAACATTTGTTGGTTGACTTTCTACACCCTTCCTAATACACTTTCAACAAATACGCACCAGGCACACAGAAAACAACGGTTAGACCCAGCTTATCCAGACCAATCACTTCAATCGGTCAAACTCTTTCTCAAAATTTTCCTCCCTAAATGTTCTGCAAATAGCAGTTTCACTGAACTCCCATGCCAGGATCTGAGTATGAAGCAGTGGATGAGACATAGACCCGCCTCCATGGAACCTGCAGTCAACGGAAGGAGATGAAAGGGGACGAGCCATCACGACCGTGGTGGCACCGTGAGACGAGAAGTTCGAGGTTGCACGGTGACGGAGAAACGGGTGTGACGTCGGGTTTGGGCAAAGGAACGTGAAAAGGCCTTTTTGATAAACAGGATCCCCCCGAAGAAACAAACAGCAGGCTCTATTTCCTTTCTCATTTATGAGGTCGAGGAAGAAAAATGAACCGTCCCTTTAAATGGAAGAAATGTGGCAATTTCTAATGAAAATTATGTATCGATAAATGGACAAAATTGATTAAACCCTCTTTCTCTGCTTTCTCTACCCACCCCCAAAATACACACACAATCCTCAAGTCTAAGATCTGGACGGTTTATATTGGCCGTCTTTCCTCACCAGGCTGCTTGGCAAAGCTCTTTCCCTAAGTGCTGTGTAAACTTCGCTATGTACTGACACGCTCAAGGCAGCTCAAGCATATCAACTATTAATCTTAGAATCAGTTTGCTGCAAACCAGTTATTTATTTATTGAGTATAGTGTGGATTGGGTGCACGTTTTTAAATAGTCTCTGTGAGAAGTAGGATGGGACTAAATACTATTTACACAAAACACTGGAGCCCACCCACAATATGCGTAGTAGCCCACCCCACTGCCACCCGCCCTGCGCCAAAGCAGAGCTATCAGTGTTCTCTGTGCCAGATGCTTCAGCTGTACATATTACGGGCGTTTGGTTATTGACTTCTGATTGCTTTTATCATGTTAAGGAAGGTTTTTGTTGTGATTTTTTTCCTGTCGTTTAAGTCTTTGTTTAATAATGTCAGAGAAGCAGTGAGACAGCAAAGCTGTAAAAAGCATAAACTCTGGGGTAAGTAAACACAGATTGGAACCAACCCCCGGAAAATTCCTGAGTCAGTTACTTTAGTCTCTCCCAGCTTCAGTCTCCAGCAAGTGTCAAAACAAGTGAGTGTCTGCCACGGGCGTGATAGTAACAGTGAGGTCTCCAGTTGTTCTTTGACTTGGGTTCGGGGGGTCAGAGATGAAATAGCAGATGAACCTCTTCCAAGGTGTTAAATGTGTGTTGATGGAAATCTTCCCCAGGGACTCTGGAACTTGCTATGAAACAGGTTTTGCTTTTATGGGAAATGAATTGGCTTACTCTCTGCAGCTTAGGTGAGAGATCACACACGAGTTCCTTTCAACACCCTGCTCGGATTGACTTCCCAAGTAAAAATGTTTTATCATGTTAAGGATACACACATACACACATTCACGTACTAATAATTGTAAAGTATGATGATTAATTAACAGGAATTCCAAGAATTTAAAATCCTGAGGAAATAAATACAAAAATAAGTTTCTGGCCCCAAATTTTGTGATCCCTTTATAAAATTAACATCGCAGTCATGATTGACTGGGGCTGTGTTACTGATTGACTTTATAAAATAAAGTCATTTTTGGTACATTGACTTTATAAAATTATTTCCAAGAGATCTTTCGCTCTACCTACCTCTGAACTGTTGTTTTCCCTCCCCCTCCCTCTCTCACACTTCCACAAGGACACCACTGACATGCCAGGACTCCTGGTCCTCGGTGAACGCGTTCCCAAACCCTCTACTTCTGTGGCATCAACCTGCCTTGGAACTTGAAATCCGCTGCTGTAGATGTAGCAACGGAGTAAATGCTTCCGCTATCCATTCAGCAGGTAAAGGAGGGTGCCATGTGTACGTGCTTTTACGTTAACATGGAACATCAATGTAACTTCGATATTTGCTGTTTTCTAGAATGCTTCTTACATTCTCATTCTCCGACATACTTATTCTCTGATTGTTGGTGTATTTGAATAATAGAATTTATATGCAATGACACTAAAGCCAAAAATCCAATTATTCTCTGAGAATACCCGAATAGCTAAATTTCCTTGCTCATTTGATTTAAAAGCAGTACATGAATTAGGCCCACTGTCACAGCAAAGAGTGTCCTCGCAAAGAAAATAGCCTTATAAAGTTATGAAAGAAAGGAATACACCTATCTGCTCCACTGTGGGTTGTGTCATGTTCCAATCCTTAAGACTCAGCACCAACCTGCACAGGCTATTTCCAAATCACTGATCCTTCTGGAAACACAGCCTGCTTTACAGAAAGTAGTGATAACTGCTATACAAGATATCTGAATTCCCTCCTTCCTCTCCGGGAATTCTGTGTCAGCCTCCAGCAATGAACGCAAGGACTGACGGCGCCAGGGCTTCCGGAAGAAGGCGTCCAGACGTGTTCCAGTCCCAAATCTCTACTTTGGGACTTTTAATCTCTTTTTATAAACATCGACCAATGCATTTTTCCCCTTAAACTTTGTTTCTAACTCTCCTCTGAGGGAAATGGAGATGTTTGAGTGTCCATAAACAAAAATATTTAGAGGCATCCAAGCTGTAACTGTTTCTCAAACTTGAAAAAGCACAAATATCAAGATATAACATTTTGATCTTATCCTTACAAGATCTGCTTTAACAACATATGCCTAGAATTCTACTATCAGTAATGTGACTGATGACGATGTTTAACCCAAATGGACCACAATTACATTAGCCAAGCTTCTGAAACTGTTTCAATAAAGCTGCATAAAAGACTAGCAGGCACTGCCAAATATTTATATCGCAGTCATTCCTGTAAGGAGCGCTGCTCGTTCAACGGAATTTAATTTAACAGTGTTTACCTGTGCGTGAGCCTCCGGTGACTGACGCAGACTGCGGTCTGGGGGTCTTGGGCAATGCACACTTTGTGACGACTGCATTTCATCTTTGAGCACGGATCTTTAGCTGGATCTAAAGCTAAAAAAAAAAAAAGAAAGTTGCACAGAAAATGTTAAAATAAGCTTCTGTAAAATGGACGCATCTAATGCCATCAAACACAATTTGATCAAGCCATTTACACAGCGTTTACCCATGAAGTTTTTTACATTCTTCCTCTATTGAGAGACACGTAACTCGGAGGCTACAGCTGCCGTTTAGTCTCATCCACCCTATTCAGAGGCTGATACGCACGCACCTCCAAGAACAGACAATGTGTAATCAGCACAGAAACTTTAAGAACAAAATTGTCTATAGTTGCTACTACCGTCTAAGAAGTAAAGGTGAAGAAATAAAGCTGGGGTGTGTTCCTGCAATATTTTATAACAGTAGAAAACTCTAATCCATGCTTCTGCTTTCCCCAGAGAGAGGATGGTGGGTAGAGGAACAGAATGATGTCAGCCGACATTCACGAGTCTTTGGATACTCAAGAAAAGTCTAGAGCTGTACTTGGGGGCTGGCTGAGTGCATCGCAGTGAGAACTGAGATGCTGCAGTTTCGTGTTTAGATTGTGCATCGCATTTGGACAATATTTCTTCAGACAAACCTCTGTCTTGGTGGCTGCCAGCACGAAGACTGTGTGATATGTTGACAGGTCTTTCAGTAAGAGCTTTAGTGACATGTAATTCACAAGCTATACAATTCACACATTTAAAGTTTACAATCAATGGTTTTTAGTATATTTACAATTGTAAACTTATCACCACAATTTTAGAATATTTTCATCACCATAAAAACCCAAACATATCCTCTACTTATCATCCCTAGGATTCCCCACCCCCCAACTAGAACTAGGCAAGCAGTAATCTAATTTCTGCTTCTAGAGACTTGTATATTCTGGACATTTCATATAATTGAATAAATAAAATGTGGGGTATTTTATGAATGGTTTATTTCACTTGGCACAACGCTTCTGAGGTTCAACCATGTTTTAGCACGATTGGCTACTTCATTCCTTTGTATTTGCCAGATAATATTCCATTCTATGGATATACCACATTTTATTTATCTATTCACTGGCAGACAGGCATTTTGGTTGTTTCTACCTTTTGGCTATTGTGGATAATGCTGTTATTGGTGTCCTTCATGGTTATGGTCTGTGATATTCTGTTGGGATTTATTGATGGGGGAAGGCTAGAGGGGGAGTTGACACTAATAAGGAGAAGGCCCTAAGTGGTTAGTTTGGGTACTGGCAAAATCGAGAGAAGGAAATAATGGAATACAGCAAACTGAACAAAATTCAGTGCATGAAGAAAGATGCAGTGAGAAGAATGTGCATTTGGAATACGCAGAAGTATCTGGAAGGGCCACGGTCTTTCTACTAGGCATAAAATGTGGACTTGACCTAATATTTTTTAGAACTTAAACCTACAGCAAACTCAAGTTTGTTTAAAAATCAAATTTAGCTTTATGAATGTGGTGATTTTAAGTATATTTAGTCACTAGCCTAAATAAGGTGAATATGTCTTGAAAATCAATGAATTATTAAAATATGTATGTAAACTATAAATATGCACATATATAAACACATTTTATTGTTTTAAAAATACAAAGTATATTTCTGTAAAACTCTTGAGATTTTAAATAAGCATAAGATTTAAAATAAAGAATGACACTACATATAGTTGATGAAATATTAACTAATAGACATATTATTCCATAATAAAATGATCACGACATTAAATGTATCTAGTTAGAACACAAATGTTTCAAATTTTTTCATACTAATTTTTTTATAAACAATTATTAGATTAATTATAGCTTCATGTATTTAAACATAGCTTTAAAAATTAAAATAAGCTATATTATATTCTATAAAATGTTGAATATACTTCCTTCACTATGAAAATTAAAATTACTACAACATTCTCATTATACTGTCACAGTGTAAAGCATCATTAATGAAAAAATACTCTCTTCAAACCACTGTACTTGAAAACTATGACCTCTTATTACACAACATAACAGAAAAATACACAATAACGTAGAAGGCATTAAAAATGCTTTGAGCCATTTCTAATCCTTAGACTATTTTTGATTTCTAATTATTAAAATCACTTTTAAAAATGTATTAACATTAAAAAATTCTGCCTAATAATTAAACAGTGTCATTGCTACCTAACGCTGCACTATATATACATACGTGCCATACACGCTTTTGAACGTATTTAATCTTGGACGTACTATTCTGCAAAAGGCGCGATTTCATTTTGAAATAAAACACTACCGTGCATATAAAAGTATCATGGTTAATGTAACCTAATTACAGCTTAAATGCAGACTGTTACTATTTTAGCTATTTCTTCTTTACCCAATATGATCTACATTAGGTAATTTTTGAAAGTTCCACGACACCTCTTACGTTGTTCTCTTTAAGAAGAGAAATCGGGACTCACAGACTGCTGAACAGCGGGAAGGGGATCATCAGAACGAACCTAACACGTGAAAACAGTACAAAGGGAATTTTACCTACGACTCTACGTGAACGATCAAGTAACGGAGCAGCACTGTGCACCAAGAGGTGGAAGACGCAACAGGGGAAAGTGAACGTGAAGAATCAGAGACAGAATCCACAGCGACGAAAAGGGCCACTCTGTGCACGTGATTTCAACCATCTGTATTTTTTCGTAACACTCTCCTTGTTGGCAGCTTAAAAGCTGCGAAACATCACATGCTGTAAATACAGCTGCCTAAGATTTTATTCTTGAAATCATAATGGTAACACAGCCAAACTCCTCTTGGCCGAAGCCCATGGGTTAGAATCAATCCTGTGCCTTGGAGCGCCCGGCACAGACTCCCCACCTCCCTCCGCCGCTGTCTTCCTCGGCCCCTCGTTGCCAGTTCAGCGTCGCCCGTTCCCTTCTGCCTGAGTGTCCTGACCTTTCTCTCAAGCAACCAGCGACACTATGTCGAGGAAGATTTCAGCTAGCTCATTTGAGTTTAGCGGACCATGTTCCTTTTGCACCCCAATCTCTCACAATCTTTCTGATTGACGTAAACTAACCTGGGGACCTGACAAGTAAGTGTTTTGTTTCAGAAAACGCCGTCTATGTTTTAAACAATTGCTGCATAATTTAACCTCTGGGCTTCACTGCATTTGTGATGTGGACTTTCCCTCACTCTTTTGCCAGAATACCTGTTTTTTGTCCAGAATTCCCCCAATTACTGCCAGGCTAGGATAGGCCAGGAAGCATCAGGCCCGGTTCAGCCACCGACGGCGGGAACAGCCGCTGCAGCGAGGGCGGGCGAGAGCCGGCGGGGGTCAGCAGGAAAGCTCCCTTCACGAGAAGTCCCGACGGAACGGAAGGGTAAGGACGTGCCGTGCAGACGGCAGGCCAGGGAAGCACGCCTGGGTGACAACTTCCGTTGGGAGCAGCAGACCTGGCCTTAGCACCCTCAGTCAGCGCAGGCGCCTCACGGAAGGGAAAGGCAAGCTGACCTCGCTGCGGTGCAAAAGTGGGCGTTATGCTGGTGTCGAGAACTGAAGTAAGCCTTAAGGGGGTAGGCTGAAACTCCCGATCTGCGCAAACTCGCGTCCAGATTTTAACAGTGTTTGTCCAAAAGAAGCCTGGATTTTAAAGAAGTAAAGCTTAGCAATTCTAGGCTACACTGCTCTTAAATCAGGTCGCATGTAATGTGTGATGCTGCTGAGGATGAACAGGTCACCTTAGCTCAGCCGATTCCAGAGGAAGGTTTCTTAGATACTCGACACGTATAACAGAAACTTAACTCTAGTCATGCTCATTTCGATTTTTGAAAGACCGGCGTGATACACACTAATAATCTCTCATCTGTTAGGATCACCTATAAAGAATTCGGGCCAGATGATCTCCAGAGTCACCTTCTGTTCTAAAAGTGGATTGCTGCATTCTAGTGTAGAGTTTGGCACCAGATATCCCGTGTGGGATGAGCCCTGTCCGCAGCAGATGTGGCATTTTTATTGCAAAGAATTGTAAAAATAGTTAACTAGATTACATTAAGTGGCAATTTTATGCACACGCATATATTATGTGAACACGCACACATACATACATGCAGAGGGACAGCGGACCACATGCTGGCGGAGGGGAGACACCGGAATGCGTGAGGGTTTTGGAAGATGTATGGGCGCCTTCAAGTGCGCAAAATAAAAGGAAACTCCAGTACAAGGAGACAGAATGGATAGTGAAAAAGCATAAAAAGGATGCCCCAGTCATGGACGGGCAAACCGCTCAGGACCAGTGAGATGCGAATGCTCGTGCCGCCCGTGAGCGTGGTGACGAGACACTGAGCGGGCAGGGGGGGGCTTCTTGCCTGCGGCAGCTTCATCTCGTAGGGGGCACCGCGCCGTCCTATGATTTTAGGTGGGAGAGTGGCATGACCCGGTTTTTATTGGGAATTTGGAGCCGATCTGTGATCTGAAGTACATGTGATTAAGACAGGAAAACCAGCGCAATGTTTGGGAGATAAAGAGTAGGAATTCCATCTAGGGGACTGGCGCTAAGACGGAGAGAAGGGACGCATTGTACAGACACAAAGGGCACGTATCCAAGAGGACCCGATTATTGGTCGGGCGTGAGGAGTTTTTCAGAAACAGAGGAGATGGTTATTGGTGGCACCACCAAACAGAAATAAGATATACTGGTGGCAAGGAAAAAGAAAACGTAGCAAGTTTACTTGTCTGTGTATTTATGAAATGCCTGTGGGGACATCTTGGTGGTGACACTCGGCAGTCACCAGGATATTTGGATCTAGCGTTCCCAGGAGAGGTTTGGGGGAGGATGTCCCTTTAGTGGTCACCTTAAAGAATGTAAATTATTAAAAACATTAATAGTCTTGCAATCTAGTTAGATTTTTAAGATGCTTAGTTTGATGGCATATTGTAAATAAGGTAATACAAATTGTGAAGGGTGAGAGAACATTGAATGAAGATAAATTTTAAAAATATAAATGTATTTACTTTTTCAGCTTGAGAAGTAGCAGCAGTTTATTAGTATTATAATAGCAACGTTGTTTTATATCTAAAAATGACATCTTTCCACACAAATTTGAAGGTTTAAATATCAACATTTTAAAAGTACCTAATTTTTATAAATGTAGTAGATCATAAACAATTTTAGGAAGATTGATATTCTACTGTAATGTTTTCTATGTAATTCCTGGAGCATTTTAATCCTATTATAACACAAATATATACTTCCATAGTACTTAATTTCCAGATATAAGATGATTAAGTAGTATTAGAACATTTATTGTTCCTCTTAGCAATATTTAAAAATATATTTTTAGAGGTAACTTTAGCATGAAGCCATAAAAATTGTACCATAAAAGGGTATGGTAGAGTATTTGAATATACAAATCTTACATATTTAGGGACTGTATAATGATGTTGTTACACAATCTTAACTTTTTAAGCAGGTTCTCACCCTAAAATGAATTATTAATTTAGATAAATTGTTACATTTATCTCTTTAACCAAGTAAATTTTGCTTATGTGCTGACTACTCTTGTAAAATGTCTTTTGTTCCTTTTTTCCTTTATAAAATTAATACACTTCATATCTACCTGAGAATACAAAATATGAATACATAGCCAACAACAACAGTAAGTCTTTTATTGTTGGCTTTCTAATAAACAAATAACAAGGAAAAAACAATAATAGCTTTCAGTGAATTCAGTCTCTTTGGAACACCGTGAATCTTACAAATACTATTCATAGTCCTTCCTACATTTACCCACCGAGAAGTTCAGAGTCAAACGCGAGGCATATTGTTAATAACTGCACATGCCGCGTGACACACATTTCGTGTAATGACACACTCACTGTTTCATACGTGTGCTTTATTTCTTCTTCCCCATCATTTCCTCACTTTAATCTTTGTTGATGTATATTTTAAATAAAAATCTTTTTATACTCTCCATTCATTGTTTTAAAATCCAGTTTATTTCACATTTCAGTCAGTGGCATTCAAGGTTGGGATGAACAGCTAAGGAACAGAAAAAAAAAATAACCAATTGCTATTCAAATTAATTTGGCCACTAATTATTTCGGGCTGTCCTTTAGTAATTAAAGATGAAAATCTAAAAGAAAATAATGTATGTAACCAAGAATAACAGTGAATAGAGGAAGTTGTTATATAATTTATTTAGAGTGAAGTTGCCAACTTTTAAAAATTATTGGCATTATGCAAATATGTAACTTTCCTCACACAAGCTAAAAACCTGTTTTATATATATAAAATTCAGTATGCCTTTACTTCCTGGATATTACAATATTTTATCATCAAAGTTTTGCATTGTGGCACATACATCTGCCGCTACTACCGGAAACATATAAGCAAATATGCCCTTCTCTTGAATTTCAGTTGGCAACACAGAGCATATTTAGATGAGAGAGCTCTTTAGCGCCTGGGGAATAAAAAAATCAAGAAAACGAAGCATCGGTTGGACATTTTTTTGTGATGTAAGAGCAGATGAACTGTGAAATTGAGAGTTGCATTGCAATTCTGGAAGAATTTTGGAAAAATCACATTACTAAATAGTGAAATCTAAACACACACCCACCATTCACTTGCTAAAATGTTTTTTAATTGTGGGTCAGCACATAAAATGAAGTGACAAGTAACTACAACATGATTTTTTTAGATTTTCTTAATATCTAAAAAGTTTAACCATGAAATATTAAAGTGTTTCTGTTGTTCTCACAACAGTTCATATATAACAGTTCACTATAACTCTATGCTATAAAGCTGCAGGGAGAAGCGATTTTCCAGGGAATGTTTTAAACTTGCCAGGTGTTATAATGAAAGGCTTTGCAAGTGAGCAGCATAGAAAATAGAGCTAATGTCTGATCGTTAATTAGACTTTTGACAGCCCATTTTATGGTGCTAAATGTAATTAAATGCAGCAGGTCTTTGGAGTGACTTTCTTACCTTCAAACCTCACTATAACTTTATAGTTATGCAAAACTATCCACTCTGACTCTGGTCTCCTCACTGTAAACATTAAATGTGAGGTCTACCTATTAGCAGATTCAGACGCAATTGCTGGATTAATTTATTTTGTAACAATAGGTATCAAAAATACCATGATTTTTTATTTCAATGATATTCTATCTTATAAATGTTTATTAAATGCAATTGTCCACTACTACACTGACAAATCAAAGCTAATGAAAAATCTGAATTTTATTCTACTGCTGTTCTACTCCAGTTAAAATATTGATGAAGATTGTGAGATACCATTCGCATTAGTTCTCTGTCACCCTTTTTCAATACATCATATTGTCTTCTAAATTTCTTACAGTGGTAAATACTGATAGCATTTCCTTTATAAAATGGAAAATTGATCACTATGTGTGCAAAAACCCACTATGTTTACTGGTTTCCCTTTCTAATCTATTATTTGATACATAAAGATGATAATACTGAATCCCATCATACGAATTTACATTTGGGATTTCTTTCCAGTGCTGGAACTGAACATGCCTTTGATCTGGTGTAACACAAAAAGTTTGCCTCACACGGAGTCCCGAGGAGAAGCCAGTAACGGGCAGTTCTGGCTCTGGCTCGATAAAGCTACGTCTATGGTCCCTCGACGATGTCCCCTAACTATCCTATGCCTTGATGTTTCCATCTACAAATTGAAGAAATTTGGCTATTAATTCTGAAATGTAAAATAACATATTCTATTATTTTGTGATTTATTAATAACTGACCTAGGAGGTAGCACACACACAAAAAGAAGAAATATGGTTAGAAATTCACCCTGAGTTGAAGACACGTGTACGCCACTTTGCACGCATGTGTGCTGAGTGCCGGCTTATTTCCAGGCACTCAGAAAGCACTGCACTTGGCCGTCATCGTTTGCATTTCTGTTGGTAACTACGAAGCCCCCGCGAACTCCCTTGCAGCAGGCCCTGTGGCTCTTCCGACCACCCAGGGAAGGTCTGTGGCCCACGGTGAGCAGCGGCGTTCTCAGCCCTCTGCACGGACACGGGTTCCCCCCACACAATAAGCTCCTTTGACTCTAAATTCACCACTTCCCTAAATAAAACCTATTTCTTGTTTTTGCTTTTGTTTTTGCCTATTTAAAGTAAAAATAACAATTTTCACATGAACTCTTTTTAAGAAGAACTATGAAGTCAATCCTTAAAAGACCAAAACAAAGCTTCTAGGCACAGACATGTTTCCTCTGAAAGCTGTGTCACACACTGCGACCATTGGGTAGCTTGAACACGCACACGCGTGCGCGCACACATGCACACGCTCGCACACGCATGCACACACAGGCATACACACGTGTGCGCACGCACACACATGCACACACACAGAGGCCAATGGTCCGGGTGGGGCCGCTGACAGCCAGGGAGGGGCTGGGGACAGACCTGTTCTTTATCTCGATGTCAGTGCAGGCATCTGCATTCACAAAAATATATCAAACTACATTTAAGACCATTGCATTTTATTTTATGTAAATTATACCTCAATAAAAAGGCAAATTCCTATTTTTTCCTGGATCTTTTTTCTTTGGAAAAAATCTTTTGAAATATGAGAATACCAAGGGCCTTCTCAATCAACTCTGTCAGGGCAGCAGAGCAAGTGACCAAGAACAAAACATGACAAATTCTGCCATTAAAATTTAGATACTAAAATCAGTTCTTCCCCACCAACGGTGAACGCTCTTTTAGACGGTAAATACTGCACACTGCAGATAGGTAAAATTAATTTTAAAAAAAGCAATGACAGGAAGGAAAGCACAGAACTGGATCTCACTTTGCCCACACTGCATTCAAAGGCCATTGGTGACGTCCATAGAGACTCGGCTGTAACTGCCGGGATCTGCATATCCTGAAACCGGAAGGAGGTTTTACCTACGCCCAGACGTTTAAAGCTAAGACTTTCATAAAACCAATAATAATACTGCCTAAAGTAACAAGTTTTAGAATCTAAAACTAAGAATTTTTTTAATATACATGGTAATCTTTGGAATGTATTTTATGAATTGAAACTTTTTAAATGTTTTCCAAATATTTCTTCTTTCAGGGGATGATGTTGCCTAAACAGAGCCACAGTTGCAATAGCAGTGAGCTGCCTCCGGTAGGCACGACCACAGTGACCCTGGCAGGTGAATGAGCCTTGTGGGTCTGTCTTAGCCTTCGGTTGGTCATTTCCGATTAATATTACCACTCACAAAAAGCAATCCTCCGCAGAGTCCTGGTCTGACTGTTGTGAACTGAAGCTTTTACTGACTGCCACCTACTTAGGTGTGACTACATTAAACCCAGAGGTTATCCAGGTAACCACATCAAACGAGACAGTGTTTTCTGACACTCACAGCCCTTTCAGTCAGCTTATACCTTAGACATTCTGATCTGTAATTTCCCTGGGTGCAAACGAAAACTTCTAATTGCTATTTACTAAGGGACTGCATCTTTAGCACTGTTCTACCACATTAACTGTTAGCAAATCTGGCAAGCTAATATCCCAAAGTGTCTAATTTAGAAATCTAAAGTCATTGGGAATTTTTGTTGACTAAGGTACTTATCCAAATATTCAAAATATTCAAAAAGTATTTGCAGTCACTTTCTTAGAGTTGTGAATTGACAATACAATAGGATTCAATTAGGCCTGACTAAATCATTATAGCAGAATCCAGTTTTAGAAACCACATGAAAACCTGTAGAATTACAAGATGTGCCTCCATGATATAAAATATAATGGTAGCAACAGAAACAAATGACTAAGTTAACTCTATAAGTAGTTTTTGATATTAATTACTTGAAATTTATTTTTCTGACTCAGCTATTGGAAAATGAATAGAAAATAATTAGAAAAATACCACACGATAATGAAACTGAGACATGAAATTCTAATGCACTTTAGGATTGATCACTGATGAAATAAAGTTAAAAGGATACGATATTGCCGCGTATCATTGTTCAACTTTAAAATTTATACACACACCGCTTGGAAGTGGTAATTTGCATTGCTCCAAGAAGGAGGAGCAAGACCATTTGTGGTTTTGAACTAGCAAATCTAATCATTCTGAGAAACACAGCTTGGGAAAAGTGTCTCCAGGTTCTAGTTGCACCACTGCTGTCCCCACTTAAATTATCGACAACAAGCCCGAGAGATCATAGGATTATCCCGTGGTGTGGAACAGATCTCTCTTGGCTGAGATGCAGTAGAGAAAAACTATGAAACAAAGGAAGAGTAAAATAAAAGCTTCCCATTTTATTTTCCTGTCTGGGAGTAAATGGGGGCAAACAGAGGGAGAGAAGGCAGACATGACTGCAAAGCGATGGAATCTGCGTCCCGAGCTCCCTCTCCTCGGCTCCAGCCCCGCCCCGGGCCCTGCGGAGGGGAGTGAGAGTGAATCGCAGGGCAGATGCCATCATCCGACCCCCCCCCCCACGTTTGGACCGAGACACCGGGGCCGCTGCGCAGACACACACATCTTAGCAGCCCTGGTGCCGCACTGCTCGGTGGGAAGGACCCCGGGGCTGGACTCAAGGCCCCGTCGGTTCCCGTGCGGCAGAGTCACCGGCTGGAGAGCCACCGGGCTGGCCGCGGCACCTGCTCTCCGGGGTGGGTGGTCCTGCCACCAAAGCTGATGGGGGCCGGTGGGCGGGGAGAGGCCAGGGCAGACCATGGGCAGCCTGTGCCCAGCACGCGCCCAGACAGCGCCATCTCGGGAACAGAAAAAGTAACGAGGAGGCAGCCGAGAGACTTAACGACCAGATGGGATTAAACTGAATTATTTTATTCAGTTATTATGTAATTATTGAATTAGAGTACCTGATCGTACATTTATTTTTCTTTTCTTTTCTTTTTTTTTTCCTCATAAGGGACTTATTAAGGGATTTTTCTCTTTTAGGGACTTGGGAAGACAGCAAATAATATAGACTAAAGAGATTCTATTTTTCACATATTCAAGTTCAGCTTTTTATGCTGACATCTAGTTATAACTTGTATATTGAATTGATTAATAGAAATGCAAGTAGGAAGAAACCTGATTCTTTATCTGATTCTCAGAAAGTGTCCACGGTGTAAAATTTGCTCCTTGCACCTAATATGTCCTTTTTTCAAACTAAAAATTCAGGCGGGACTGTTACTTGTTTTTACATATGAATTGTCTAGCCCCGTTTAATTACACAGTTCCGAGCGTGTCCCTGTCACATCCGTTCTCCAGTGAGGGCCCTGCTTCAGTTCTGGAGTCCTGCAGTAGGATAAGGAAAGTTCTTTTCTTCTGCCCCTCCCTCCCCCAGTGACCACCGTTTCTGCCTTCCGTAGCCGCGGGCACGGAATAAAAGAACAGGGAAAGGGCACAGACCCCCAGCACCCGCGGCAAATGTCCACGTGGCGGTGGCTGCTCTGTGGTGTGCTGCTTGGGCGTCTCTAGAGATCCCCCGCAGAGGATGCTGGCTGCGCCCCTGCACGTGGCCACTTCTCCCCTTGCTCTAGCCGACCTCGACTCCCATCGGCCTCTGAAAACCTAGCGACCCACCATCTACCTTTCAGCTGGAATCCCATCTTTCCTCCAGGAGGTGTGTTCAGTCCTGAAACTTCTCTATGTCAGTTCCTATCAGCAGAGTGCGCAGAAAACGCCAGCGTTAGCCCTGACTTTGGGGGAAGAGCTGCTCTTTCTCATGGAGCCAACTCAGTTTCATCCTGCCACAAACAGGCAGCGATTTCCACCGACTCTCACCGTTAAAATATCCAAAC
>NW_012151174.1:6237158-6255099 GCF_000956105.1 Propithecus coquereli | reverse complement strand
TCTTCCTCCACAAGGCACACCTGGCTACTGATGTTTGCCAAAACTGCGGAGAGCTGGGGTCGTTGTTAAGGTCCCAATATGCCACCATTCTTCAGCCAGCGTTAGCCCTGACTTTGGGGGAAGAGCTGCTCTTTCTCATGGAGCCAACTCAGTTTCATCCTGCCACAAACAGGCAGCGATTTCCACCGACTCTCACCGTTAAAATATCCAAACCCACGTCAACACCGGTTCTCCAGTCCCTCAGGATCAACGGGTTACAAGTCTCCCCAGCGGACCACCATGAAGACATCTGAAAGGACAAGTGGAAGGCAGCTGTCCCCGCTTCCCCAGAGGCAGAGCGAGGTCGCGCCCGCACCCAGCTCTGCGAGGCAGTGCCGGCTCTCCCAGTCAGTCTGCAGCCCCTCCTCGAAAACCCAGGGCTGAGGCTGCAAAGCGGTCCCACGATCTCCTCGCACCGTCTCAGTAAGTGGTCTGGCATTTCGATCTAGGCTTCCAGGGCACCACGGTATTGGTTTCGCCCTTTGAGGCTTCTCCCGAAAACCCTAAACCACAAGAAGAAATTTACCTAACTCTTGTTATGTACTCCAGGATAAAAAGCTAAAGTTTTCTGAAAAGTTTCAGCATTGTGGTAAAATGATGCAAACTCATGGTTTCTGTGTTTTTTCCACTTATTTACAGTTATACATAATATAGATATATATGATTTGTTATATCATTTATCTAGAATATTAAATGTGTAAAATTATATAAAGCATATAACATGTAGATATATGTTTAATATATTACTTGTTTTATACACATTGTGCATAGTTTTCTATTTTAAATGACTTGCATTTAGTTTTTCATTCTAAATTTTTGAATAGAAAAATACTAAGCAATAAATTATGTATGTTTCAATCTTTGTGCCTGTAGACATTAAAGGTATTTATTTACAGAATATTAATATGCACATTTAGGGACTTCTGAGCATCCTCCAAATGTTGTTTCTTTCTCTCTTGAACACATCATGTAATCACATTTATAAAAAATTATAACCATGAGACTGAATTCTAATTGGTGCAATGTAAAGAAAAACAACGTGCACCGATTTCAGCTGTATCCCATAAACACCCCTCATGGTGCGTGTCCACGCAGCTGTGATGGCGACCTGGGAGATCAGATGCAGAGGGCGGCAAGGCGGTGTTCGCCTGGGTCCCTGTACAAGTGATTGAGCACAAGCACCTGGCAGCCTGGAAACACCTCTGGATGTTACATAAGTGAAACTTTAATTGAGTTGAGATATTAACTTTGAGATCCTTTGCTACTACGGCCTATAATATCTCACGACACAGATATTGATATCTAGGAGTGGAGAACCCACATAAAAGAAATCATCTAAAACGTGCAGCACTGCCTTGCTGGTCAGGCAGCAGGCAGTATAAAAGTAGATACAGCAGATTGGAAAAATGGAAACCCATGTCATGCAGTAATAAAATATTTTGTAAAACAATCAGATGCCATAACTTTCAATGCAGACGGAATGCCTACCTGGCCAATCTGGGAAAATTTGGGAATAGCACTTGTAGGTTTCCAAAAAGAGTAACAACTTAAATTCAGAGTTTCTCTATTGCTATTGCTATGAGTTCAACGTATTTCCTCCGAAATTCAAGTTGAAACTTCATCTCCCTTTTGGTAGAGATGAGGTCTTTGGGAAGTTACTAAGTCATGAGGGAAAGGACCAGGGTCCCATAGTGAAGGCTTTTGGGTGGGTTCACACTCTCTCACTCTTCTGTCCCGTGAGGACACAAGGGTCGTTTGTCCCCTTGTGCCTTTCCACCTTCCACCGTGTGAGCACAGAGCAAGAAGGCCCTCACCAGAGGCTGACACCTTGGTCTTCGACTTCTCAACCTCCACGACTGTGAGAGGTAAACTCTTGTTCTTTATAAATTACCCAGCCACTGCTATTTTGTTATAGCAGCACACAGGGACTAAGATATCTATCATATCACAGTCTCCAACTTTATAAGAATATTAGAAGTAACTTTGAGATACACAGAAGAAACATTATTTTCATGTTTTGGGCAGCTTCCTAGAATTACAGCCACTGTCCCAGCAGTTACAGCAGCTGCATGGTCCAGGATGAGCCGTATCTATAAAAAGACAAGTCAAACCGCCACTGCCAGGTGGCACCGAATGGCAATCCAAGCCAAGCCAACTGTGGATGGCACAATCGATCCCATGGAGCTCCAACACCCAGACACACAGACGTGCCTAGATTGTTTCATCTCACAATAACAAAATATGGACATTTTAAGTGTTTAAGTTTTTTGGACCCCACTTATCCTGTAGTGGGAGCTTACCTTTTATAATAAAAAATAATACCTGGAGTACCATTATACTACCTCTATAAAGTAGCAGTCCATTTACTCGCCAGAGAACAGAAGGTAAACACTGCAAAAGCTCTGGGACTTGTCACAGTGGTGACGTTTCTAGGAGTTGCGTTAGCTCGGAGCCCGGGGGACGACCGCGCATCACTCTCACTCAGGTGTGCTGCTCCCACCCAGGCACTGAGCAGCTCAGAGCTGTGTGTCCAGGTGGGGCCTGGAGCAAGCGAAACACCCGCACCAGATCCACCCTGGGGTGCGGGCAGGCTGGCCACTTAACCCTCATAACCCAAGACCCTGTAAGAGAATTACAGCGCAAAACCCTGGGATTTTCACACGAGGCGAATTACTCTTTTGCTGTCAATGGTTCTATACTTGAGAAACATCCTCCAGCTGTCTCTAAGGCCTGAGCACTGGAAATCAAGCAACTGGACACCCAATTCGCCCATCACGAACTGGATGATTTCTAATGCGTAAGAACATTTCATTACGAAATACAGATTCTCTCTGTAAGAGTAATGCCACACAGTTCTGGATAACACAGATAAACCGAACGAATGGGCGAGTCGGACGCCAGGATGCAGGATCGTGTTGTTCTGCCACATTTCCCTCCACCTGCAGCTGTGGTTTCGTGCAGGGGTGACGATAAAAGTGTGGCCCAGGTTAATGGATAGGCAGGAACATGGGTAGATATGAACTACACTGCGTTATGGTCCTGTTCAGGGGGAACCCTGACATACACGATAAAGGTAAATTCTATTAGACACAGTGTGGGGCCGCGCCCCGTGATGCGCTTCATGTAGGAGAAGAGAAGATGTGAGTCACAGATGCTAACCATGGCCACAGCTGACGTGCCAGCTGGCCGATCACAGATACGGACAAGACAGATGACGGGGGCAAGAAGTCAGCGGGAGATGTGTAGATAACCCCCGGGAATATATGCAGCGTGAGTAGATTTTTTGTTGCATATAAATGCCACTGAGATGTAGCTCTCAGCCCTGTGTTAACAGTCAGGCTCTCTTTCCAGTCCCCCAAGATTCTTCCTCCAGCCTTCCCAAATTTCACCCAAGAAGGCCATGTGCACAGTGACCATGGTGACATGCGCGGAGACCATGCACAGAACATTTCTGTTGACCGAACAGCTTTCCATTCAGTCCACGTGGACTGCTGGTCTTCCTCCACAAGGCGCACCTGGCTACTGATGTTTGCCAAAACTGCTGAGAGCTGGGGTCGTTGTTAAGGTCCCAATATGCCGGCATTCTTCAGGGGACCATTTGGCTTCTTGGAACCTAAAATGCTTCTGCCTGGACAAGCTTTCACGAACTTAGAAAAAGCAAAGAACACTGTCCGGGAACGAGGGACCTACTTGCATACCTTATAGTACTTAAATGTGTACAGTGCTGGTCAACTGTATTTTGCAACCACCAATAAAGATGGCATAATCATTTATGTCTTGTGGGAATTAGGTTTGGATTACCACACCAGGTTAAAAAAAGGAAAGAAAAACCCACTGTCAAAAGTCGTTGGCAAAGAGTAAGAGGGTGGGGAGTGTATGGAATGAAGGCCAGAAGTAGGAGGCTACGGTCACTTGCAAACTTAGGCGGCAGGACAAGATGACAAGGGCGGGGACGTTAGCCTTTCTATTACAGTTCTCTGATAAATTCTTCTCCCCTGTTCTCAGCTGCCAGACATGATGGGCTCCAATTTCGGTTGTGTTGGGAGCATTCCCCACAGTGACATGTGGGGCTACCAGGACTTCATATTTTTCCCACTTGGGGAGAAGGGCAGGATAAGAGGCAAGACTGCACGCTGGGGGGCAAAGCAGGAGGTCGTGCTACGTATTCTGGCGGCAAACCCAGGACATTTCTATCCTACCCTGTGCTGTAGGTCTGACCTCTGTGAAATTTATCATCTGGCTTCTTTTCCCTCTACAGAGAGAGTGGTGGGCAAAACGAGAAAGGAGTCTAAATATGTATTTCTCCCTTTTCCCTCCCCCACTTCGTGTCTGCATGCGTCTACCTCTGCTCACGCTGTGTTTGGAGAGTATGTCTCCCGTGGTTACAATTCTCAGTGGTTCCTCGTGTCCCACCATGCGTGGGAGTGGGGACAACGTTCTCTACTGTTAGATCCTGGTGCTTCACCCTCCCTTGTTGGAGCCTTAGCCTGGCTCACACCTTTGTGCGTAACTTCCGCTCAACTCTCCTTAATTACTTATTTGCACAATCTGCTTCCTGACATTTTCTAGCTGAAAATGAAAGATCTGCTCAAAAAAAGGGGAAAAATTAAAAATTAAGAGTTCAGAAATATCTTATTAATTCCAAGTGTGGAAATTATTTTAAAATGTACTTGTTACTCACAGGTAAGAAGAATGGCTGAAATAGTTGTTCTTTTTTTTTTTAATTTCAGAGTATTATGGGGTACAAACATTTTGGTTGCATATATTGCCTTTGCACTAGTAAAGCCAGAGCTACAAGTGTTTCCATCCCCCAGATGGTGCACATGGCACCCATTAAGTGCGAATATACCCATCCCCTCCTCCCCCTCCCACCTGCCCGACAACCGATGAATGTGACTACTGTATGTGCACATAAGTGTTGATCAGTTAATACCACCTTCATGGCGAGTACCCGTGGTGCTTGTTTTTCCATTCTTCTGATACTTCACTTAGTAGAATGGGCTTCAGCTCCATCCAGGATAATACTAGAAGTGCTAGACCACCATTGTTTTTTGTGGCTGAGTAGAACTCCATGGTATACATATACCACATTTTATTAATCCATTCATGTATTGATGGGCACTTGGGTTGTTTCCACATCTTTGCAATTGTGAATTGTGCTCTTAAACATTCTAGTGCAGATGTCTTTTTCATAGAATGTCTTTTTTTCCTTTGGGTAGATGCCGAGTAGTGGGATTGCTGGATCAAATGGTAATCGTACTTGTAGCTCTTTGAGGTATCTCTATACTACTTTCCACAGAGGTTGTACTACTTTGCAAATAATAGTTTTAAAGGGTCAAATTAAATAATATATAAATTTCGTACAAATTAAAGAGTTTATAAATTTCTTCTAATACATTATATTAAATTATGTATGAAATGCCCTGAAAGTTCTTTCTAATCCAACAATCACATTTCTAGGAATAAATCCTGAAAGAATCATTGGGCAAGATGTTAACAAAAGATATAAATTTGAATTTGAGCAGATACATTAGGGTGTGTCCCAATGATCCCTTAAATAGAATTTGATACAATCTTTTTAAAAAATCACATTTATTAATATCTTATTTTACCATTTTTTCCTCTTAGGTGCTTGGAACTGTGCTTACCTATCTATGGTAGTGTTGTACACCATCACTTTCCTGGACCAATGTTGTGACCAGAAGAGGGCGTCTGGCTGTCTGAGCGGGACTTGGAAAGGAGGAGACTGGATGGCCGGGGAACGGCAGGGCGGCAGGGGGGACACCCGGATGGGCCTCCGGGAGTAGGCAGTGTGAGCAGGTAATAGATATCAAGATGCCTCCGGTGAAATCAGCCCTCTGGCCACTCTCTGACCGTTGGCAGACATGGACAATTCTTTGGCCCGAGAAGTCCTTCCTTAGATAACTCTGCCTATTTCCAGAAGGCCTCGCCCTGGCTTCAGGCTCCAAGCTCCCCACTGACCAGCAGGCCACACCTGTGAAAACTATTCATCAGTGAAAACAAGCAGGAGGCTATTTGGATGAAACTGGCAGAGTCTTAAACAGGTTGCAAGGATAAAATGTGCTACACCTGTGGCCTTAAATATACTGAAGTGTGGACAATGCCTTTTTGAAGTTTACTGTAATAGCACTTTAATATAGATTTAACTTAGAAATACTACGTATATCGGTATTAACAAAATTACTGATGTCAGTCTTGACAGAAATCCTTCTCACTATCCAGGGCTTCTCTTGTCGGTCTGGCATGCAGGGCTGTGGGAGCCGGAGGCGGGAGTGTGGGCGGCCTTCGTGACCGTCACATCGCCAGGAACTTCAGGCCAGGAGTGTGATTTCCCAAACTAGCACACGGAATGCACTGGGTATCTTCCCAAAGCATGTGTTTTTAAATTACGGTCACCTCTTTAACCCGTCTTACAGTGTTTGAATAAGACAGAACATAAACACAGTCAGGCCACACTTAGAGACGAGGATCCCTCCTGAGAAAGGCATCGCTAGGCGATCATGTCGTTGTGCAGACACAGTGTCCTTCACAGACCTGGATGGTGCCGCTTCCCGCACGCCAGGCTCCATTGCTCTGGGCTGCAGACCTGCGCCGCGCGTCACCGTGCCGAGCACTCTCGGCAGTGGCAACACGACGGCACTGGCGCATCTGGACATGGAAAAGCTGATGTGCTGCGCTCCGATGTTACGGTGGCTATGAGGTCACTGGGCAATAGGATTTTCCAGCCCCAGTATAATCCTATGGGACCACCGTTACACACATGGTCCATCGCAGCCTGGAACGGCGTCGCGTGGCGCGTGACCGTCAATCAGTCAATGCTGAGTGCACGCGGAGCTCTGTGTCAGGTGAACCAGGTGCAACCACAGGGAAGGGGAGCACACGGCTGCTCTGTCCACTGGGATGGATTTAACTCAGCGAAACTTCGTGCTGGAATTACCCACGTCGTCATGTATGTCAGACGACAGACCCACAGGAAATTCTCCGTGTTAGAAGCCTGAGCGTCTTTACTAAGGATCACACATAATACGTCAAAGTAATTCTTAAAGATAGTAACATAAGGGAGGAGAAAGCTCTGCGGTTTTCCTGCTTCCTGGAAGTTCTCTCTGAGACAGAGATGATTACTGGAGGGACGGCCTTTGCCAGGTAAAATCATCTGGACCAGGCCCCTTACGAGCCCCGACACTAGCCCTACACACATTGTAGGTGTCGCTACCCGGTAGCCACAGAAACACTAAATTCTGAAATCAGCTGTTTGCTATTGTTGAAGATAAAATAAGAAAGGATTAACATGTAAGAATTTCTATAAATTGGTAAAGTAAAAATAGCTCAGGCAATACACTATTTTACATCTAGATCCTATATGCTAAATTTAAACGAGCTATTTTTATTTGAAAATATAGAGCAAGGGATTTTGCATGTGAAGTTTGTTTTCAAGCTTTGTGGCTTTTATTTTTGAACTTGAGAAATGTCCCTTTCCAAAATGTGGCATTTAGAGGTGAGCTGAAGAGGATCAGAAAATACCTTACATGTTATGATTTGTGCAGAGTTTTCCAGCCTCCGATCGCATAATTTTCTCCCTCAGTCTCTAATCAAATCATCAAATTCCCAAATCTTTTTTCATGTTCCCTCTGCCTAGAATTTGGCCACCCCCTCACCTTGATTAATTCTGAATTATTCTTGACATTTTTTGAAATGTCATTCTCCATGGACGTCTTTGCCAACTCCTTCACCCAGAACACATCAGGTTTTCCTCTAATGCGACCTCGTGACACCCGGAACAATTCCTCATGTCACTCTTCACAACTGGGAATATTATCCACTTGTCTGATAATGTTTCTGATTAAAATGTGTCAAATTTCCATTCCATACTTGCACTTTCGTCCATTTTCCTATTAATTTTGTCAACGGCTGGCTCCTGGCTCTGGACTTTTCCTGCAGTTTAGTTCCTTTTACCATTAGGTAATGTCTCTTGCTTTGCATTTTATTTTTTATTTTTTTGCTGGCATATATAAGTCATCCTTTCATTATAAAAAATGCTGTGTTGTTTCAGGTCCTTTGTTTTAAAACATATACAGTTGACCCTTGAACAACGTGGGGGTTAGTGGGTCTGACCCCCCATGCAGTCAAAAATCTGTAGAATGTTGGCTCCCCAAAAACTCACCTGCTGACCGCCTACTGTCCCCTGGTGGCCTTACCAGGACCGCAAATAGCCATCATCACACACTTTGTGTGTTACATGCACTATATACTGCATTCTTACAATATTAAGCTAGAGAAAAGAAAATTCTATTATGAAAATCATAAGGAAGGGAAAATATTATTTACTATTTGTTAATTGAAAGTGAATCCTAAAGGTCTTCATCTTTGTCCTCTTCGTGTTGAGCAGGCTGAGGAGGAGGAGGCAGAGGAAGGCTGGGCCTGTGCGTCAAGGGTGGCGAGGGCAGGAGAAACCCGCGTAGACGTGGACCACGCGGTTCAAACCCGCGTTGCTCAAGGATCAGCCGTATCTAAGTGCTGGTTTTGTTTTCTTCAGTGTGACCACTGGGCTGCCTGCGTTTGTATCTGTCGTGATCACCGCAGATCTGGACTCCCTGTCCCCTTGTTCTATGTTTTATTCACCGTGCCCCTCTTTTTCTCGTTGCTACCTTCTCTTGCACTGGTAACGTGCTCTTTGCGCCTGTCCTTTCTCATTTTTTTTAATTGAATAAGAATTTGTATCACTTATGAATAAGTCTGCATGAGTATGATCAAAACAAAAATAATATTAGTTTAAGCAAAATTATTCTTTAAATAATTACAGTTATTTCATTATTTATAATAACAAAAGAAAAGAAAAATAAAAACGTAAGCTGTGTGGGTTGAGTACGGTGCTACAGACGTGAGTGCCTCTCATTCCGCCGTCCTGCCGTCCTGGGCACCCGGCTCGCTAGTCACAGCCCATGGGGACCTCGTGAGTTCCAGGGACGTGTAATTTTTACAAGTGACCTGTGACATTCCCAAAAGCGTTCAGTGTAGCTGGGTCATATGCCCACACTTGACCTCCAAGGATGCCGTCAGCGCAACCTTCCGTCTGGGCAGCCGTGTGCCGGCGAGCACTGGATGTTCTCGCGTCACAAGAAGGACAGGAATGGCACGAGGGCCACACGCAGTCCCCGCCACGCACAGAAAGCCACAGACATGGTCCTTCAGCAGAGGTATCTCAGACTTCACGCTGAGTCACTGCAGGTTTCTGCTAACACAGCTGAAGTCTGCATTACCTCGTCCCAGAACAACACTGGGACCTGAGCATCTTTAATCAGTCACCAACTGCCACCCACATCGAACTCATTACTGATTTCTAACATTTTGGTTCAAACGTTTTAGCCATATAAAATTGGTCTCTGGCCTTTCATTTTTAGAGTTAAAATTAATTACATTTACCACCATATACTACCAATTTCAGGTAATTTGTCCAAATTTACCACTATTTTTTGCATTTTACTCTATTCCCAGGTATTATTTTATTCTTCTTTGAAAGTATGTCTTTCAGTAGTTCTTTTAGAAGGGGTCTTCCAGTAAAAATTCTCTCTTTGTCCTTGTCATTGTCATTATTTTCCCTCGCTTTCAGATAATTTAACTTAGTGCAGAATTTTAGATTATGATTTACTTCCTTCATTGTTAAAGGTGTGCTCCATTTTCTTTCTGTATCTACTGTTAGTGGTAAGATAATTTGCTGCAGATATAATTGTCTTGCCTTTGAGATAATCAGTCTTTGCTCTCTGGCATGTTTATGATTTTTTTCTTTATACTTTCTATCCTTCAATATGATGTAGGTGTGAATTTTTTCAATCTTCCATGCTTTCATGACAATTTCTGCACATATATTTTACATGGTACTTTTGTTCCCACCCCAGCCCCCAAACTGAAACTGCCCAGATACGTGACACTTTTAGTATGGAAAATTTTTGGTGATCATATTTTTAAATATTGTCACTTTATTTCCATTTTTTGCTTAATCTCAACTTCTGGAAATCCTGTTAGATGTATGCTGATTTAACTATTTTTCCCTAACACTAAACTGATTCTTTGTATTTGATTTCATTTCTTTCCATCTCTGTCTTCCTATCTCAGTGCTTCAATATCATGTATGAGTATCACAATACCATATCTTAGAGGTTCCTATTTTTGTTTTTATGGTTATTTAATTAATTAATTAACTAATTTTTTGAGACGGTCTTGCTCTGTCTCTCAGGCTGGAGTGCAGAGGCAGGATCACAGCTCACTGCAGCCTCGAACTCCTGGGCTGAAGTGAGCCTCCTGCATCAGTCTCCTGAGTAGCTGGGACCACAGGCGTGGGTCACTAAGCATAGCTAATTAAAAAAAATTTTTTTGTAGAGATGGGGTTCTGTCTGTGTTACCCGGGCTGGTCTCAAACTCCTGGCCCCAAGCAATCCTCCCACCTTGGCCTCCCAAAGAGCTGGGATTACAGGCGTGAGCCACTCTGCCTGGCCCTTAGTGTTACTTTAATAACTCTGTCTATCTACCTATTGATCCATTACTCATTGAGAAACAGAGATACTGGAAGGTCGGGGAGAGAGCGAGACAGATGCGTTGATTTCTA
Source organism: Propithecus coquereli (assembly GCF_000956105.1). Classification (NCBI taxonomy): domain Eukaryota; kingdom Metazoa; phylum Chordata; class Mammalia; order Primates; family Indriidae; genus Propithecus; species Propithecus coquereli. The sequence goes on along the minus strand of NW_012151174.1, from coordinate 6,244,439 downwards.
TTTAGGTTCTCTAATTAAATCCTTTTCATATATAACGAATCTCATTTCATTTCTATTTCCTTTTGATGAATCTTTTCTTGTTCTCTTTAATGCATATTATCCTTATTATCTTTCTGAGCATGAATGCTATTTTATATTAATAATAAGTTCAGATTACCATATTTTGTTCACATTGCTTGTGGAGAATTTATTTCTTAGTAATTGACTTTGTTTCTTGGCTGCAAAGCACAGGTTAATCTTAGCTGGTCTGGACTGACTCCTTGTTTATCTCAAGGTATTGACTGTTGGCCAACAGAACAAAATGTATTAACTAAAGGCAAGAAAATGACATTCTGTAGCAACGGGTCTGAGTTTTTTGGAGGGTGTGATATATGAGCCTGTCAACATTACTTAGCTAAAATAATTCGATCTGTGATTTGTACCCAGTTTGTGAGGACTGGCTCATTTTGGTGCTTAAAGCACGAACGTGTGATTTTAACGTGCCTGCGCGAACAGCCCCAGTAAGAGCGCCCACCACCAGCCTCTGCAGTGGATAGCACAATTCCTGCTCCTCACCCTCAGCAGGAGGAACGCTACTCTAACCCCTGTTTTCAAACAGTAACCCTAGTTCTAAGTTCCTTGCAAAGATATTTTTAATTCCTGTTTCCCCAACAAGCTGAACTCTGGGCCCCTCTGTGTGAGTCGGGCCTGAGTCCGGCAGCCCACAGCCCAGCCAGGCCCGCGGCTCCGTTTCTCCTCCAGGAGGGGTTCGTCACGTGCTGAGGAAACCACATCATCTGCTTCTCTCTCTTCATATTTTACTCGTATCACATTAAATTTAAAAAGTAAACCACCAAAAATTAATTTGAGTTTAATCTTCACCTCAATGTTCAGATAAATTCATATTTTTATACACAGATTAATAGCATCTAATGAATAAAAATCTGGCCTTCTGTTGATTTTTTAATCTATATTGAATCCTACTCTGTTGAAGGTATTATACTACCTCTATTAGAGGTATGAAAAAACAAGATAACGGAATAAACGTGTTTATTATAGTCTAAATATATATTAATAAATCGTTTTAGCATATGAGCCAAAGGGATATACACATTTGCTGAATAGAAAGAGTATAAATCTACTTGATATTATTAATTATCTTCTGTAAATACAAATATCCCTCCACTTGACTAACATACTTCATCCCTAACAATACAAGGTGATAAAAACCGCAGCTGCCGTGATCAAAGCATTTAAGAACACATCCCACTATCAACACTACAGTGACGGACGGCTCACTCATTAGCAAACCCGCACAGCGCGCAGCGGAAGTGGCAGAGGAGAGTAAGACGCGTTTAGTTTATGCAGCTGCAGGTTTGCTCTGAGGACGTCTGCTCACCTCCAGTGGATCACAGAACTGAGCAAAGAAAAACCAGAGGCAGAGAGGGCTGGGTCTTAAGTAGAATATTATTACACAGAAAGGGAGAAAAGAGAAAAAAATAAAAACCGGCATTTATTCACCTGCCACCAACACTTCCCTCTCCTCGTTGCAGCTCCTTTCTTTTCCTTTGGGGACCTGCCCTGCTCGTGTCACTGTGGTTCTATCCCAACGGCAGAAATGAAACCACCTCAGTCATAAAGGGAATATGTGACCTGAATTCTGCCAATCAGATTCAGTTCTTCGGGATTTTGTATCCGGACCTCGTATAGAGGGAGCGAGATTAGCTATTCCTTTATTTGAAATATTGAGTCCCTTCAGTCCTTCCTGTTTGCTAAACCTAGCCAGGGCTGGCTTATTGGCTTGCACTAAAAAGCCAAAATTTGTATAAGTTTAGAAAGAGCAATTGCTGCATTACTTCAATCAATTAATACAGAATATGAATGAAGAAGAGGAAGAGGCTAAAATATACTCCAAATTCACAAGCCAAAGAAATCAAAAAAGCAAATACTATTAAGTAAAATTATGATTGTAGGGCAAAGTTTTGTTTTGGGAGATGGGCAGTAGATGAAGCAAAGATAAAGTGTCCAATTTTTACACATGATTTAGTGCATTAATATGAAGACATTCAGTTAATTATATTAATATTTCATTAATATAAAAATGTTATCAGAGGTCTAGAGGCAAAAACAGAGGTGGTAAGATTTCTAGGCATAGCAAACCGGGTATCAGGAAGAAATCGGAACAGGAAACTGTGCACTGAAGCCTGGAGGCTGCCTGCTCGTGGCGAAGATGGTACACAGGTTCACGACTTCCAGCCAGAAATCAACTAGCTGCACAGATCACAACAGCATGGAATTTTGGCTTCTTCATCAGCAACACTGCATAATGATCTGTGCAATTCCCAAGACCATACAAAGTATCTTGTATCGCCCTCAGCTGATACTACATGTTCAGGCAACACTGCTAACTGATTGCCGAGACCTTAGTATGTAGAACGTACATGTGTGTTTATGGCTAAAATATCCAAGCTTTAGAAAGAAAGAAAATCCTTCATTCTACTAATATATAATTTTGATTTTATTAATTTTCCTAGGGAAAAAAGGCTTAGAAGAAAATTCCTCAACTTAAATGACATTGTGATGAATACTTATTCCGTATCCAATTTTAAAAATTATAAGTTGCATTTCTAATTAGGTCCTGGAAAACACTAAAGAGCTCAATTGTCATTGCCTCTTAGGATGCTAACGAGGCAACGAGGGATGGTTATTTTGTTATTTGGGGCTGATTTGGATTCATCCCCTCTAGTTTCCTGTAGAAACTGCTACATGCGGACTTGAACTCTTCAATGGCAGCTGATGGCTCTGTGTCTGCTGAGCAGATATTCAGCAGGGCTGCCATTGCTGCCACTGTGGTTTAGTCCAGGTCAGAGCCACTGGCAGGATACAGTAGTCAAAATACCACGGTATCATGACATCATCATTATAATAAACATTACTACTAATTTAGGATAGACAATCAAGAGTGTCAAAGATTATTATATGACTTTTTAAAACTAAGAAGGATTCTTGCCTAGTGCTAAAGTAAGTTACCATTGGGCATTTGTAAGGGCTTATATTTTTAAATAAATACTCAAGGTAACATCATGTGTGGGGAAAAAAAGCAATTTATATGTTGTTCTTAAAATAATAAGTCAAGAAGTTATATTTACCAAATAATATATGCTATTAGTCATTATCATTACTGTTATTATTAAGGGTTTCCTATGGGCTGGGTAAAGTTCTCAGGGCTTGATCTATCTTATTTAGTTACCACACCAGGCTACGAGGGGAGAATTTGTCCCTATCTGCAGATAGGACAGTGAAAGTTACATTGAGTGGACAGAAACAAACCCTGAATAACTGAAATAACCACACTGAGTGAACACGTGGCATGGGGGTCCACGTGCCCCCTTCCAGGGAGAGCCTCAGAACCATTCTCAACACAGCACCGCAGTAGTACCAAACACGTGAATTAGGATGCTAGAGGAATAGCCATTGTGCCTAGCTGAGTTCTTTTATTTTTTGTAGAGACAGGGTTTTTCTATGTTGCCTGGGCTGGGCTTGAACTCCTGGCCTCAAGTGATCCTTCCACCTCGGCCTCCCTAAGTGCTGGGATTATAAGCTTGAGCCACCACATTTGGCCTCAGTAAACTGTCTTAATTCTCCTTAAATTTACTAGATTAAGGCTGTCCTCTATAAAATTATTATAAGCTCTTTGTTTTCTTCTGATAATTGCATGTCAAATTCATCAGCTGTGTAATCTCATTAAAAATTTCTCTCTAAATAAATTGGTAAATTTATTAGATACTACTGGACTTCAGAATTCCCTTCTATGCCACAGAAATTCCACATAAGATAAATATTACCAGCAGTAGCCACTATCTTCTTTCTGAAATGTCTTATAATTTAGGGATAACTTTCACAAAGAATCTGAATACTGGAACTAAAAAATTTCCAAATTCTCAAAGCCCTCAGAATTCTTACGAATTCTATAAAGCTGTTTAAGTGTAGCCAACCAGGAATAGGTGAAAAAATAATTTATGATATATATAAAAAATATTTATTAATTTTTCATGTGCAAAAAATCATTCTCAAACAAGGTATTGGACTTAGCAATTAGAGATAAGATGGGAATCCATATCCCCAAGCTTTATCAAAAAAAAAAAAGAAAAGAGAGAAAGAAAGAAGAAAGAAACTGTTGAATAACGAAGGAATTATCCTGGGCATGGGAGAGACATGGCGGATAAGGGTCATCCCCGCATTTCTCAGCACGAGATACCGAGTGTCTTTGCTTAATGGAAAGACAGAGATAAGGTTTGCAAGCGCAGTTTGGTGCTGACTTGACCATCTAATTAAAAACAAGGCTGCAGTGTGGAACCTAACCTGGCAGCACGGGAATGACTCAGTTTTTATCAGCTCAGCAAGACTTAAGTCATGTTCTGTGATTAGAACTGTAGCTCTTAAATGTGTATTGTCAATAGCCAACTTTTCAATAAGGATAAAATACGGCCAACAAGATCTCTATCTGGTGAAAATTTCAATTTGACTTAAACCAGCAATGCCCTGGCTAGAAAAATCACTGGTGTTCGATACATCTGCATACAAAGCAAGGTTGAATGCGTTTGAAAGGACATAGGTGTTTTAAACAAATCGACAGTAATGTAGTTTTCAGGGGAAATGAGAAGGGCAGGGTATTCAAATAAAAAAGTAATTTATCTCCACATAGAATATCTAAATCTTGAGACTCTTCATATATTAAGCAAATATTTTCTCAACAAATACATTTGTGCTTAAGTATCTTCTTAAAAATGGATTAGCTGTCACGTTAACAAGCACCCATTATAAAATACACTGTTTTCAAAAATTACTTTAAAACCTTACAGGAACCCACTCAGTGTAGGTGTGAAACAACCAAACATCCAGACAACGAGTGGAAAGTAAGGGAGGGGCTCTGTGAACCCAACACTTAGGTCAAGTCCAAACAGATGGAAAATGCAAACTGGGGCAAAGTCTTGGAGATGAAGGTCACAGAAAAAATTGCCATTTACTCTACAGTCTGAGTAACTCACAGACGTAGCAGCGTCTTCCCGCTGTTCGCACGTTTTGCTTTACGCCTTCCAGTGTTTCTACGTGATTATCCTAACACCTCACTTGGACAGAAGGTCTATCCTGAAAGTGGGGCAAGTTTAAGACTCATGATAAGCAGATGAAACAATGTAACACGGGATTAAAACAAACCTGTTGCAGGGCCGCACACTGGAACCTCGCCTGCCAGCTCGCCCAGCAGAAGTCCCCACGAGACCCACCCTTCCTTGGGCAGAAAGAAATCAAAGAGCTCCAGCTGACACTCTCAGGTGGATTAATCGTGGGCCACCCCTTCTGCAAGGCCACCTGGGGTCACGTTGCTCACATGGGTTCAGGCTGCCGTCTAACCCCGAAAGTCAGTCTCTAATTTCTATAGTCCTGGAACTAGTTCTCCACTTTTTTCCCTGCCAGAATCCTGCCTCCGGAACTCGACCTGGCTTCGTTTAGTCAAATGCTCCTCTCACCCTGAAGGACGAGACGTCCCGTCTGTGAACACCAGCACACTGGCCGGAGAGACCTGCCGACTCGCCTGCCTACTCTCAGCAGCTCTGCAGAACACTGTTTCCTGATTGCCACAACCCCAGATCGCTCCGTGTAAGCAGCCAACTTACCTCTACCTTAATGACTCTCACTCCCTCCTCCCTTAGAAGAATCGAATTCTTTTCCATGGCTTAAATATAATTAAATATAAAAATTATGTTTGAACTTCGGCTAAATGCAGCTTCCAATAATTCTCTTTTACCTTCATATTTTAAATTTTTATGGAAGACCATATAACCTATCTTGCTGAAAAAATATTTAAATGAAAATCTACCTAGTGATGTAGTTACCCATTATAGAAGATGGTATTTCTAATAAGACACGCAAATTACCTCAACTACTTGAGTTCCTGTTTAGTATTTTTATGATACGTAAAGATGTATTTCCCTGGACATTTGACATGCATCATTTGGCTTCACGGTGGCCCTGATCTGCTTGTCTTCTCTGTCCTAAATTAAGTGAAAAGCACCCAAAGTTTGAGAGTTTCTTCTCCTTCAGGCATGACACTTGTCTTCTTTGACCTTATTTCTTTATTTATATCTCTACTGCAGTCTTGTGCCTAATCACACTTTCAACCAAAAATAACTTTTAGTCCTATTTTAAGCCAGGTACAGGCGGAATGCAAGAAACTGCTTTATGATATTCTTGCTGACAGTGACTTGGGGTCCTTTTAGATTGTTATTTAGTGGCTGTCGAATGAAAGACTAATGGTAGAGTAGCTAATGCCTGCAAAATACGGTGTCCTTCGAAATATCATAACTTTTAAATAGAATAATCTAGTCCTAAATCGTATTTGCCTTTTTATTCTTCTCTGCTGACTGTGACCCACTGCAATGAAAATATACGACTAAAGGCTAAGCAAAGGTATAACACCACATTGTTTGTATTATTCTATACCCTAATAACAGTCAATATGACTCTTAGATACTTATGGTTTTCAAATTTTTAAACATTTGGAAGGATTAAAGAGATGGATGCCCTGTAACCCTGTTATGCCGACAGCACAAGAATATTTTGGGAGACGCATATTGCTTGAGTATTTTGTAATTTTTGTTTCAGAGACACATTGAATGTTTGTTTCTCCCTGAGTGAGATTTTTGGGTCTAGTTCCCTATTTTATTCTTACTGCCTGAAAAATCTTGACCTTTATCAAGTGGTAATGTAGGCTGAAAACTTAGAAGTATAAATTATGCATTTTTTATATTTTTGAGACAGAGTTGCGCTCTTTCGCCCCAGGCAGACTGCAGCGGCATGATCATAGCTCACTCCAACCTCACACTCCTGGGCTCAAGGGATCCTCCTGCCTCAGCCTCCCAACTACCTGGGACTACAGGTGTGTGCCACCATGCCCGGCTAATTTTTTCTATTTTAGTATAGACAGGGCCTCACTCTTGCTCAGGCTGGTCTCGAACTCCTGACTAAGAGTGATCCTCTCAGCTCCCAGAGTGCTACACGCCCTCACCCGGCCAATTATGCATCGTTTTACAAATGCAATGAGGGTTGAGAATATGAGACGGTTGCTGCTTAGCGCCCTCCTCACCGAGGCAACGCTGCCACCCTCAGAGCAGGGAAGAAAGTAGGAATATTTGCTTGTTCCTCATGTAAACTATCCAGAGCAAAGAGTAACAGTGTCCCTATGCACATTTCTTTAAGGGTTTCTTAAATCTCTCGAGGCTTCTGCGACGTGACTCGCTGCGC
>NW_012151174.1:6227705-6229202 GCF_000956105.1 Propithecus coquereli | reverse complement strand
GAGAAGCCTGATGGGTTTGATTAAATGATTTGTATATGAATGAAAACTGTTGGCAGGATGAAGTGTCATAACATGTCCATATTTATATTCAAAGATGTAATTATTAGCTTTGCATGCCATTCGAAGGACTTGTCGAACTCTAGGAAGATAAAACTTAGGGTCTAAAAGGGACCTCAGAAATAATTCTCTGCAAACCCCTTTTTAGAGAGCAGAAACGAGAAGCCTGATGGGTTTGATTAAATGATTTGTACAAGGTTACAATGAGTGGGAAGAATTCAGTTCTTTTTCTAACATCTTCCTCACAAGGGCTAACTTGAAGGTGAAATGAAGGTCACTGGCACGAATGCTGACCCCGGTCTGATTCATAGGTAGCATGTGTGAGTGACGTCTCAGAATTTGGAATTGTATCACACAGATTTGAATTCTGGTCTTACTCTGAATAGCGGGGGATCATGAGCAAATTGCCTTCCCTCAGTGGACATCAATGCTCCTCTTCTTTGTAATAAGAACAATAAAAAGAAAAAAAAATGGGAACAAAATAAAAGCAACATAAATGGAAGTTTGCGTGAGGCTTGAGTGAGATAGTATCTAAATGTTCACAGTATGTAGTAAGTGTTAAACAAGTGACAGCTAATATTATTAATGTTTAGACTCGAAAATTATTCTTTAACAACAAACCATTATTATTAAACTGTTAATAATCGAAGGCTACATGATATCTTGGAAACACACAGGACTAGTACCTAGAAAATCTGAAATCTAATCTCAGTTCATTTATCAACACTCGTGTGACCTGACACATCAGAACCTAAATTTATTCCCAGTTTCTTTATGTGTCAGAGGTAGCAACAGTCTCACTCCCCTGCTAACTTGGAAAGATTTTTTTGTGAGGGTTAAATGAAACAATGCATATGAAAAGTCCTATGAAAATGCTCTAAAAAGGAGAAAAATTACTGCCAGTAAAGAAATGAGTCTAAGTTTCGGTGTTCCATTATGCTGTAGAGCGGCTATAGCAAACAACAATGTGGTGTATATTTCAAGATAGCTAGAATAGAAGATTTTGTATATTGTCACCACAGATAAATGGTAAATGCTTAAAGTGATGGATATGATATTTACCCTAATGTGATTATTATACTATGTATACAAGCATTAAAACATCACATTGTACCCCAATAATTTAAGTACATATACATTATGTGTTAGTTATAAATAAAAAAAGAAATACCTAAATGTAAATTATAAATTAACTATAATTGAACATAACTACTTAATAATAGGCATTGCATTAAACAGACAAATTCAACTGCTTGTCTTTGAATGGGATAAAAGCATATTTAAAATTCCATTATTCTACCTATTAGACTTTTATTTAGTCCTTTAATTAGATACGTCAAGTGTAGAAATAAATATCCCAAAATAGCTTAGGGTTCCTCACCATTAGGTATTACGTGAGCCGTAAGTTTTTTGTAGATGTGCTTTCTCAAGTTGAGGAAG
>NW_012151174.1:6223581-6227655 GCF_000956105.1 Propithecus coquereli | reverse complement strand
TCTCCTTCAGGCATGACACTTGTCTTCTTTGACCTTATTTCTTTATTTATATCTCTACTGCAGTCTTGTGCCTAATCACACTTTCAACCAAAAATAACTTTTAGTCCTATTTTAAGCCAGGTACAGGCGGAATGCAAGAAACTGCTTTATGATATTCTTGCTGACAGTGACTTGGGGTCCTTTTAGATTGTTATTTAGTGGCTGTCGAATGAAAGACTAATGGTAGAGTAGCTAATGCCTGCAAAATACGGTGTCCTTCGAAATATCATAACTTTTAAATAGAATGATCTAGTCCTAAATCGTATTTGCCTTTTTATTCTTCTCTGCTGACTGTGACCCACTGCAATGAAAATATACGACTAAAGGCTAAGCAAAGGTATAACACCACATTGTTTGTATTATTCTATACCCTAATAACAGTCAATATGACTCTTAGATACTTATGGTTTTCAAATTTTTAAACATTTGGAAGGATTAAAGAGATGGATGCCCTGTAACCCTGTTATGCCGACAGCACAAGAATATTTTGGGAGACGCATATTGCTTGAGTATTTTGTAATTTTTGTTTCAGAGACACATTGAATGTTTGTTTCTCCCTGAGTGAGATTTTTGGGTCTAGTTCCCTATTTTATTCTTACTGCCTGAAAAATCTTGACCTTTATCAAGTGGTAATGTAGGCTGAAAACTTAGAAGTATAAATTATGCATTTTTTATATTTTTGAGACAGAGTTGCGCTCTTTCGCCCCAGGCAGACTGCAGCGGCATGATCATAGCTCACTCCAACCTCACACTCCTGGGCTCAAGGGATCCTCCTGCCTCAGCCTCCCAACTACCTGGGACTACAGGTGTGTGCCACCATGCCCGGCTAATTTTTTCTATTTTAGTATAGACAGGGCCTCACTCTTGCTCAGGCTGGTCTCGAACTCCTGACTAAGAGCGATCCTCTCAGCTCCCAGAGTGCTACACGCCCTCACCCGGCCAATTATGCATCGTTTTACAAATGCAATGAGGGTTGAGAATGTGAGACGGTTGCTGCTTAGCGCCCTCCTCACCGAGGCAACGCTGCCACCCTCAGAGCAGGGAAGAAAGTAGGAATATTTGCTTGTTCCTCATGTAAACTATCCAGAGCAAAGAGTAACAGTGTCCCTATGCACATTTCTTTAAGGGTTTCTTAAATCTCTCGAGGCTTCTGCGACGTGACTCGCTGCGCTGAGAGTCGGGGCCCTGCCCGCGCCCTGCGCACGCAGGCGAGCCCGGCCAGTGCTGCCCTCTCCTTCCTTGCTGGGCCGGACGGAAGAGAGACAAAGTCCCTAGAGACAACGTGTCACCCACGACAACTGACTCAAGCCACTTAAGAAGTGGCTTTGACCTTTGAGGGAAATCTGGTTCATACCAACTATGTAATTTGACATAACTTAGTTATATGAACCATTTTCCTGAACCTGTGTCCAGACCTAACTAGATAAAGTGAAATTCTAGTGTTTAAGAAGGCCACAGACTTTAGGTCTTTACCTTTCACTTCTGTTTTTGTCTTTAAGCTGCCGCTATGATGAGGAAACCAGTCACAGGAATGCAAAGCTTTGGGGAAAACGCAATTCTATATGGGATCGACACACGGAATTTTCAAGAGAAAGGACAATTACACAGCAGGTCCCCCAGCACCAGCTGCAGCAGACTCTGAGCCCCCCGACCGCAGCCGCTGCGACCCTGGGACGAAGCGAGGGGCGCCGGCCGCTCACACAGGGGCCAGGAACCCGCCCTGCCCCACCTCAGCTCCCGCGACCGTAACAATCTCGGGATTGCTGACGACTCCGTTTCACACAGTTGGGACACTTTCCACTGGACACGAGAGAAACCGACTGAACCTGGCTTCCCAAAGAAAGGAAAGTGAAGGGAATCCATAATCCCAGCTCCCTCCAGACACGGCTACACGCAGGGCACGCACTCGGAATTCAGGATTAGGCCGCTCTCCTCCTCTCCACGCTGCACTGCCCCGGTGCTCTCGTGAAGGCGGCTTTGACTGTCGCCAGGTTTATATCCTATTTTCTGGCTACACCTGAAAAAACAGAGCTCCCCTGCCCATTGCGGAATCTGTCTGCTCTGGTTTGGGTCACGTTTCTCCTCTCGAGACCACTGCCGAGAACAGGCCAGGGGGCTCTAAGGACCTGGTCACAGGACCCCTCCCAGGCTGGGGGTGACACCCACCCATGGAGACGCCGTGACCCAAGAGTGGGATGTGGTGTGAGCTTTTCTCCAGAGAAAATCAGGGTGAGGGAGCCAGAAAAACAGATGCGCTTAAGTAAAAACATTCATCCCACACACATGTACTTTTTACATAAAATCCTATAAAATTAAAGACTCACGCATTAAAAGTTACCGTTAGTATTTACTATCTTTAATATTTAGATTAAAGGTAGGCATTAGTCCATGCTTATTTCTATATCACCTCTTGTGTGCATGTGATGGAATTTGGCTAGCAATTATAGGAATTATTTGAGCATTATTTTAACAAGAATGACTTTATTCGTTTCCTAGGGCTGCCGTAACACGGTATCTATCGCAAACTGGGTGGCTCGAAGAAAACGCACTTACTCTCTCACGTTTGAAGAGGCTCGAAGTCTGAAACGAAGGTTCCAGCAGAGTCGGTCCCTTCGTGAGGGCCCAGGGGACGTTCTGCTCCATCCTTCTCCCCCAGCGCCCGGTAGCTGTCATCAGTGCTTCGTGTGCCCCGGCTTGCGTTGGCTTAACTGCAGTCTCCACCACATCGCGACACGGCCTGGTCCTCGAGTGCCCGTCTGTGTCTGTTCCGCTCTTGCGTGGACACCAGTCGTGCTGGATTAGGGCCCAGCTGATGACGCCGTCATAACTTGATTATTTCTGTGATGAACTTATTTTCAATTAAGGTCACAATCAAAGGTACGAGGGTCAGGACTTCAATATATTTTTTTGGAGGGGAAATAATTCAATCCAAAACACTGACCCTTACCTTAAAAGAGATGATAGTACCTAAAATCTAATAATTAGAGTCTAATTAATGCAAAAAGTTTATTTCTATAATTAACATCCATGAGATTATATATGTGCATGTGTATACGTACAGCATTAATCTCTATTTTCTTCTTCGTAATATTTTCAATCTGAGTGGAGGATAGAATTGCATGCACAGCCTCCTACGTCCATTTACTGAAAATCGGTGCTCAAAGGTTACACTGTATGGAGTGCCAAAGTTAAGTGGAAATTAAGAATTCTTTACAGTTTAGATTAAAAAGTTTTATGTATATTTTAAATGTATTTGGAAAAACATTTTTTAAATGTGTGAATAGTACATCCACACGCCACACAGAGTTGTATCATCTGTTAGGACCTCTTGCGGCTGCATGAGGTCCGGGACATCCCCCTCCTCCCCTCCCGCTACCTCCTTCTTATCTCGCTCTTAGACATCCTTTAGGGTTTAAGTTAAGTGTTAATCTGAAAACATTACCTTTGGCCTCAGGTTAATTATTTTTTCCAGTTTTGCTGAGTTAATAAGTAGGAGAACCCAGACTCAAATCTAGTATTATCTGATTCCAAAGCCTACAAGATTTCCCAAAGTTGTGCTGCCTCCTTTCCTGCATTAAAGGTCACTTAAAAATTTTAAATATCTTGTCTCCTATCTTGTATTAAAATTCATTTTAGTTTCTAAATGTTCTGGCCTTAACTGGAAACACAAGCATCCCCTGCGGTAAGGCGGCAGCGGCCCATCTTGACTGTGGTGGTGAAAATGCGGGTGGTTATTCGGAATGTGGTGTGGGGGGGGCACCGCACTCACTGATAAATGACATGAGTTCTGGGTCTAGAGGTGTCACTTAATATAAATGACTAGCGTGACAGGTATTTAACATGACTTTGGGCAAATCCCTTACCTTTCTGGTTAAGTGACTGTGAAGTTAGGGAGAGTGAGCCCCATTCTTCCAATCATATATATATAGTTAGCATTAAATTAGTATTTATGAGAAATGGCAAAATATTATAAACAGAATGCTTATTAACTGATATTTAGCTGGCCATATATATGAATGATAATGTGCTTAAAAA
>NW_012151174.1:6217990-6221821 GCF_000956105.1 Propithecus coquereli | reverse complement strand
TTTCTTCTATCTTCTAAAAGAGATGGCAGAGAATTGGTATAATTTCTCTTTAAATATTTGTTTGAATTCACCAGTGACTCCAACTGAGTTTGGTGCTTTCTGTTCTGGCAGGTTATTGACTGCTGATTCAATTTCTTTAATAGATACAGCCTATTAAAATTTCCTGTTTCATCTTGTGTGTGTTTCAGCGGATTATGGCTTTCAAGCAGTTGGTCCATTTCATCTGAGTTATCAAATGTGTGTGTGGGTACATTGCTTTTGTTTATAATATTCCTTTATTATCCTTTTAATGTCCACGGAATATGTAGTTATATTGTCTCTTTTACTCCTGACATTACCAATTTCTGTCTTCTCTCTTTTGTTCTCAGTAACCTACCTAGAAGCAGGTCAAGTTTGATGATCTTTTCAAAGAAACAGTTTTTGGTTTTGTTGTCTGTCACCACTGATTTCCTTTTTTAAAAATTTAATTTATTTCTGCTCTAATTGTTATTATTTCTTTTCTTCTTACTTTGTATTTAATTTGCTTTTCATTTTCTAGTTTACTACAATAAAAGCTTCTTGTAGAAGATTGATTTGAGATTTTTCTTCTTTTCTAATATACACATTCAGTGCTAGAAAATTCCCTGTAAGTACTGCTTTTACTGCGTGCCACAATGCTTGATAAGTTGTGTTTTAAATTCCATTTAATTCAAAACATTTTAAAATTTCTCTTGATATTTTCTCTTTGACATACGGTATTTAGAAATGTGTTGCTTAATCTCCAAATAGTTTGGAATTTTCCAGCTATCCTTCTGTTATTGATTCCACGTTTAATTCCATTGTGGTCAGAGAGTAGATGTTATATGATTTTTATTCTTTTAAATTTATTCAGCTGCATTTCATCTCACAGTGTGTGGCCTGTAGTGGTGAATGTTCCACGTGAGTTTGAGAAGAATGTTTACTCTGCTGTTGGTGGATGAAGAAGTTGACAATTATCGATTATTAATAGACCCAACTGAATGGTGATGCCGTTGAGTTCAACCATGTTCTTACCTGTTTTCCGCCTGTTGGATGGTCCATTTCTGATGGAGGGATGTTGTCTCCAAGGGTGACAGTGGATTCATCTATTTCTCATTGCAGTCATCTCAGTTTTTGCCTCACATACCTAGTTGCTCTCCCGTTAGGCACACAGCAGGTGAGGACTGCCATCTTTTTGGAGAATTTGCCCTTTTATCCTCATGTAATGCCCCTCTCCATCCCTGCTGTTTCTGAAATTCACAGAGCTACTCCCGCTTTCTTTTCATTAGTGTCAGCCTGGCACGTATCCAGCACTCGCTTTCAATCCATATATGTCTTTATATTTAAAGTAGGCTTCTTGTAGACACATAGTTCCATCTTGGTTTTGATCCACTCCAAACATTAACTGGTGTGTTTAGACCACTGACTTTTGCAGTGATCACTGATATTGCTGGAATGATACCTACCATATTTGTTACTGTTTACTTTTATTGTTCTTGTTGTTTTGTTTCTATTTTATCTTTCTGTCTTTTCTGGTTCTAACTGAGCGTTTTATATATTTTTTTCTCCGTTTTTAGCATATTAATTATAGTTCTTTTTTAGACTTCTTAAAGTAGTCTCCCTAGAGTTTATGACATATATTTATAACTTGCCCATGTCCAGTTTTAAATAATACTATACCACTTTACGGGTCATGCAAATACCTTATTATAACAAAATATTTCTAACTCCTCCTCCTCATTTCTTTGCTGTCATGATGTGTAGCACACATAACTGAATACATTGTTGTTATAATTTTGAACAAACTGGTATCTATTAAATAATGAGTAAAAAAGGTATTTTATCTCCACTTATTCATTTTTCTATAGTCTTCTTTATGTAGATTTGAATTTATAAATTATATCATTTTTCTTCTCTCTGAAGAACTTCTTTTCACATTTCTTGCAAGGCATGTTTACTGGCAACAAATTCCCTCAATTTTGTTTGTCTGGATCAACCTTTATTTCTCTTTCAGTTTTGAAGGATGACTTCACAGCGCACGGACTTACCGCGTGGTGGTTTTTATCTCTCAGCGTTTTAATCATTTCACTCCACTCTCTTGTTGCTCATGTGGCTGGTGAGGTGAGGACAGATGAGCTTCTTTTCTTTGATCCTCTACAGGTAAAATGTTTTCTTCTCTGGCTTCTTTTGGTATTTTTTCTTTATTTTTGATTTTCTGGAGTTTGAAACTGACATGCCTAGGTGTGGTTTATTTGGCATTGATCCTCTTGGTGTTTTCTCAGTTTCCTGGGTCTGGGTTTGGTGTCTGGCATTAATTTTGGAAAGTTTTCAGTCATTATTTTTTCAAATATTTATTCTGTTGCTTTTAATCTTTCTTCTCTCTCTGATATTCTTGTATATTTATTTTAAAGATTCGCTTTATTGTAAGACAGTTGCACACGGTGAGCATGACTTCAGCAGTGACGGTACAAAGAGGGCTGGTCACTAACCCTCGGTGGAAGCAACGTGGGAGTTGCAGGGAGACGGGAGCAAGACTCAGACACGGGAGAGCAGAACGGAGAAAAACAAACGTCTAAATGCGATCTAGTGCAGCGTGTACGCTGTTTACCTGCAATGACATGGGACAGTGTAGGGGACACGTGGAAACTCAATGCGCTTGGATTTTGACAAACCTACGATCTCAATCAAGAAGGCACACTGACTCTCACAAAGCAAAGAGTAAGTGAATTCTAAAGCCACTATTTCTGGCTGTGCATTTACAGTCATAAGAGAAGTCTTCACAGGAAAACACAGTTTGACTTTGACAGATGACATCTGTTCACAAATTTAGCAACATGAGACCTCTAAGAAGTGTTTTAAAAATACAGTAATTATAAAGATAATTTGAATATAGAGAAGTTACACTGAGTAGAAATTTACAGCTTTAAGAATCAGGAAATGCATTATTTTGTTTTTCCAACAACTTAATAAAGCAAAACATAATACAGGTTCATATTGATTGAGATGTAGCAGTAAATTCTTGCATCTCTCAAAAGTTTCAATCTCTGTAACAACAAGGACAAACTATGACTTTTAAATTACTGTGTGAAGTTCCCAATCTAAGCCACCAAGAAATATGCATAATATGAATTTATGGGTTGTTTATATTGAAATTATTGGACTGGATTGTTTATGAAGTTTTCAAACTCAATATTATTCACCTTAATTTGAAAACACTATAAAAATTTAGGTTCTAACTGGCAACAAGACTACAGATTTCTACAGGTATTTTAATATTTGTCCTCACTAGGGATTCTGCCACATTTACCTTTTATTCTATAAGCATTTCAACTAAATGAGAAGGCTAAGTGGTAGCTGAAAATATGTGATGTAAAGCTATTTCTGAGCTCCATATATAAGGCTTCCTCTAGAAAGCTATAAGTATTCCAAAATACAAGACATTTTCTTAACTAAAGCATATATGAGACAATTTCCTGAAATACATGTATTAGTTATACTGCTTTAAAAGATCTAGGATTCACAGGCTGGGTGTGGTGGCTCATACCTATAATCCTAGCATTCTGGGAGGCCGAGGCAGAAGGTTTGCTTAAGCTTGAGTTCGAAACCTGCCTGAGCAAAAGTAAGACCCCGTCTCTACTAAAAATAGAAAAAATTAGCCGGGCATGGTGGCGCGTGCTTGTAGTCCCAGCTACTCAGAGGCTGAGACAGGAGGATCACTTGAGCTCAGGAGTTTGAGGCTGCAGTGAGCTATCATGACACCACTGCGCTCTACCCAGGGCAACAGAGAGAGGCTCTGTCCAACACACAGAAAAATCTGGCATTCACTAGTAGAAA
>NW_012151174.1:6211845-6216034 GCF_000956105.1 Propithecus coquereli | reverse complement strand
GTACGAAGTGATTAGGCCAGTAAGACTGGATGTGTTTAAGAAAGAAGTAAAGAAGTGAAGTGAGAATTGTGGTCAGGATACATCAGTGAAAAGTAACTTCCAAGAAAGTATTCCACAGGAAGCCTTCACACATCCCTGAAAGCTTCTTTTTATCTTACAGGCACACTGTGAGTTATTTCCAAGCAACAGGAATACACCCAATCCACCTGCTCTTAAGTCAGTTTAAAACATCATATTCCTCTGTTCTAAAAATCAGCACATAACTTACAGACACCTCATTTCCTCTGTAGTGGATCAACTGCAAATAAGATTTAATGTGTACCCAACGACCCTTTAGCTACCTGTGCTCACCTGCCATTTCTACCAAGTCTTCTCATGAAAAGGGTGTCATCTGAGTTGAGAAACAGACCAAAAATAAGCATATAGGCAAACTGATTCTAAAACAGTATTTCATAATAAAAGACCAAGTGGACTTCAAATTCACCAATACAAAATTTCACACTCCGGCTACATCACTTACTAGCTCTGTTACCTTAATCCAATCTCTACCAGCTTCACTTTAATCTGTACGTTAAAGAATACGTCTCCTTTTTAAAGTCTGCACAATGATTGTCTTCTGCATAATGCCTGCCTATAAGCAGTGTCTGCCCAATGGAAGCAACGATTTTATCGTTGGTGGTTTTCTTGCTTCTCACGATCCTTTCTTAAAGCCCTTTGGCACCTGCTTCTGATAACTGAGCTGAAAAAGTGAATAGATTGGTTAAAATTCTCTGACACTCTGAACTGAATTCAAAAGAACAACACTTTTGACACGAAATACTCAGTACTACAGAACAAAATGACTGAATCATTTCGATAAGTCATTGCTAGTATCCTGTGACTCTCAACTGAACCTAAAACATAGCAAGTTGTAGAGTTTACAAGATGAGCACAGTCGTGCCTATCAGGATGGACATTATTAAAAAAAAAAGAAAATAACAATTATCGCTGAGGGTGTGGAAAACCTGGAGCACTGTGTACTGCTGGTGGGGACATGAAATAGCACAGTTGCTATGAAGAATGACACGGTGGTTCCTCTTACAATTAAACAGAATTATCACAGGACGCAGCAACTCCACGGCTGGATATATAGCAAAAAAAGAAAAAAGAAAAATACCCGAAAACAGAGACTCAATCATATCTGGACACGCATGTTCATAGCGGCATGATACACAATAAACAAATGCTGGAAGTAATCCCAGTGTCTACTGACAGATGAATGGATAAACAGAGTGTGGCGCATACAGACAATAGTGTATTATTCAGCCTAGAAAGGTGGGCAGTTCTGACACATGCTACGGCACAGAAAGTGTGACGCTGGCTGCCCAGGGCGGAGTAGCAGGGGAGTCGCTGTTTAACAGGTGCAGGGTTTCAGTGCACACCCATTAACTGCAGATACTCATTAACCGGAAGATGAAAAGAGCTCTGGAGAAGGATGGTGGCAGTGGTCATAAAACAATGTGAATGTAGTTAATGTCACTGAACCACATTCTTAAAAATGGTTAAAACGGTAAATTTTACGTTTATGTTAGTGTAATTTTTTAAAAAGTAAAAGACAAAACCAAACCAAACACTACACAAACACACACAACAAGTGCTAAGGCCCTGCCCTAGATTAATTACCTCCAAACGTGCAGGGATCAAGCCCCTTCAACTGTACTTTTTAACTGAGTGTGAAGTAATTCTCCGCACAGCCGTGACCGAGAATCACTCCTCTAGCCAGTAGAGGTTCCTGTTAAAAACATTAATTGTTATAGCATCCACGGTTTTCACTCTTTACAAACTTCTTACTGCGTTAGGTTAACAAGGTTTGAGATAAGAATATCGTTTCTTAAATCACTGAACACCTTTGAAGTGAATTTGATCAATCTCTTGCTCTATAAATTTGACTGAGAATTTAATAACCCATGAAGTCATCGAAAATAAATGTAATTTGCCTTCTTGCACACCTGTGTAGGCTACTGTGATATGAAGCAAATCAAGTTTTATATGTTAACTTCAATTTTATCTCATGAGCTAAAAACACCAACCTCTAAATAATCGTCACTGTTCTATGGAGTA
Organism: Propithecus coquereli; assembly: GCF_000956105.1. Lineage (NCBI taxonomy): Eukaryota > Metazoa > Chordata > Mammalia > Primates > Indriidae > Propithecus > Propithecus coquereli. Next base: position 6,213,934 of record NW_012151174.1, on the reverse strand, counting down.
AGTATCACCATTTGGCACAGAACAAAACAGTCTAAGATTTTTGGTTGCTGTATTTTATGGACTATGGTGTAAAACAAATTAAATACCATCATCATATAGAGAACTCAGAATTGGATACAAAAATAAATGTCTCATTTAGAAGCTTATATGGTTTTGATGTACTAAATGTAACAGAGTAAATGAGCATGCACTGTTGGTTTCTAGGTTAAATATAATTTCTTAGCATGTTTCCCTGGGAGTGCAGGGATTCCAATGCTGCCGCCGTGGGTGACAACAACCAATGCAGGATACAGACTGACCCGGCTATTAGAACTAACAAGAAATTCGTCCAAAAAGATACAAAAATCCTAAATCAATTCATGTGAATTGGTTAAATAATGGTTCAGATCAAATAATGATTCAGAATTCACATTTTTAAATGATGAAAATCCGTTTCCGAAAGTACTGTAATTATGTAATCATCTTTGCATATTGCCACCACTGAATTTCAATTCTGGGAACACCAATTTTTCCACTAGAAAAATGCCAAAAGGCCCCAAGCTGTTAAACAAAGCAGCACTGTAACAGCACCATGCCTCTACTGTGAACCATGGCTCAGACCCATCTATTGTTTCAAAATACTATCCATAAACACCACCTAAGAACATGAAAAAAATACTCACGTAAACAAGCAAAATTAATCGAATCGACACAACATGTGCTTAGCAGGTATAATGATGTCCTTAGGAAGAGGACGATAGCTGGGGTCGTTTTCTCAAACACTAGGCTTTCTCAGTGTCAGGAACAGTAACAGCCGCAGTGCTATGAACAGCTTTGTTCACTGGAGGGAATAAAAGCTCCAGATGAAATCTCAACAGCTTCTCCTTTGCAGCCAGAGACTGACTGCAAAGGCACATGTCAGGCCGTGGCTGCTGTTACATGTGAGGCGTTTTGCGAATGGATGGAAAAATGATGCGCATCAGACGCAGCCCTACGGACGGGTCCTGAAGAGACGAAGGCAGTGAGAGAATACGGGGCTGAGCACGTCATCGCCCTTCTGAAGAGCGAGTCTTTCCCCCCTCCCCACCCTCTGATCCAGCAAGACTGGATCCTTTAGTTTCAGGTTTAGCTGTCATGAGTCTACCTCGCCTGGCCCGATTTGGAGTCATTTGCGTTTAGGAATGGTTTCCTCGCGGCCTCCTCTTCAGGAACCTCCGTTGAATTAAATGCATCTAATGAACCAGAGAGAGCCAGCCGCCCTTCCCCGAGAGGCCATGACTCAGAAAGCACACACGGAAACTGCTGTGAGAAACCCAAGGTGCAGATCCTGCCACAGCCGCACCGTCTGCCCCTAATTCCACACACCAGCGACCTGCAGGAGCGGGGAAAACACGTCAGAAAATGAAACTGATTTGTACCGAAATCCCTGGCTCTACGTGAATTCAACTTTCTCGTTATTAATCTACGGATCATAATGCTGCCGCGGTAGGTATTGAGTAGAGCAACTCCAAGCTGGTTTGGACAGCAAAATCAAGGGAATACAGAAAGTATATTTTGCTTCCGAGTCTTTCGCCTGAGAGAACCTAGCCACCTATCACATGTTGGCAAAAAAGTAACTCTTGAATGACAGGCGATCCTCGAGGATACAGTACCTCAGTCCAAGGAGATGCTCTAAAGGACTGTCTGGAACCACTGCTAAGAATTTCAGTCCCTTATGTGCTACGCACCAGAATTCATCCATGGTCAGAAACAAGGCAGGGTTAGCGAGGCACAAAGGGAAGGAGTGAATGTTTATTTTCGAAGTTTGCAGCGTATTTATCCAAAGTGTTGATTAAATTATTTGAAGCCGTTATCACGGTACCACTCTAGGCTTCTTCATGCATTTCCACTTCCCGTCTATTTGTCGTAGTAAACATGGTGAAACATATCAGTTTTACGCCTTATTCCAAAAGATGCACGTCCTCATTAGAACTATTTTTGGTTGATTTCCGTCGTGTGAACTCACACTCAGCCACGCTGACGCAGAGCAGTGACGCGCAGGAACAAGGTGAGGAAACTCGAGGAAGTTCCTTTCCGCATCAGGGCCCTTCCTCCCCCTGCGCAGCACGTC
>NW_012151174.1:6198856-6210620 GCF_000956105.1 Propithecus coquereli | reverse complement strand
TTCAAAATATCATTAGTATGCCATCATTTCACGTTAGTGCTATCATAGGAGTGGTAGCATCACATAGCAGTTAGGATACAGGGTTTGCGGTTCAGAATGGCTGAGCCCAAATTCTGACTCTGCCACTCTGTAGGAATTTAACCTGGGCAAGAGCTTAACCTCCTCAATGCCTTAACATCCTCATCTGCTTGCAGGCTTACTGTGATGATTAAATGAACATATATATAAAATACTTAGAACAGTGACTGAATATAGGGCATTCTTCATGAATATTAGGTATTATCATGTCATGAGTTCCTCCCTACTTGATAAATATATTTTTAACAAGTTAGTAGGTTAAAAACCTCTTTGAAAATTAAAGTAAACCAATACTGCAGAACGTCAGGGTTTGAAAGCTTCTCTTGTATAGGAATCTTTTTTTTTTTTGAGAGATAAATAGCAATTCAACTCGTTATCATGCATGCAAAAAGGAAAAAATGAAAGCATCTTTATTATAACTGGATGCGCCAAGTCTGACAGATTTAAGTGTTAACATCCATTCCATGGACAACTCCCACTTTTCAAGGTTTATGATTCCGTCATAAAAATTCATTTCCCAAGAAAGCTGGCAAATATATTGCAGTCTGCATGTCATTATTTTTTTATTGCCTCTCTTTTAATGCATTGGCTTGACTTATTAGGAACCAAGTCAAAATTAATTTTTTTTTTAGAATTTTAAAATGTTTATTCCACAAACAGGCACACTGGATAATAATAGTGAAATCACATGATGTATATAAAAAAGAAACTGATTCTAAAGGGGAGACGGGATACGGATGGCTGTCTCAGACTCCAGGTTAACATCAAAGTTGATGACAGGCTATGACGAGGGCCAACAGGTTGGTCTCCCTCACCGAGGCTGGCTGCTGTGCCAGTCACCCCAAATATTCGGTCAAAATGTGGAGACACAACAAAATAACCTGAGCTCCCTTGAATAACATGTATGGCTCCATCATTGAATCACTTACCTAAATATTCTTGAAATGCTTTCTATTTATAAATGGTGCTACTTCATGGAGTGTCATCCTTAGCCTATGTAAAGTAGAAATTTCTTTTGTTTCAAAATTTAAAAGGAAGAGTCCCTGGTTCTAATAATATGGAATTTAGTAAACAAACCTCCGTAGTTATGTATATAATTATGGTTGCATTAGTTTGATGTTTCCATCCTCATCGCACACGTAGGGGTATTTTCATTCCCATCCCCATTTCCTGCTTTTTCTTCTTAGGTAAACTAACCAGAACTGCAAGCTGTGTGTACAGAGGTGGGGGACCCTAATTTTGTACAAGGCTTTTCCTTTTGGGTCTTTTTAAGATCCCAGCTGAGTCTAATTACCAGTCTTCTCCATTTTAAATGAAGGCTTTTATTAACCGGAAAAGAGATAGCAGAACCATTTGTTTTGAAACTTTGAACAAATAAATCTGATGCCCAGTGAATGCACTGGAAAACCAGACGAAGTGACTTGTATCTACTAATCACAGTAAACACAATAAAGTTCAAAAGCCCAAATCAGTACTCTAAAACACGTCTAAAAATAAAAGACATCCTAACATAATCATGATACCTAATTAGCTTATTTCTAACTACATTATGGTGCAATGAAAGTAATTACTGCATGCACTTACTTTTCCATTCATGTAAGCTCTCCTATTTAGTACTGCAAAATCTAACCAGACAATAAATACCATTTTTAAAAGCACAGTGATTATAAACATGTAAAAATTTCTGTTTTAAAACAGTAGATTCTTACCCTGATCGAAGGGCTTTCCTGGACTCCAAGTGCGGAAATAATCATCCTAAAGGGAAGAATAACGTGAATTGAGCGTGTATGAGTACTTAGAATGTAAGGATTCACAGAAAATCTAGAATAAAGTATGAAACACAAAAGCTGTATACAAACCTCTACTTCCTGCAATGGCAAGCAGCAAATTATAAAAGAAATAAATAAATAAAAAATAAAAAAAGAAACAAGAGAGAAAGAATAGTTACCAAAGGGGAAAACATTGTTTACAAGTTATAGAAAAGTCTTTCAATAAATGTGCTCATTTTCATTTCAAGTCAATGGTTACTACAACAATTTAACTATTCTTGGTGGCCACTTCTGCTAAATATTATAATGCAACACTTTCGATTGCAATTCAATGTGTAATGTAACATGCAGATAATTACCCTAAGCTAATAAGCTATAAAGCATCTTAGCAGTTTCCAATTATACAACTTCATTTTCCACTAGTACAATGGTAACTGCAATCATTAATATAGCAGGGAAAATACAAGTGATTCTGCAATAGGGTATAAATATACCTTATGCAAATCATTCACATGTTAATTGAATATCTAAGGAGTTCATAAAAATGCAATTGGGAGCCTAAGAAAGAAATGCACACCTAATTAAACCCTGCCTAAAGTTTAAATCTTTAATATGGGAAAGAATCAATACAATATATTTGGGGCAACGTATAAATTTTAAAAGAATTTAAAAAGCAAAGCCAAATGGACTGAATCTATTTTACTTACTGTTTTTACCACTGTGAAAGCCTTATAAAAGCACCTCACGCATATTGCCTTATATCATAAACAAAAAAAGGTGTCACTGTTCAAATCAATACAATGTCTTCTCTATCGTAACTTGCTGCGAGCAAGAGCAGCACAGGTGGGGAAGTGTGACGTCGCCACCTCCTCTCTCCTCGACCTGCTCGTCGGCCAGAAACCTACACCACCTAGAGAACCTTCCCCATTCTCTTTGTTGGTGATTTCCCACATATAAAGAGGGAAATTTAGCACACAGTTTATTATGGAAATAAACACAATTCTCCAATTTATTTATGAAAAATTTAAAATTGTTTCAAAAGTTTTTCCTTATTATGACTAATGATTCACTGCCACCTTCTGCACTCCCACCCCACCAAACTCAAATGAAAGAAAAAATATGAAAGAAAAAGACAAAGCACAGAAGACGTCTCTGTTGGCCTGATATTTACGTCCAGAGAGGGATATATTAAGAAGGGGGCAAGTTATGGCAATCTATGCTAACAGGTTCTGCACTAAATTACCTAGAATTAGATTAAGGGAGAATAATGCCACCGGATGATTAAATAAACATTGATTATGTACTCACTTTTAAGAACTTTTTTTTTTTTTTTGGTGTCAGCCTAGCTCCCAGCAACCTCAAACCCCTGGGCTCAAGCGATCCTCCTGCCGCAGCCTCCCGAGTAGCTGGGACTACAGGCATGCGCCACCATGCCCGGCTAATCTTTTTCTATATGCATTTTTAGTTGTCCAGCTAATTTCCTTCTATTTTTTTAAGTAGAGACGAGGTCTTGCTCTTGCTCAGGCTGGTCTCGAACTCCTGACCTCAAGCGATCCTCCCACCTTGGCCTCCCAGAATGCTAAAAACCTTTTTAAAAAAGCAATTATAGCATGATAGGATTCTTAGAAAACTAAGTTTTCAAATTAAATTACTCCACTAAAAGTCTCAAAACTTAAGCTAAGGATCACAAAACATGCTCATTTAACACCTTTTATTTTTTAAAATACACGTTACTGTTTGGGATGATGAATATTATTCGTTCCAAACAGGAGAGGAATTGAGCAGCTATGTTTTTAATTCTCTTCTGAGGCATAACAGAAAGCTAGACATGCACGCATGCGCGTGGAGTGCTGGATTTGGAGACAAGCAAACTGGAATCTTAAGTCTTGGCTTTAACACTTATTATCTGCATCTCTTTAGAAGAGGTGATAACCTAGACCTCAGATCTTTGGGACTGAAGTTGGACACGTAACTGGACCTGTCCGAGAGGGGTGCTGTGAGGACTAGTTACGCACTCTGCAAAGCGACGGCAGAGCATCCACACAGAGAAGGCGCTAAAGCTTAGCAGCTGCTCAGAAGGGTCGAGCTCATCTCCGTCACCGTCTCTGGGCAACACCACTGGACAAGCTCTCACTACTGCGGACCGAATCCTTTTGTTTTTATGGTTTCTTAGAAACAGCCGTAAACTTCTCATATTTTTGAAGTCTAAACGGCCCCCTCCAAGAAATGTTAAATGTTAGGTGCAGTGAACTTTTTAAAAGCCTACATTTATGAGTGTAGTTCATACAAGAGAGAAAGTGTTTCTGATACCACCTCGGACTGTTCTGACTTGGTACGGCTACAAGTGGCATCACCCACGAAGATGTGGGTAAGTTTTTAGTGCAAAAGTGGCTCCATTCGTGTGAATATCACAGAGCCTGAGAAGATGGAATAGGCACGGAATGGACATCGTTAGCACTGAAATCAGATAACCTGAAAGCGGCATGTTTGACATGGCAGTGATTGTGTCAAACTCTGGCAGATACTGAGCATCTGTACAGGTGATCAGCGGTCAGGTGAACGTATATCAAAAAAAGAATATGATGGTAAATTTTTTTTTTTTATTTCAGCATATCATGGGGGTACAGATGTTCAGGTGACGTATGCTGCCCTTGCCCCCCCTCCCCCTATGATGGAAAATTTTAACTTCAACTGCATTTAATGAACTTCCTTCAGAGTAACACAATCAAATTTGATTAGTTGGGACGACAGCTATATAAAAATTTTAAAATCACAATGTAAAATGTGAGTCTTGTTGTTTTGGTGATGTCAAGGGAAACCTTGCAGTCCAGGCGTTGCGGGCATGTGATACAGGAAAGCAGAGGAGTCAGCCTCCTAAGTTATTTTTAGACATACTCTTTGTGTTCCCACATCATGAGACTTTTTTTTAAACAGTTTCACCTCATTAAATCTTAGGAGTTTTGCCAGGATGAGAAATAAAAGTATTTTCACATAAGTATTCATTCAGATACAATTTCTTTTGTTTCAAAAAAGCTTTGTGTGAATATTGGTCATTCTCAGGCTTCAACTTAGATCCAAAATGAGCCAACCAAGGATTTAGAAAACAACTGCGAGAGATGCCCCCAATTGGAAAAATTCATACTGAGATGACTGAAGCCAGTCCTGAGTTGATGTTTCAACAGGCAGTGAGTGATTCTTGTCACTCATTCAAAAGCTTACGCTAGTGAATTAAAGAGACTGTAAGAATTTAATATTATTACCTTTGCCAATTTCTTATAATTAGAGAAGCAGTAACTGTCAGTTTTCCACTAAATATAGTCGGCATAAGAAAAATTAATTTGTATATTATATTATTTAAACTGGTTTTTTTCTTGTGGTTTTAATGTTGTATGTTTTTCTCTAATTTTAAGTAAAATACATATTTAATGTGGGGCACAGTTTCTCTAACTTGGTATTATTGATACTTTCAGCCATATGATTCCTTGTTGTGTTCGGGGCGAGGGGCCGCCCTGTGCCCTACAGGCTGCTCAGCAGCAACCCCGACCTCTACTCGCTCAGACACGGGCAGGGACCCTCCCCCGAGCTGTGACAAACAGAAATGTCACCACCTATTGCCTAATGTTTTCCAGGGTAAAAAATCACCCATGTAAGGACCACTGATGTAGCGTTGTTGGCAAACAGAGAAAGACAAATGAATCAAAATATCCTGCAACAAAGGGACTTCTACAACTAACAGGTTTTTCTCACAGTATGTTTTACAATATTGAAAGCACATCATACATTCAATTTCATATCCAGAGTTTTTGTAACATTTTACAACTTTATTAATTTTCTCAACGTATTTAATAGATAGTACTCTTTTGTGGATTAATTTATGCCCTCATATGTCTATGTTTTCATATTGTTTATAGTATTTTGCTGTAATAAATTACATATTAAATGTCTGACTCAATTTTTATTTTCTTATAAATACAAAAATAAAACTGTAAGTTTAGGAAGGTGACCAGGGGAAATAAGCACGTGCCCTAGAATAGAGAAACTGGTTTCCTTTTACAGTAACTGGTCACAAGCAGGCTTTGTGCAGGTAAAGTGGGCTGGAAGAATGTTCATATCCAAAGATCGATTGTTGGGTTCACCTGCACCCACCCTGTACATCTGTGCTGATAAATTCCCCCAGTGTCTGAATAATCTGCACTGGCATGAAACTACGTCCGGGATTGCGCAAACACTCGTAGATTTTGATACAGGATCAACTGGGAATGAGACAGTCTCGATACCCAAGAGCTCCATAAATGCCAGAGATGAACACAGAAAGCTCGTGCTCAGGCATCACGTGAGCCATTACTGAATCCACGCAAGCTGTTCCAGCGCGTGTGAAGAGCTATATAGGCAATGAGATCTTACTGAAGTATATGTCTGAAAAGAAATTATTCACAAAGCGTCATGCTTTTAAATAATAGTAACTAGAGGAGACGACACTGAAGTCTACTGGACACAATTTTGTCCTATTTTCCCATAAGTATTTTGTAATTTATATTAAGTAACAGTTATAAAGTATTTTTAAAGTATAGAAAAAGTATTATAAAATTAAAAAATGAGATACATAGGATCATACTTATGGAGGTACACTTCAAAAATAAAATGAATGCCAAAGTGATGGTCATCAATGCTAACTATTTCTGATATCGCCTACTCATATCCTAATGAAACTCAGTCCAGTTCTAGGTAGGGCACAGAATGTCAGTCTATACCAAAACAGTTTAGAAGATAATATTTCCATAGTACTTCTCTTCTCTATCTGAAGTCTGATGTCAAACTATCTGGGATTTCATGTAAGACCATTGTGTATAGTCATCCACTTGGAATACAATCCCTACAGCAGATTCAGCTCTGGCACTGACAACCATACTGACTGACACTTTACTATTGCAATGAGCATCTCTGCAATGAACCCCCATGAAATGACGGCATCGGCTCCAGACTACATAAAAAAGGAGACAGCCCCTTACAACGGTCCTGTCTTAGCTTGTCCTCTCATTTACAGAGCCACACTTGACACTACGTTGTTTACTGAGGCATTTAGAATTCTATTTCATTATATTGATACTTTTCAATCGTATTTAATTAGTGAAACACTACTTAAAATGTCATTTCTTCCTCTTGTCCAAAAAAGTATTACTTCCATAAGCAATAACGTTTTATCAGTGATCTCATTCACATAACAACTGTCTAAAATTTCAAATGAATTAAGATAAAAAAATAAAAATTTAAGAAAATGCAAGAAAGAATAATTATAAAGATTGAAAGATAATCTGTAACAAATTTTCAAATTCTAGCTTAACAATTTCAATTAATGCATCAGAATGAAAAATAAATATGAGGAAAACAAAGTGAGCAGTATGATAGGCCATCCGGAAACAGAGCAAGATTTTGGAAGACGTCAAGTCTAGATGTGAATCTTGTATTTACCACTTACTCTGGTATTTCTTGTTTTTTTTAATTTCTGGATATTATAGGGGTACACACATTTTGGGTACAAGTTATGACTCTGCCTCACCCAAGCCTGGGCTAGAGGCCTGCCCTTCCCCCACACTATGCTCACCGCATCGATTAGTTGCATCCACATAAAGCCGAATATACTTTCTTCCCGTCAGCCCGTGGAACTTTCTCCAAAATTGATCACATACTAGGCCACGAATCAGACCTCAACAAATTTTTTAAAAATAGAAATTATACCATGTATCTTCTCAGATCACAGTGGTATAAAATTAGAGATCAATTCCAACAGAAACATTCACCACTTCACAAAGTCATGGAAATTAAACAATCTATTGCTGGATGACTATTGGGTCAAGGAGGAGACACAGAGGGAAATCAAAAGATTCTTTGAACTAAACGATAATGGGGACACAAGTTATCAAAATCTGTGGAATACAGCAAAAGCATTCCTGAGAGGAAAACTAATAGCAGTAAATGCTCACATCCAAAAAACAGAAAGCTCAAAAATCAACAAACTAATAAATTGTCTCAAGGAACTGATATTTCGACTCTGACCTTAAGTTTTCTGTTCTGAAAATTGAGACTAATACTGTTATTAAGCTCTGTAAAGATTAAATTATATAATATATGCAAAGTATTAGTATAGTTTCTAGCTCAAAATATACACTTAAAAATTGGTACCTATTATTATTATAACCAGTGAAACATTCTATTAATTGCCATCAATCATTATGATGCTACGATGAATATCTTTATTCCATCAATATCATGTGAAAATGAAATACCTGAATAAAATACGTGTATAACACTTGGTATAGGCTATGGGAGAACAGCTTTTTGGCAATACCACTATGACCCTTGACCACTGACCTCTGAAACCAAATGTACAAAAAGTATGACTTTATTAACCCTCCAAAGTCATATCAGAGACTCATGATGTTATTTTTTCAACTATTTCAATAAACACTTATTGTGCTGCTAACAGACGCTCAGGAAAAAGGAGACTGAGTGATGCACGGCTGTGGCTTCCAGGAGCTCAGAGTCTCACGTGAAGGGCAGATGTACTCAGAACGGACTGCGCGTGTGTAAAGAGACCTGCCCAAAGCAAGGAAAGAGAGTAAACAAATCTGCAACGCTGCAGGTGAGAGGTCGTCACCGGGAAGCTGATTTGTAAACATGGTCATATCGGACATAGAAACCCTGAAAGTTAGTTTTACAAGGTTTTTGAAATAGTCTCTGGTCCTCCCCAAGTCCTGTAGTATTGGAGCAGATGATCTCTGCGATGGCCTCCACCACCTGCTGTGCTCACTGCGCACTCACCCTGGCACCCAGCACGACAGGTGACTCTCACCCTCTTTCGCCTGAGTGCAGCACGATCTCAGGCCTTGCTGGATCAACAGCACGTGGCAGAGGCATTCAAGCCACTGTAAGACTGGTTTCCGAGAAGCCTTTCATCCGGCCCCGTTAAGAAAAGCCCGAGGCGCACGGAGAAGCCACGAGTCTACATCCCGACAAGCTCCCAGACACGCGCAAGACCAACCGCCAGCCATGCGAGAGCCGTGTGAACCTCCCAGTGCCTCAGACTCAGGACCCGTCTCACTGCAACCACTTTGGACACTCAAAATGAGAATTCCCGGCAAGTGCAATCAGAACACAGAACCACGAGGGAAAATAACAAACTGGTTTTTAAGCCACTGCATTCTGGGCTGGCCTGTTGCAGAACAATGACTAGCTGGGAAGCTCCAAAGTCATACAATTAGTCAGTGGGAAAATGAAAATACATACATACACACACACGAACACACGAGACCTCCACGTCAGGCTGAGTATGTGTTCCGTCAGAGCATGCCTTCAGATATGCAGACACAGAACCTCCAGTCGGGCCCTTGCCCACAGGTTTTCGCTGTGACCCTCAGTGAATCCTGTGAAGCCAGTCGCTACTGAGTATCTGATGCTGAATGTTGGCTTTGGCCTTAGCACGGCCTCACACGACCTTGCAGAGGAACCTCAGGGCAAATCCTCAGGAACCGTGCAGCGCCTTGGCTCTGTGTATGAGTGTCCATGTGGACTCTGGCCACACCTCTCTGGGACCGTCCTCTTTACGCACGGACTTCATTTCTCCTCCAGGATTTACCCTGAATCCAAACCCACTTTCTGGTTTGACTTCTCCATCGTGACCCACTGGCCTCTATTTTTTTTTTTTTTTTTAAGTCTTGTTCCCCAGCAACCACCACCACTGCCCAATTTCTTTTTCCACAAGCCAGTAAGAGATGGAAGGGGCCCTGGTCTCAGATTCCACTGAAATAGGGTACAGTCACAAACACATCAGAAATTAGAGGGAGGGAATGTTCCTGACCCCTAGTCTTCTGCAGAGGAGGAAAGATTGGGCCAGCGGTCTCGCAGTAAAAGGCCCTATTTTTTTCCCCAAGGACTAAGTTAATCAGCAAAATGTTTATGTTTGAAGACAATATAAAAGACTGAAAAACTCCTAATTTCTAACCTTTTATGACTATTGTATTTTTTACTCAAATCTTCATAACCCAAACAAAGTATAATAAGCTATTATTCTACTTAGTGACAAACACTTGGCTAATCTTTTTCCATGTACACGGAAGTAAAAACTATACGATGATGACTGTGTGAATTATGAGATATTGGAGGTAAATTTCCTAGGATTTCTGAATCTTCTGATTATGATCCCCCAAATCTTCTCATACAAATCTTTAGAATTTTCCTACTAAAATTAACTTCTCTTGCTTGCTATAGTTCAACAGCTCAGCTAAATCAGAGCCATTGCTAGTTCTACAACTAAAAAATAGCAGTGGAAATCTGTTTTTTTTTTTGAAATGTGTAATATATTATGACAGTCCAATTTACAGACCCCATTGTATTACGGGAAGAATGGCTGGCGTAATAGCTAATCCAATAAATTTCACAAAAGAGCAGACTCTCCCGTGGAAAAATACTTAACCCATGATTTGATCACAACATAGAGTAAGTAAAGCTTTGTCCTGGTTTAAAGGAATTATCTGCATGAGACAAACTATCTCTTTCAGGGACCCGAGTGTCACATTTATTACCCAAGTGGCACTCATTTTTCCACGCAGTGTTCCAGCATCCCAAAAGAATTCATTTATCACACTTTGGTGAGCCTTTATTTTTCAGAGAGCATTTTATGCTCCCCGACTCACCAAAGATTAAACACATAAATAAAATACACTGTGAGAAGGGACAGCGCTATTGGGATAATTCCTCAATTGTCTCTGAACATCTCTGTAAATTGAGGTTAGAATCCTTCTGAATATGTAGAGAATGTGTACTGATTACTTTTACATTAATACACAGACTTGTGATCCATTTACATCAGAGAAAGGCACAAAAATTACTCTGTCTCAACAAATAAAATAAGGACATCTAGATATCAGGAATCTTCATTGTAACTATAAGGACAGTAACACTGAAAAGAAATTGAGAAAAACAGTGGCTTGAAGTTACTGCTCATTTACCCACACAAGGAACTGTTACGCGCACTTCACTGGCAACATCTGCAAGAAGTAAGTGATTCTACCACAACTCCCACTTACAGATGCCAAAGTGAAGCAGGGAGAAAGTAACCTGCTAGTTTACGCAAATAGTTAGATGTACAGGTGAGATTTGAACCCCAGAGGTGTATCCCAGAGCCTGCATTCTAAACCATTTCAGTATACTATAGCTTATGGGCCAGGCCCACCACCTGTTTTTATAAATAAAGTTTTATTAAAACACAGCCACACACATTCTTTTACGTATTGTGATATCTGCTTTAGTGCTTACCACACAGAGCTGAATAGCTATGACTGAGACCAGAGACCCGCAAAGCTTGAAATATTTACTGTCTGGTCTTCTACTGTCCTGTCCTATACTCTACTGCCTCTCATAAAAGAAGGCTTATAAAATGTTGTAATGCAATATTTAATGGAAGAGTTCTCTATTTCCACATAGGAAAACTAATCTTTTGGTGGTGGGGAGGAGATGTTTAATGTTCAGAATTTGCATAATTCTATTCTAAAATCTTAAGGCCTATAATTTTTCCAAGTACTTTATTACCCTTTTGTGACCATCAGTGTATCATCTAGCTTTGGATATAATCTACAGATGAGTTTACCATATTGATAGAATAAGAAATCACAATGTATAATCTGGAACCAAGGAAAATATGATTATAAAAATCTTTACGATGGGTATTATACAAAAAAAGTTTTAGGGATGGATTGCAAATGTGTGTTCTCCATTTTCATGATCCTCAATTTAAAATGTAATCAAAGGCTAAATAAAGGTAAAACGCCTCTAGGTACTAGAAATGTGCTTCTACTTCAAGAACATTTCTCAGGTTAGTAAATCAAAACTTTAGATATTGTTTAGTGATTGGAACAAAGTAA